>NC_043764.1:4805329-5120799 GCF_902148845.1 Salarias fasciatus | reverse complement strand
CCTCCAGTTCTCCTATTCAGTGGAGTGAAGTACATCAGTCAGTCCTAGAGCAGTTGATAGACTGTTTAGTTCAGCCTCCTGTTCTTGGTTTTCTGGACTTTACGCAACCCTTTGTTTTACATACAGATGCCTCTAACCAGGGATTAGGAGCTGTGTTGTATCAAAGGCAAAATGGCAAACTCTGCGTGATCGCCTATGGCTCCAGAACGCTAACTGCAGCTGAGAAAAAGTACAATTTGCACTCAGGCAAGTTGGAATTTCTAGCTCTTAAATGGGCAGTTACGGAAAAGTTTCGCGACTATTTGTACTATGCACCGTTTTTTACAGTGTTTAGTGACAATAATCCGCTGACTTATGTTTTGTCGACAGCGAAGTTGAATGCTACAGGATGTAGATGGGTTGCAGAACTGGCCGATTTCCATTTTTTGGTAAAGTATCGTCCTGGCTGAGAGAATATCGATGCAGACAGTCTGTCTAGAATGCCGTTAGACATGGAGACCTACATGAAAGAATGTTAAAAAAAAATGTCATACGACGCTGTGAATGCTGCTACACAGGCAGTTGATCATCAAGATGAGTCTAGTGCAGCCTGGTCTATGGGTATTTCGACTGAGTTTTCCACAGTGTCAGTAAGTGTGCCTCGTTGTGGATGCCTTCTGTTTTTCTGTAGCTACGAAAATGTGTGGACACGTACAGAAATTTGTTCATATTTTCCATGGAAAATATGAGGAATAACAAACTGAAAGACATCAGAACAGCCTGGAAACACAGCAGGTATGTACACGTCTCCATCCGTCCAGTTACTCCTGATTCTCGTGGTCTCTTGAGTTTATTGATAAAATAATTATTCTCTTCAAAATAGATATTCTTTCTTTTAGTGCTTTGATTGATACCAGTGGAGCTTGCCAACACATCAGTTAGAAATTTAGTGTTCAAATGTGCTGAGATCTGAGGAGTGTTAAGAGCAGAGTGAGATTCATAGTCTTTTTACTCATCAGTCCATCTATTTGCACGATTAAATAAAATAAAATGACCGTATGTTGGTTTGCAGCAGTTTCATAGGAATCAAAATACCCAAAACAGATAAGTTACTGGTCTGTCTGATTATGTAGTTAATACATTCACATTCTTCCTTCAGTTTGAGTCTGAGGCTGCTGTCGTCTTTGATTTATTTATATGGAATCTTTATATGAGAATATGTTAAATGGCTTTTGACTTGTTTAGTTTAACGCACTATGCTGTTTGCCACACACACTCGCCAGTCGAGACGGCTGCCATGCAAACTGCTGGACTTCCATTGGGGTCAACTGTGATTTGTTTTACAGAGAGGTGGTCAAGACAAACCACTCTACCACCTGAGCCACAGCCTCCCCAGTACTGATCATAAAATACTCATTTATGAATATGCTAATGTTTGTCTTGAATGATAATCACAATGTATCTAATACTGCGCACTTTATTTTTCCACTCAATTCATAGTCCTGGATTAACTCTACATTGCTTGATCTCTTCAGAAAAAGAGACCAAGCTTGGGCTAAGTTTCGATCCTCAAATGATCCTTCTGATTGGGAATATTACAAATTACTTAGAAATCAGAGTAAAACACAAACAAGGAATGCAAAATCAAATTTTTATAAAGACAGCTTTTCTCAAAATGTAAACAACCCAAAACAATTTTGGCGCCAGTTGGATCAACTTCTTCACAAATCTAAAAGTAAAACTCAGCAGCTCATTGTTAATAATGAACCCACGTTTGATCCTGTTATCATTTCACAAGCTTTTAATCAACACTTTTCTAACATTAGTAGTGTCTCCAATAATCCTCCTGTTCTTTCAGGGGGCTTTACCACCGAACCATGTACTGGACCCTCTTTTTCTTTTCGAAATATAACCCTTTCAGATGTTTTTAATGCACTATGTGGATTAAAAACTAATAGTAGTGCAGGCCCTGACGGTCTTGATGCAACGTTTCTGAAAATGGCTGCACATGTGTTAATGTTTCCACTAGCTGATCTGTTTAATCTGTCCATAAACACCTGCTCATTTCCTTCAATATGGAAGACCGCTAGAGTTACTCCTGTCTTCAAAGGAGGCGATTCGACTGGCTTAAACAATTATCGTCCAATTTCTATTATATGTGCTGTTGCCAAGGTTTTTGAGAAAATTATATTCAATCAACTATATCAGTACCTTAATGCATATCATATTTTATCACCAGTACAGTCTGGGTTTAGAGCTGGATACTCAACAACTACAGCTTTGCTAAAATTTTCCAATGACATATTCTCCTCCATTGACCAGGGTCAACTTGTGGGATCCATATTTTTAGATCTGTCCAAAGCTTTTGATTTAGTTGACCATTACTTGCTTCTTGACAAACTTTATGCAGCAGGCCTGAATAAAGAGGCAGTTTTATGGTTCAACTCTTATCTTCACAATAGGAAACAGTATGTTTGTTTTGATGGTGTTCAATCTGAGAAATGCATAGTTGAAAATGGGGTACCTCTAGGTTCCACCCTTGGTCCTCTACTTTTTTCTATCTTCATAAATGATCTCCCGCAAATTATACAGAACTGCTCAATAAATTTGTATGCTGACGATACAGTGCTTTATAATGCTAATTCCGATCTCACACAACTACAGATTCAGCTGCAAGCAGATTTTAATCTGATTCAAAACTGGCTTGAAAATAATAAATTAAAGCTGAATTTGAAGAAATCGTGCTGCATGCTTTTTGGCTCTCACTTTAACTTACTTACATCTCCTAACCTACATATTTCGTTTAGTAATGGTTCAACTATCCAAAACGTTGACTCTGCTAAATATCTTGGACTTTGGTTTGATCCTGAACTCTGCTTCAAACCTCATGTAGATTACATCATAAGACGAACATGTGCTACTTTAACTCCTCTTTTTCGGTCTGCAAACTGTTTTACACAAGAAGTCAGGAAGCAAATAATAACTCAACTTGTCCTCCCTATTGTTGATTATGCTGACACAATTTATCAAAACACTCATGACTTATATCTCAAACCTTTAAATGTTCTCTTCAATTCTCTCTGTCGATTCATACTCAAATGTCCTTTTAGAACTCATCACTGTATTTTGTTTGAGAAGCTGAACTGGTTGCAACCATATGAAAGGCGACAATATCACTGGATACTATTCATTTTCAAATGTATTTATTTTTATTGTCCTCTGTATCTTAAACGATTTCTGGTTCCAGTTACTTCTGTATATTCTTTAAGAAGCACTCATAGTCTTACTTTTACTGTTCCACGTACAAACAGAGAAATTGGTCGCAGAGCCTTCCAGTATAGGGCTCCATTTGATTGGAATAGGTTACCTTTATCCATTCGTGATATAACATCTTTGGGTCTATTCCAATCCTTATTATTTCCACACCTTAAAGCTTCGTGCTTATGTTTTTAGTTTTTAGTTGTTTTTTTTTTTCCCTTTGAACTTTCGTCAATGATGTATTACCTGTTTCTCAATTCATGGAGGATTGGGGGGTGAGGGAACAAAGGAGCATGTCTGTCCTGTGCGTGTGTGTGTGTGTGTGTGTGTGTGTGTGTGTGTGTGTGTGTGTGTGTGTGTGTGTGTGTGTGTGTGTGTCTGTTCATGTTTATATGTGTGTATTTATGTATGTTATTGTAAATTGTGTTCGATATGTATGTGTTTATGGACCCCCTCGAAAACGAGATGCTACATCTCAAGGGGCATTCCATTAATAAAACTTCAAACTTCAAACACCAAGGTTTCCTACTTTAAAGATCTATCATTTGGAATTGTCGTAGTAAGTCAGGTCAAATAGATCGTATTTAACTTCATCTATACTTGATGGTAAAGGAGTAAAAATTAGAGTTTCAGCAGCAGTTTGACAGTGTTGATACTTTAGTGATGAGTGTGTGCCAGGTTTCATTATTGCAAATTAGGTAATCTTAAAATGAACAGAATCTAATTTAAAGAAATCTTTTTAAATTCTAAGAATTATCATTGCATTTACAAATACTTGCAGAAGCACTCAGTTCTGACAAGTTAGTTGTCATTCTTTGACAAGAACGTGTCAGCTGTGTCTCCCCAGTATCTTCATTGAGGCAGTGACCGTAAACGTCTGTTGATGCTATTGAAGTAACAGTGACACGACTATTATGTCCCTTTTTCACAGATTCTTCTTTGGCAAAAATAAAGTCATGATTGTTGCTTTGGGAAAAGGAGATACGGATGAATATAAAGATAATTTGCATAAGGTGGGCAGCACCTCACACCTGGTCAGTATGACTTATTAATTCCTTTGGTGGTGTTTAGGTGACCAGATATCTGCGAGGGGAAGTCGGAATCCTCTTCACCAACAAAACAAAAGATGAAGTTCAAGAGTAAGTGGTGCATCAGTAAACTCACCAATGTTAGCTTTTGTGATTCTTTAAAAGTACAAGACTTAAGTATATGTTCTTACTCCACAGCTTTACCTTTCCTTAGCGCTGTGGGAAGCCCCAGCTGCCTCAGCTGAGGTTCCATCGAGTGAGGGAACTGCTCCAGAGGTCCCTCGTCCAGAGTTATATCCATCTGTGCCGGGTTGCCTGCCCGAGCATAATCCATCTCTTTGAACTGGGTGAAATAGTGAAAGCTCTGGGAGTGCTCATTTTTCTCTGTGGAAAAAGGTTTCAAGAAAACAGCATCATACGTTTATTCTGTGGGTGCTTCAATCAGTTAATCCCCTTCAGCCTTCATGTGGCTGAACAGACAAATTTTAAAGACAAACCCAAAAAGAAAAAAGGTGTCTTTCCAGGTTCTAAAGACAGGATGGTTATTTTAACTACTTGATGTTATATAACAAATATAAAGGCACAGAATTTATTTTTATCACATTAATATGCACAACTCTTTTTCTCTTGTGTTAAAAGTTCTCATAGTTTGATATTGAAGAATTTTGTGTAAATTTGTGATAATGATCAAAATCACCAGTCCTTTAAATCTTTTATATTGGACCACCTTCATAAACAGGAGTAAATCCTTCTGTTAGGAAACTTTTCAGTTCTGAGTATGGGGATCAAATGTTAAAACAACAGTGTCCACACTTTCAAAGTCAAAAACACAATCTGATATTGCATTAATCTTTTTATTAAATGTTGTGTGTAACAGTTATATTTGGCTGATTATCCATACAAAGTGAATTTTACCGTGATCGATCAAACTAAGCAGTGAACAGTGACAGCTGATTTGACCTCAAACTGAGACGTTGCGTTGACGCTCTGTGTCTGCTGCTCCTGAAGGAGTGGAGACTCTGCTGAAGGACCACCAAGTCTGCAAGGAGGGAGACGTGTTGACGCCGGAGCAGGCTCGTATTCTGGTGAGTTCTTCTTTCAGTTGATTCAACTAAGTGTTGACTGTAAGAAGAAGAACTGTAGTTTCATTTGACCTTTTTTTTGCCTCTCACACAGAAACTCTTTGCTATTGAGATGGCAGAGTTCAAGGTGCAGATTAAATGTATGTGGAACTCGGAAACGAGCGAGTTTGAGATGTTTGCGGAGGAGGAGCCTGTACAGGATGAAGACGTTGAGGAAGAGGACGATGATGCAGAGTGAAAGCTGAACACCCACTTTCTTTCTGCCTTCCTCAGCAGATGAACATTTTAACTGAAACAGTTTGTCCCGGCATTTTTTATAACTTGTAACAGAAATGTGTGTCTGTCTTGAACTTTGATTTGGGGCTGACCTGCTGGTGAGAAAAGTATACTGGATCCTGGAGTCACAGTCATCAGTTTTGTACATGCAGTCATGCCAATCCTGGTTTGTAATTATATGAATTGTCAAAATGAAAAAGGATCGTGTGACTTTTGTGTATGGCTATTTTTTTTTTTTTCCCCATTCATCTTGAAGAAACTATTCAATTTGTGTGGGAAATGACGGTAACCTAATGACCAGTGCATACGTGTGGAGAGGTATTTTTTTCAGTTCTCATATTTGGTGTGTGCGCGCCCACAGATTCTTACATGCATCTAAGACGAGTCTCTCACACTGATGACTTTTTACAAGTGGCTCTTCATTAGGGTGCATCAAATTGCAATGCAAAAATGAAACCTCAACATATCAATCTGATTGGGGTTGCATTTTGTTCGGACACACATAAAAATGATTTGTGCAAAGTTTTGGGGAAATTACTTGAGATTTAGAGGTGGAACACAGCATGTGAAAAATACCAAATGGGCGTTTTTGGTTGATTTCTTGCGTAACATGTGAAGGCAATCTCAAAAACGACAAGAAATCGATTTTTAGAACATTTATTTTGAATAGAACATAGAAGTCACTCTCTGAAACAACCTGCACTGAATGTAATGATGTGCTTGCTTCTATAAATATTCTTTATAAAGCATGTAGAAGCATGTATAAAAACATAAAAAATACCAAGGAACCAGATCCCCGCTCCCGCAGGAGCGTCGTTGTGTCCTTGGGCAAGACACTTCACCCACCTTGCCTAAGTATGAAAGTAGCGTGAGAGTGAATGGTTGGTGGTGGGAGGGGCCGATTGCGCAGTTTGGCAGCCTCGCTTCCGTCAGTTTGCCCCAGGGCAGCTGTGGCTACAGTAGTAGCTTACCACCACCCAGTATGGAGTGAATGGGTGAATCTGATATTGCAGTGTGAAGCGCTTTGGGCTGTCAGTGCAGTGTAAAAAGTGCTATATAAGTGCAGTCCATTTACCATTTACAGTCAAACCTGGTCGCTTTGCATGCAGTTGTGTGTCGCAGTGATACAGCAAGCACCGCAAGATCTGGCGACCACTTGGCAGCTTGGCGCCAGTAATGATGGCATCTGCACCGGTGATGCTGGCGCCCAGACCAAAAACCAGGGTGCGGCTGCTCTGGCGGGGGCTTCAGGCCATCTTGTGAGAGCTGGATCCTGTGGGGTGTGATGGTGGCGTTAAGGGAATTGACTCAGCGACTGAGCTACACAGGCAAAGCTTTATATAGACAAACCCCCCCCCCTTTTTTTTTATGCAGGTGCGGGAAAATAGAATAGTTCTCGCAAAACAGAGGGTAAAATGTGCGGGAATATTGGAATATACAGGTCTCCGGGCTTGAAATGTAACAGTGTTGCAACAACGCGCACACACACACACACACACACACACACACACACACACACACACACACACACACACACACACACACACACACACACCACACACACACACACACACACACACACACACACACACACACACACACACACACACACACACACAGAGTCTTGTATTTCTATCCTTGTGGGGACCGTCCATTGACTCCCATTCATGTCTAGCCCCTAACCCTGACCCTTACCCTAACCCACACCACAACAAAGCCTAACCCTAAAGAAATGTTTTTGCACTTTTACTTTTTTCAGTAACAACAACATGGTCAAGAAAACACTGTTTCTCCTACTTAGGACCGGAAAAAGGTCCTAAGTAGGAGAAACGTCGTTCCAGGTTTTGCTATCCTTGTGGGGACATTTGGCCCCGACAAGGATAGAAATACAAGAACACACACACACACACACACACACACACACACACACACACACACACACACACACACACACACACACACACACACACACAAAAAACAGCAGGCCATGTGCGGGACACAGTTCCTATTACCCCCTTATGCCATAAAATCAGACGCACCGTTCAGTACACCGGAAATGTGTATTTTGATGCACCCTACTCTTCATACTCTCCTGTAGTGATTACTGGTCTGTAAGTTGGAGTTTGCAGCGTTAAATTGATCAGAAGAGGAACGTTGCGTGAGCCTGCCGGCCCACATTGAGGGCAAATAAAACCCAGATGAATCTCTGATGAGTAACAAAGCTCACTCCTCACACATGCACGTTATTTAGCTGCCGTTAAATTTGTTCACATCAGAAAGTGATGAAGAGATTCTCCCTGGGAAATATTAGGCTTATAAAGGAAATTAAGTGCTCTGAAGAAGAAAAGAAAAGCCTCCAGTTCATCTTCATGATTTCAAGGAAAAAAGAAAAGCAGGTAATTAAGTCCAGCTGATCTCTCAGTGAGGGTTTGAACCAGTTGTGGAGATTTGGGAACACTGGGCTCATCTGAAGTAGTTGGGGCACTCGTGGGCCACGAGGTTCCAGGCTTCATCGAAGGCTTGGACCACCCTCTGGTCCAGGGGACCCTCCTCTGCAGCAGCCAGGTTTTGTTGAAATTGCTCCATGTTTGACATGCCGATGATGACTCCGTCTCCAAGATCGCCCTGGACACAGGCGAAAGGAGCAAAATAAAGACACTTGATACAAACACGATTTACATAGATGAATATATCTTTCCAAGAAGCTTCACAAGCATCTGCTCCTCTTGGGAAAAAAATCTTATGAAGCACAACAAATGTGTCCTATGATGAACAAGCCAGCTGTGATCCCTGGTCCTGAGGTGGGACTAGACCCACAACCCTCTGAGCCCTAATTAGATACAGGATGGATCAAAACAATAAACAACTGGTATCCTATAAAAGAGACACTGAAACATTTAAATAAACATAAAAATGCATCTTTTTTTCTGAAAAAGACTTTAATCTGCCTGCAAATTCACATTATTTTATCCTCTATGCAAGTTCTTGATAAGACAATGTATGTTATGATCCACTGGAATAGGAGTTACCACTTTAACCTCACAGTGAGAACAGGCCTATGTGGAGTTTGCATGTTCTCCCTGTTCATGTGTGGGTTTCCTCTGGGCAGATAAGTCACTTTTCCTAAAAAAAAATAACCGATAAATATCTGATCTTAAGCCCGCCACACACTACAGGACTTTTTTAATCTTCCCCGATTCAGAGACCACACACTACAAGACAACACAGGACAGATCAGATCGCACCCGATCTTCCTTTCCTGATCCTCTAGTGTGTGGTGTCGCTCTGGAGCAGAACACACACTAGCAGATTCTTCAGCCGAGAATGGGATCCTCTCTTCCAAATCTCGCGTCGTCCAACGTGACTTTGTGCTGTTTTCCTTCATTGCTGTGTTTACATTCATCTCACTTTCAATAATAAGTGGAGAACTCATTCATTCCCTCAGTTCATTCATTCACATCGGCATCGCTCCTTCAGTGCAGACCCAGTGTGGGCAGCTCTACTCGGAGCTGATCAGCGCCTCTCGTAGCACCACACACCACAGGATTTGCGATCGGAAATATTAAACATGTTCATTATCTACGATCTCCCCTTCCGATGCCTCCCGAGAGGCTCCGACCAGAAAAAATCTGTCGGAACACACCGCACACTACACGAAGATCGGACCCGAACTCATTTGCATACTCCCGACAATCGGACCTTGTCGGCTTCGATCGGGAGGAGAAGATCGGGGCAAAATTCGTCCCGATTATCCTGTAGTGTGCGGAGGCCTTAATCCAGAAAACGTATGGATGTAGCCTAATGTCACAGCAGCCGTACCTTCAGCTGGGAGTGGTGGTACATCCAGCGCATCGCCGCAGAAGTCATGGAGGGTTTCTCCGAGCCGTAAGCCTCCTCCAAGGTCTTCAGAACTCCATCTATGGCCTGGAAATGACTCTGCTTCCAGTATCTTGCACAAAAGAGAAAAACAGTCATATTCTGTGTTTTAACTCTTGTCCCAACCCTAAAACAAGAAATGACATGTTTTGTTAATGCTCAAAGAAGAGTGCCGCTGCTTCACCTGTCTCTGTACGCTGCGGCCCAGTTGTTTCCAAAGAATCGTCCTTGAGGCTGAGAGCCGTCTTTATCTTCATAATGATACTTTCCTGTCAGAAGGCCACCTGGCAGGAGACCAATACTGTCAGGACAGTGTCTGTTTCAAGGGGATGTAGGTATAATAGAACTGACTGACACAGAAGCAGTAAGTCTGCGGACAAGACTCGTTTTTACACCAGAAGGGATTGATGGTAAATGATTGTTCAGAATCATTTGAAGGAGTGTTCATTCGGTCTCAGCTCACACTAGGATCTGTGAACAGTCTACAGCTGACCTGAGCTCCATAACACACAACACACACCTCTACTCGACCTGTTTGAACCAGGTGGTCTCGGGAGCGAGTGAAAGTCCGCCGCAGCAGACGGCGTACCTGCAAGAGTATTGTACGCGTAGAATCTCAGTCCAAAGTATCTCAGACACGGCAGCAGCTCGGTTTCCACCTGTCTCGTAGTGGCGTTGTACATTCCCTGTGAAAGATTAGAAGAGTCAAGATGCAATCACTCCCAGTAAAAAATAGCTTAACTCTCAGGTAAAATCACTCCTGAACAACATCTAAAAACTAATGATTATCTTGGTGAGGTAGTGAGTTACTTCCCTACAATGGCTTTTCTCCGCAGTTTTGAAAGATTTGCATATTTAGTTGGTGTTTTATGGCTCATGATTTCTGTCTGTTTAGAGCAGGCATGTCCAAAGTCCAAGATCAAATTTTATATGGACGTAACATATTACAAAATATTTTTTGCACTAACAAAATGAATGCATACAGTTCCCAATTTCAACTTATTTGTGCAGTTTAATGGTAGCATGCATACAGAGTGTGTATTGTGTGGCCTAACCAGAACCTTTGTAGTCAGTCTTGCATTAAATTATGTGACGCAAATAGTGTAACACATTTATCCGGAGAAGAAGATAAAACTTGATCATGTATGAAAACCTTGCGGTACTTTAGGGTGCAAAATTAAAGAGTTATCATCTATTCTTTTTGTTATCGTTGCAATAATGTAATCAGTGGGTGTTGGGTCAGTTTGACATGGTTAAATCTGCCTCCTACTTTTGACCAGGTCTATGAGTCAAAGGTTATTTGTCCACATTTTCCTCTGCCTTTTGACCAGTGCAAGCAGGAATAAGCTTCAGCGCTCTGAAACCAGATTAAGAACGGATGCTGCCCTGTGTGCAACACCACACAAGCAGTAAAAAATGCTACATTTCCTTTTGATATCAGAATTTTAACAACCAAACTGTGCCTGTTCTTAGAAAAACGGAGGTAGAAGGTGGTAACTGTTTTCTACCTTAATATTTAAATATAACATAATAAAGCCATTATGATAAAACCATTACAATGTTAGATAAGAGGCCAAATAATACCTGATACACAGTCGGAACAATCCAGTTGTTATGTCTGCAGATACACACAATTTCAGCCACTTCCCAAGATGTGTAGTTGGACAGGCCTAACTCCTTGAATTTCCCCTGCAAGGAATATTTCGATGCATTGTTAAGATGAAATGTTTCAGACACATATGTCAAAAGAAAAAAAAAAAACTGCGGTCTCCTCACCTCTTTGTGGAGCTCGTTGCAGGCTCTCAGAGTGTCTTGGATTGGGTTTTGGTGGTCGGGGATGTGCAGATAGAAGAGGTCCACGTTGTCAGTCTGCAGCCTCTGAAGGGAGGTTTCCAGCTGAGAGCGCACGCTCTCGGGCTTCAGCGTCTTTCCATCCCACGGGTTGGCCTTTGTAGCTATGCTCACTGTACTTACAGAAAAAGAATATAATTTTATGGTTTGGATATTTAAACTGTCATCCTACGGTCTTTGTGGTGAATTCACTTGAAAAAGTTTCTTTTTGAGAGTTTCTTTGAACCACTTCATGTCTATCCAGCTTATATCCTACTGAGGGGAACAGAGCACTGGAGCCAATCCCAGCTAAGGATGAGCCAGGACAGAATATGACCATAGACACATCGCCAGTCCATCCAATCGAAAACACAGATAGAGAGACACATTAACACCTATAGGCAACTTTAGAAAATGCATACTTTGGAAGGAAACTGAGGAATCCCATGAACACAAAAGGAGAACATGCAAACTGCACATACAGAACTGAAACTAGGACTGTTGCAGCCGTGAAACAAGAGGACTAACCACATATAGCTTCCCATGCTGTGCATTTGTTCTCTGAAAGTGAACTGTGCAAGTATTATTTGTGAAAATTGTGTGCATGAACTAGAGGCTGCAAATACCTGATTATAAATAGCTATCTGAATTGAAAATTAATTGGCAAGTGTCAAACCAGTCAAGAATTGTTGAAAGGTTGATAAAAAATCAAACATTTATTTACTTCTATAAAGGGGAGAGTGGGGTAAGTAGTGCCAATTTTTACTTAAAGTGCCTTTTACACAAGGGGATAACAGGAATGCCTGCAACTAAAATATGTTCATATAGTTTAGGATGTTGTGTATCCCTGGGAGCAATCACTTTGGATCTTAAATAAATTGTGAGAAATATGGCTTTGGAAAAAAAAGTGGTTTTGTGGCACAACTTACCCCAAGTGCGGGGTAAATTGTGCCATTAGTCAGAATACACTGGGGTAAACTGTGCCACTGATAACTGAAGTAAAAAAGATAATTTTAATATAAAAAATTTAGTGTTTTGTCATGTTTTTTGTATTTTTCACATGGACCAACTGTGTCTGAAATAAAGTTTATATATAAATGATAATGCTAGATAAAAACAAGACAAATTAAATACAAAAGTACTTGTTTAATGCTTATTTAAAGTTTTAACATAATCAAAGGCCAATTTGCTTCAACAAGGCCTAGTGCCACATGAACCCATGCTAAGAACAAAATCAAAAATCAAAAATGAGCACCTGACTGCATCTGCATCTGAATATCTTCACAGATTCGACCTACTACTGGACGTTCCACTTGTCAATGCTGCAGTGGAATATGAACTTGCGCTCCCTTCTGGCTCTATCACCACGCTTTTATGGTGTGGGAAATTTTTTAAGCACATCACCTCGAGGGATGACTCCTTCATCATTCTCTCTAAATGTGAAGATGGACTTTCCATCAGCAGGCCTCATAACTTTGCTTCAGAAACTTTGAAAAGTTGGAACCCTGTCTGTCTTCCTTTTGTATCTGCGGGACATGATGGATTTTGATCTGAAATTAAGAATGACACAAAGTTTTAGTGATCAAATGGAAGAATAAGATGTACAATAACAGTAAATTCAAAAAAAGTAATATATAGTAAATAATCATGAGTTTGCGTCCTTTGGCACAAATTACCCCAGGCCCACCATTTTGAAAAAAATGCATCCCCCAGGTGTCCTGAGCTAGCATCATGTTAACTGTATAGACTCATGAAGTAGCTTATTAAAGCAATAAAACAGGTGTGAAATGTTTTCAAAGTTTTCTATAATTGTTCAAACACAGCAATCAAAAAACCTTAACCATGGAAATTTTACTTTGGAGGGCAAAAAAATGTTTTTTGCTTACCGCTCAAGCCATGTGTCTCCCTTTTTTGCAAGATGAGCGGAATGGACGCCTCTTCAAAAATATGTGGTCACGTGACCAAAAACTACTATGGTTTTCTAAATAATAGGGATGGCACTACTTGCCCCTTGGCACAAATTACCCCGCTCTCCCCTACATTTAAAATGAGGTCAGTCTTTCTAAAATATACCCAAAAACACACCAAATTACGAACTTAGTTACTTTCTAAAATAAGGTTAAGCAGCGAAAAGACAAATTCAATGTATTTAAATTAGCC
Source organism: Salarias fasciatus (assembly GCF_902148845.1). Taxonomy (NCBI): domain Eukaryota; kingdom Metazoa; phylum Chordata; class Actinopteri; order Blenniiformes; family Blenniidae; genus Salarias; species Salarias fasciatus. Next base: position 5,107,310 of record NC_043764.1, on the reverse strand, counting down.
ACCGTTCACCCACAATTCATAGCGGAGGGTCCAGCAGGTGCGTCTACAGGTTACCAAAGTTAGACCCTCAGAAAACTTCTCACACAACTCGCTGCTTTGTCTCCGACATATCTGCTTCTACTCACCTGTTTTGGGGAGTTTCATGTCCCCAATGATCGCCTCCGCTCTCCCGTCCGTGTACATGAAGGCGGTGTCCAGGTGTCTGTGGCCCCGGTCCAGGAACGCCGTGACCATCTCCAGACTCTGGGCGGCGTCCGCTCGCCCCCCGAACGATGTGCTGCCCAGCAGGGACACCGGCCGCGTGGCCTTAGAGGACGACATGGTTCTTCTGCTAACCGCAAACCGCTGCGACCGGGTGAACACGTCTTTAACGGCGCGACACAGTCCGCTTCTTGAAACTAGTGGTGGGCGGATCGATCCAAATATCGATAGTATCGATACCAAAGTTAGTATTGGTATCGATCGATATTTTTTTTCTGCTCTGGCAGAGTTAGCGCAGCCTCTCTGTCGGACCTCAGCTCACCTCAGTGCTCAGACGCTTAACGCGCTCTGCGCCGCTTCCCTCCTCCCTCTGCCTTCACTGCCACGTCAGAAGAGAGAGAGAGAGAGAGAGAGAGAGAGAGAGAGAGAGAGAGAGAGAGAAATGGTGGAGGATTTCACAGCTTCAGACAAAGACACTGCATCATGTGTGCATGAAGGGGAACACCACCAATCTGCACAAACTTTTAAAAGCAGCGTAAACGGACAGAGGTCTCTGCCTGAGGTTTTCCACAGAAGCCTCCAGAACATCCAGGGAGTGTTTTAGAGAAGCCAAGTTAACATTTTGGTATTTCCAGCATAATTTGACGTTGCTTTTCAATTGGTGGTCAAAGATGTCATTTTAGCAGTGATTAAACTATTTTCATATATTTAGTCAATTGAAATAAATCCTGATTGTGTTAATGGAACTAAAAAAATATAATATATATCAAAGGTGGTGGAGAATGACAGCCAGCTGTAGTTTACAGTATATTTACACTAATGACTGAAGTTGTTTAATGTGGTTCAGCATGTGACTCTGAAGATGCTGTCTTGACGCAGCTTGTGTGTTTTTAAAGTTTTGTTTATCGTGTTGTTGCTGTGCATTTTCAGGTCTTTTTTTCAAATGTATTTATTTACTGTAGTATAACTGCTCACGATATCCAGGGGCAAAAAGCGACCTCAGGGTATAAGCTCATTGACAAAAGAGCAAAGAGTCAATAGTATTTTGCACCTTATTTGCACTAATGACTTTTTTTCATAAATACCTGTGGGTAATGGTACTTTTTGTTGTACTGCTTATACTGTTACATTTTTTTAATTATATTTTCAGTATTGACATTTTCTGTGTGAAAAAGGCAAAAGGAATTATTTTTATTGAAGTGTTAACATTGTTGTAGTAATCTTGTGTTTTTTGATAAAAACTGTTATTTTCTGTGGTTAAAATCTTGGTCCCGTGTTTTATTTTCCAGGTGAGGTGATTACAAATAGCGCTCCTCTTTCTCTCTCAGCTCACTCAGGCTCACTGTGCAGCTCTCCTCCTCCTGCTGCTGATCAGACAGACTGGTTCATTAATGGCAAATTTAAGATGAGGAACAGGAGCAGGAACTGTTAGGAGCTACTTCAGAGCGTCAGACAGCGAAACTGCCTGTGATGTATGTAAAATAAAAATAAAAACTTAGAATTTTTTTTTTTTAAAACCTAGTAAAAAAAGTATTGGTATCGGTATTGGTAACGGCGATACTGGCCCAGTATTTACTTGGTATCGGATCGATACCAAAATTCGGAGTATCGCACACCTCTTCTTGAAACCCATTGCATGCCACGGCGCTGCAGCAGGCGCAGTCAGCGCGGAGGTCAAAGGTCGTGCTGTAGGGAGTGTGGTAAAGCTGTCGCTCCCGGTTAAAAACGCAAAATTTGCGATCTGAGTCGTCTGGGTTTTTTATTTATCTGCAGTCAAGGCTGTGCAAAGTTCACTTTTTTCCTGCTATTTCGTGACCGCTTCCTGTTTATTCAGCTATACGTGTCAATATTTATTTAGCGCTCTTCTTGCCCCATTAGCAGGGACTGTCTCTGGGTGTAGTTCTTGATCTTGACCACAAGGTGTCAGCAAAGAGTTGGAATGCTCTCTAGGCTGACTGATCACATGCAGTTCAAATGATGAACAGTAGCCTGCATGCATGGATGGGTTACACAACTGGCCTGCAGAGCACAGTCCCCCGGAGCCCAGGAAGCAGGCGTGTGCTCACAAGTTCTAAGGTTTGGCCAAATTACAACAATCTTTGATGTGATTGCTCTGGCAGTGTTGTCCTGTTCTTAAAGCAGACTGGCTGCCATCTGCATCCTGTTGCACACTGAGTCAGCAGGTCTCAGTTTGCTTTCAAACTGGAGTGTGAGTGCAGCACAGGTGTTAAAAGACCAGGCATCTGAACTCTTCTGTCTTCACTGGGGTGCATCAAATTGCAATGCAAAAATGAAATCTCAGCATATCAATCTGATTGGGGTTGCATTTTGTTCGGACACACATAAAAATGATTTGTGCAAAGTTTTGGGGAAATTACTTGAGATTTAGAGGTGGAACACAGCATGTGAAAAATACCAAATGGGCGTTTTTGGTTGATTTCTTGTGTAACATGTCAAGGCAATCTCAAAAACGACAAGAAATCGATTTTTAGAACATTTATTTTGAATAGAACATAGAAGTCACTCTCTGAAACAACCTGCACTGCATGTAATGATGCGCTTGCTTCTAGAAATATTCTTTATAAAGCATGTAGAATCATGTATAAAAACAAAAAATACCAAGGAACCAGATCCCCGCTCCCGCAGGCGTAAAACTGTCGTTGTGTCCTTGGGCAAGACACTTCACCCACCTTGCCTAAGTATGAAAATAGCGTGAAAGTGAATGGTTTGTGGTGGGAGGGGCCGATGGCGCAGTTTGGCAGCCTCGCTTCCGTCAGTTTGCCCCAGGGCAGCTGTGGCTACAGTAGTAGCTTACCAACACCCAGTATGGAGTGAATGGGTGAATCTGATATTGCAGTGTGAAGCGCTTTGGGCTGTCAGTGCAGTGTAAAAAGCGCTATATAAGTGCAGTCCATTTACCATTTAGAGTCAAACCTGGTCGCTTTGCATGCAGTTGTGTGTCGCAGTGATACAGCAAGCACTGCAAGATCTGGCGACCACTTGGCAGCTTGGCGCCAGTAATGATGGCATCTGCACCGGTGATGCTGGCGCCCAGACCAAAAACCAGGGTGCGGCTGCTCTGGCGGGGGCTTCAGGCCATCTTGTGAGAGCTGGATCCTGTGGTGTGTGATGGTGGCATTGAGGGAATTGACTCAGCGACTGAGCTACACAGGCAAAGCTTTATATAGACAACCCCACAGTTCCTGTTACCCCCTTATGCCATAAAATCAGACGCACCGTTCCACCTCTAAATCACCTCATATCGCTTAAATATTTTGTATGTATTGTTTTTGCATGGATGGTAACACTTTTAGCACCCAATCAAACCAATATTCTGGAAATGTGTATTTTGATGCACCCTTCATCGCTGTTCAAAAAAAATCTCTCAGAACACACCGCACACTACACGAAGATTGGACCCAAACTCATTTGCATACTCCCGACAATCGGACCCTGTCGGCTTCAATCGGGAGGAGGAGATCGCCGCAAAATTCAGCCCGATTATCCTGTGGTGTGCGGAGGCCTTAAAGCTGGGGTTGGCGATTTTAATGAGATACATTTTTTTAAATACTGGTTAAAATGATCTTTATGACCTGATGGGAAGCAATTCATAACGTGTTTTAAAAGTAGTTTGGAAAATATCCGCTATCTACAGCAGGAGTAAAAGGGGAAAAACAGCAACCAATAGTCTTGAGGGGACACCTTTTTTTAAACCAATCAAATCCCTTCGCCGTTCGACCTGCCCCCTGCGCGTACATGTCAATGGCGTGCACTGACCCTGGTTCCGTGCGCGCGTAGAAGGACGGAGTGTCGCTGCAGAATGGTGGAGACAAATGTTTGGGGGTTTACTTACCGTTGAGTGCGCCATAACTTGGCGTAGTGCAAATGTGGCAGGACGAGTGGTGAGGTGAACAGAAAAAAAACCAAATCAAAGACAACGCCACCTGGGGACTTGCACCCCAGGATCTCAAATGCTAAACAAAATTCAAAAAACCAAGGACCCGCAGGTTCAAATGACTCACCGGACCGGAGACGTGATTTCAAATTATAACAAACTTTATTAAATTCCCAATGTTAAAATCAGCAGACTAACTCAAAATTAACGAGGGGTTGGGCCCTGCCAAAGAAAACTGAACTAGACAAGGCTGGGGCTGACCACGACAGCGGTAACAGAAAGGGGGAAGGATCCAAAAAACAAACAGCACCCCTGACACAGCACACAAAAAGTGAAAAAGGGACCACCACCAGGGAACCGCTGCCGCTCCGGAGCCCCCAGCACCTGTCAAAGGAAAAGAAAAACAATTAGGCTCACGCAACAATGGCAGCCCCCATACCCCCAAAAAAAGTCCAATACCTAAACAATATTCTAAAGAAAAAAAGAGAACAAAGCAATTTATGCAAAATGACAGACAGAAATAAATATGAAATACTTAACAAAATAAAGGAAAGGAATCAAAAGAAACGAGACAAAAGTAATCACTAATGCACTTGATTCAACAGAAGAAACAAAAACAAAAAGAAATCAAAATAAATGGTGCATCTGCATCTATTAAAACGCCACAGCCCGGCACTTGGGCATGCTCCTAGGTCCGAGGCAGGTGGTTGACACTCCTTCAGCAGCCCGGACTGTTCATCAGGCCCCTCGGGCAGCAGGGTGCACTGAGGAGGCCGCGGCGCGACGATTAGGTGCCAAGCACATCCAGATAAGGGAGCCAAAACAGCAGTAAAGCCCGGTGGTGGGGTGGGAAGGGTCTCTGATGATATTGTGTTGGATTATATTTTGTTTGTTTATCATTCAACTCAACACTGTCAGTTGAATAGAAAGTGAAAATAGATGCAGAAGTTATCAAATAAGGTCACTTGCCCTATATAATATTTTTCTCAAAGAGGAAACAAAGGTTAGGACCTTGTTCTCTGTGTGTAAAATCAGACCTACATCTGATAACCATTTGTGTGGTGTAATTTTTATGTTCCTGACATTAGTCATGACACTGTCTCTCTAAAGTGGGTTATTGGTGAGGCCACAATATCATTAACAACTCTTGGTATGATGGAGTAAAGCTCAAGAACATTACAAGTTATGGCCTAAGTAGTAAATTTATCATTTAAAGTCTAAATTTAATTAAATCTTGATAATGATGTCAAGAAAAACTGTGAACAAAATAATGTGTTGTTCAGGGTATACTGATGGACATCTCTTGATGACAGGCAGGTTTTAAGAGATTGTGAAGTAGACCATTTAATCTAAAGAAAACACAGAAAAATTAGCATTGACCAGCAAAATCCTGCCTACAGCACCTTTAAGGGGGAGGGGGAATTAAGTAATTTATTAGAGATATCTTTTTAAAAAAAACAGTTACTTTCTGGAATGCATAATGAGAGCTAAGGACAGCAGCTAAAGTTAAGACAGTACTAGACTTAAAGCTAGGGTTGGCGATCTTGGAAAACTAGCGTTAGCATGTAGCATCTCCCTAAGGCTCCGCCTAGCTAGCTCCGCCCAGCTCCCACCCCATTGGAGGAGCTCCCGTTGGGAGCGGAGACGCGGAAACGTTCGCGGCATGCGCAGTGCGCGCGGCACTTCCACATCCAGTGCGTTCCTGGCGTAACCTGTCATCAGCGCATCGTTTCTTCGTTTTTCTTTGTGTGGCATGGAGTGTTGTGTGTTTGAGTGGGCGGGGCTTTAAAACCATCAATATTTCAGGGTGTAACATGTTAATGATGATCAAATTGAGCCGCAGCATTTATCAACACCTGATCATTAAAATGCTAAGATCGGCAAGGTACGAAAATTTCGGTAATGCCACGGGGAACTCGTTACCTCCGTCAAGGAGGTTATGTAATCACTTCGGTTTGTTGGTCCGTTGGTTGGTCTGTTAGCAAGATTGCGGAAAAAGTAATGGACGGATTGCAATGAAACCTTGTGGAAAGGTGGGTCTTGGGCTAACTTAGAATCCATTAAATTTTGGTGATGATCTGGATCACTGTCTAGATCCAGGAATTTTTTAAAGGATTCTTTATCATTGACAGATAGGCAGTCTTTCACATGTTGGGCAGGCCCGCCGACAGGGGGGGACAAATGCCTGGTTCACACAAGATACGCCGTTTCCAACGCGGAAGTGAAAATCGCCGCGCACCGACTTTCAGATCGGCACCCCTGTTAACCTATCTGACGGTTCATACAGGAGGCGCCGTGGAGCGTGGCCGCTCTGCTCCTCTCAATTTTCTCCGCGAGCCGTTAGCCATGGACTGTCAGTTTTAAAGCTGGACAGAACAGATCGCACCAGACAGGAAGTCAGGGAACGGAAAATACGAGAGAATCCGGTCAATTTTCAAATTAAAATGACGTAAAATCACATAAATTATGTTGCTTTTTGGTTTTCCTTTTCAGATAAACACACACACACACACACACACACACACACAGGGAGAGAGGGCGACAGACAGAGGCACCGCACGCCGCAGCGCTCCGCTCCGATCACACCCCCGATCACAACGTTGTTTTATTATATATGGAGTTCTTATTGTTGTTGGTGACTGATTTGAGCTGTGGCGGAGGTCTGCGCTCTCTGAGTGCCAAATTCTAGTTTTGATTAACCTGGATTCACATAATACTACAATCGTTTTTTGTTTTTTTTTTACATTGACTTATTTTACTTACGATTATACTTATCACTGAGATGATGGTAATTCTGTTAACATTAGTAATAAACATTTATGAGTTTTTTTCTTTTCCTTCTAAATTTGCTGGCATGTAAAGTTCATGTCCCATATTTTCTCAGCCACATTTTTCTGTGTTCCTCATAATAATAAACCTTAATCTGGGTTTAAAAAATTCTTAATGTGTTGTTTCCTGTTTCTATCCATCCTTAATAACATTTTATTCAACTGAAAGTCATGAGGCTTTGGAGCTGATCCCAGAAAACAATCAGTGAATGCAGGTTTCACCCTGAACAGCTCATCTGTCCATCACAGAGGAAACAAAGAGACAAACAAACACACTCGTTCACATCTGTGGTCATTTAGAGAAAATTACTCTCATTTATTAATCTATCTTTCAAGCGGTGAGCTCATCATACAACTAGAATTTGGCACTCAGAGAGCGCAGACCTCCGCCACAGGGCAAATCAGTCACCAAGCCGCGCCGCACGCTCCCTGTCGGCGGGCCTGCCCAACTATGTCAAAGACTGCCCTATCTCTCAATGATAAAGAATCCTTTAAAAAATTCCTGGATCCAGACAGTGATCCGGATCATCACCAAAATTTAATGGATTCTAAGTTAGCCCAAGACCCACCTTTCCACAAAGTTTCATTACAATCCGTCCATTACTTTTTCTGTAATGTTGCTAACAAACCAACCAACAAACCAACAAACCGAAGTGATTACATAACCTCCTTGACGGAGGTAACGAGTTCCCCGTGGCATTAACGAAATTTTCGTACCTTGCCGATCTCAGCATTTTAATGATCAGGTGTTGATAAATGCTGCGGCTCAATTTGATCACACATACATACATACATCACACATACAGAGCAAGTCTTTAGATAACAATGAACTTTCATCCTATACGTCATATGCTGAGACAGGTAATGAGGTTATGGTGCTGTTAAACGTGTTTCTAACCTGTGGACTTTCTTACAACATGATGACATATTGTGCATAACTGGGACATTTGTGCAACGATGAAGCACACGTACTCAGTGGCATAAGAATTTCTTCTAACATTTCCCTCCTGTTTATCGTTGATAAATGTCAAATCCTCACAGTCACATAAAATCTTCACAGAATTGAGCTTCAACTTCCTGAAAACAATCAATTCAAAATTTTACCATTCCAAATGTCTTTCAAGTGATCTTTTAAAAGATGGATTTCAACCAGTTTAAATTAGATTTTGAACTTACTGTGTGATAATGCACTCACCTGTGTCGTTCTCAGGTATAAAGATGTAACAAGATTCTCCAATAATAACACATAAACACATACACCTCCTTGGGGTGTTGTGAGTATATCTAATACCATCTAGTTTTAAATTTCCATTGTTTTTATATTAGGCTGTATAAATACAACAACATTCGTCTTTTATTTCAGTGCCATAATAGTCAAATTTTAAAAATATATCCAATCTGTAATTCAGAATCTCAATCCTCAATAAGCTTTTTACCAACACCGATTCATGGAAGCAAAGAATAGGTCACCTTCCGTCCTGTTGTCCAGAGTTTCTGGTCTGCTGGAACATCACTGCCCCACACTGGGTCATGAGGAGATAATTCTCTTCTAGCCCTGGGTACAGTGGCTGGCTCCAACTTGAGTGTTGGGAAAGCACAACAGGTGCACACACCCCTATTCAGTTCACTGGATTCAGGTAAATGTTGCACATCCAGCAGAAGTCACTCTGAGGCGTGGTCCCATGACATCAGGAATGGTGGAATAACTCCTGCATGTCCGTCCGGGTCCAGCCTGCGTGGTATCCAAAGTGTCACCCTGCAGGGCACAAGGGACATAGGTGACTCTACAAAACTTCACAGGAATGTCTCCCACAAGTTGTTTGTAACCCTTCATGGTCACGTTGTTGGCAAAACACAGTTAACATGTCATGAGGTATTGATACTCTAATCGTTAAAAAAGGATCCGTTATATTTGCTCTTATCAATTGTTCAAACTTTCTTCCCTTCCATGTAGGAACAGGAGAATAAGTGTCACTAATCTTTATTGTAATAACTCATAAGTCCTCTTATCAAATTTAGATCTCAAAACGTCAAGGAAAAGTTTTGTTAAAATTTTGGAATGGAGAAACCTTTACACCATCATGCCTTGAGATGACAGGCATCTGAGTACTCACAGAGCAGTTGGTTTTTTAGTAGTTTTAGTCTTGGCCAAAAACTTTGTATGTATTCAGCTAATACTTACTCTTTGGTTTATTGGTGTCAAAACAGTTACCTTTGCATTTTTGTTTGATTACATTTATGTTAACTAACTCAAACAGAAACAGAGATAAACACAAGATGTCAGTGTGAGATCAGAACATATTCAAAACACTCCGATCCTGCGTCCTTGAGGGTGCTCCAGTTGCTTCTTCTCGTACGAAGTATCATGTCAGAGACGCCGCCACGATTAAATTTCATAATATGCACAGATGCACCCACACCACACCACACACACACACACACACACACACACACACACACACACACACACACAAACACACCGCCAGATGTGTGGCCTGCCAGTCCCTGAGCAGCAGCTCACATGAGCAAGTCGCTAGAACAAGAACGCAGAGGCCACGGTCCGCTCTGAGGACTGTCATGTTTGTCACTCCTGTACTGTCACCTGGTTCAGCACCATGGACAGCTGCCAGAGCATGAACTTGATGTGGGAATTTGATGCACTTGAAACCGTGACATGTAGGTCATTGAATGTTGTTGTTCATTAACCAACCTGATAATTTAAAATTCAATGCATCCAATTTAATCCAGCTTTATTTATATGGCGAGAATTACAACATAGTTATTTCTAGACATTTTTACAGAGAAAGCCAACAGATCCACATGAGCAAGCACAAGTGACTGTAGAAAGGAAGAAACCTTTGCGGAACCAGGACCAGAGGTGGCTGCTTTCTGCTAGTCAGGTTTGCGAGAGAGGATAGAAAGAGAGAAAGAGATACACAGAAGAGATACACAGAAACACAAAGCTTCAGTTCACACTGCAGACCAGCATTTGTTTTCATCCCAAATTTGCAATAGTGATCAGGATTTTGAAGACCTATGTATGCTGCTCACTGTAAAATGCTGTTCTTCTAAATAAATGCATCTCTGTGCAGAGAGAAAAATATCATGATCCGAAGTCCTCACTCTTCCCCACACTAAGCAGAGCAGGAGAGAAATGCTGCATGCAGATGTTTAAAAGTCCCCCCCCCCCCCCCCCCCCAAAAAAAAAAAAAGCCATTCTAATGAATTCTATGATTCTAAATAAATTTTTACTCAATGAAGAGATATGTATAAGTTTCACAGCAGAGTATGGTGACAGCGTACAGAAACAGATGAAAACAGCCTGGCAACACGTTATGGCGATGGCACACCAGGCACACACGTGGTAAAAACACACAAAAATACGCTTCATAATCATAATTATAATAATAATTTTCCTACCTATTTGAAATGTAGTCTGTGCCTCCCTATTGACAGGAGAATTGACAGGAATATCCTGATGAATGTTCTTCAGAGCAAGTCCACTCAGTCTCTGGTCTGTCATGGTGCTCTAGACGGATGTTTTCAAGCGACGGAAACAAATGAATGAACACTCAGCACTGGCAGTGGACACAGGCATTGTTAGAACCTTCAAGACAGTATGCATGTTGGGATAAAAATCTGTGGTGATTCTCAGATTCTCGGCTCTTCCTGTCATTGTGAAGCAGAATTCACCAAGTGTTGGATTGTTCACCCAACGCTTGGTGAACGTGAGCTACTATTAGAACGTCGGATCTGTGCAGGTTTCACCCTGAACGGGTCATCTGTCCATCACAGAGGAAACAAAGAGACAAACACTTATTCAGAGTTATGGTCATTTAGAGACACTCAGTCTCCTCATTTATCCAGCTCAGAATACAGAATGAACAAATGTAAAACCGGGGAGGCAACGTATTTATTTGATTAAAGAAATTTATGTTTACAGTGTAAATACAATCTCTTACATCTCATAGAATAACAGTTTTTCACATCAGACTTGCTCACAGGTTCAAGCTTTCTTTGGCAGAAAGAACGAACAAGCAAAAAATAAATAAAAAAAATCAAGGTAGAAGAGATTTGAAGTATTGACCAAGAGCTGAAGAAAGTCCAGGTTCATGATACCCAGGAGATCAAGTCACTGTTGTCTTGTCTTCAGATGTTTTCTGATTGGACCAGGAAGGTGAAAGATATTGTTACACTGAAACCTGGCAGAAGACAAATCAGAGGATTTATGCCACTTTAATGTGAAATCTAAAGTTTAGAGGACAGGAGAAAAGCAGGGCTGATTCAAATCAAGATGGTTTGAGCAGCTTCCTTCTCTGAAAAACTTCAGTATTGTGAACATCATGAGGGGATGTAACACAGAACGAACAAGCTGCACAAGTTAAATCTGTTCCAGGCTGTCCACGCGATCATCAGAGTGGGAGGTCACCAGACCCATGCTGCCCCGCACGAATCAACATGTCTGGATTTCACTTCATGTCAGTGACCACTAGATGTCCTACTCGAGTCCTGTGTGAAGTCTCCAGTTATGAATCACGTTTTGACTGAAGTGTCCAACAAAACCTTGATCAACCATGACTGACTGCAGGTTACTGTCTGTTTGGATCCAGATCAAAACTTCACACTGACTCACAATCTCCTGAAGCCTCCATTTTATAAAAAGATGTCCATCAGCATACCCCGAACAACACAGCATTATTTTGATCACAGTATTTTTTTTTTTTATGTATGATTTATTTATAGATTTTGAGCAAGGAAACAGGCGAGTGGAAAACATCAGTATCATGTATCGGAGGCTTACACGGAAAAATATATATCCACAGATATTGACAGATATATATTAAATGTGGCAAATAACAAAGAGAACAGAACAAAATCAGACAAGAAAAAAAAGACAACAACCACAACAAAACAAAACAAAACAAAACAAAAGAAAAAAAAAGGAAAAAAAAGGAAAAAAACAACACACAGTCTACACTGCAAACAGTGCCAAGTGCTACTACTATTATCTAGCAAAAGATATAAGTCCTTTCTGAAATGGGTACAGGGGGCATGAATAAAGAACAAAGATCTGGGGTCATGGGGTTAGTTCAAGTGTCAGTGACAAGACATGATGTTGAAAGGGTGACCAGACTTTACAAAAGACGAGGGGGGACCCAAAAGAAACCGGACAGTGGTAATAACTTTTTATTTTTTTATTTTCACATTTAATCAAAACTGTCACCTTCAAAGTCCTCTCCTTCGGCTTGAATACAGCGCTGCTGCCGGGATTTCCATTGCTCAATACAGTCAGCATGCTCCTGCGTAATGGTCCCTTTAAGAGTGTTCTTCGATTTTTTTTGCACCTCTTCCACGTCATTAAATGTCTGCCCCTTCAGTTCCATGTTCATTCTTGGGAATAGAAAGAAGTCGCACGGGGCTAAATCGAGGGATACGCCGGATAGGGCAGCAGGGCTGTGCCTTTTTCCATCAGGAACTGTTCTGCGTGCAGAACCCTGTGCATAAAACAGTCCACACTCTCCCACAGCGCCGGCTGCTTCAGCCTGACCGCCTCCCGGAGCCGCCGCAGCAGTGATGATTTTCACAAACAGCCCTCAATCGTCCTCCAGCTGCCTTTTCAGCTCCTGGCACATGTCCATGCGAGCCTGTTTCTGCTCCGTGGGATTCATCGAATTAATTCGATATATCCCCCAGCTCCAAACTGCACTACTGTTTATTACCATTTTAGTATTGTTTGATACTTTTTTTCAATGAGCTCAGTACATTTTATTGGCTTCAAACTGACACAACAAATCTTTATGCTCTTTTTGAACATTTCAAAATACAAGCCTCTCTCTTATACATGCCTCCTTTCATTAAAAGCCTGGTGCCAGCTACAGTTGAGACAAATAAAAGCCCCCCCCCCCCCCCACCTATAATAAGATTTATGGTATATTTTGGGACTGCAATTTGGCACCCTTCCCGGTAGATGGTGCCCTTTTGTGATCTATCAGTCAGTGGGGTGTATGCAGTGGCGGTCCTGGCTTGTATGACGCCCTGAGCGGACCACATGTTTTGCTCTTATTTTGCTGCTGGATCAGTGAATCCTGGTCATAAAGTGATATCTCTAATGTCTCTGTTGTTTTAGCTTTGTTGACAGAGATCAGCTGATTCTTGTCGGAGTTTCGGGCTCACTTTCGGTTTGATCGATTGGTATTTGGTAGGGGTGGGACGAGACACAAATTTCACGGGACGAGATGTCTCGCGAGATTGAGTCCACGAGATCGAGACGACACGAGACCGGGGGGGGGGGGGGGGGGGGGGGGGGGGGGGGGGGGTGCTGAGATGTGGGGGGCAGCGCAGTACTCACATACAGCGTCGGAGCACGGAGTGTCGGGTCGGACTGCCCCTTGTCCACGGCGCCCCCCCCCCCCCCTTGTACACTTCGCCCGAGGCGGGCGCCTAGTTCCCCAATTCCCATTCAAACCGCGGCGCACAGACGACACCATGACTGCATTTGCACTTCATGCCACTCGGTGCGCTGTTTGCATGTTCAACCTTATTTTACACAGACACCACAGAGGAAGAAGGGCGCCGCAGCCGCTGCAGGCTCTCTCTGCGTGTTGTGAGAAAAGGAGTGAGAGCCGGCAAGACGTGGTGAATGTGCATTGATGCGATGCACCGTTTTTTCAATAAAAGAGAAGAACTTAACGATCGTTTCCGCACATTTTCTTTACGTCGTATCAATTAAACTGTGTCACAAGTAGTTTGTGTACTCAAAAGACCAAGATTCCTTGCGGATAAACATGCGCAGAACAGTATTTCATGTCCTTTTTGACCGGGTTTTTAAATATGAATATGAGCATATTCAGGGTTTTGCACGTGTTTATATGGCTGTGCACCATGTAATGTATTATTCTGTCAGTATTCCAGTTAATAAAGAGTTTTTTCCTTTATATAAACGTACTTAATCTCGCGGCATTCGATCTCGCGAGATCTCGCGGCATTGCGATCTCACGAGATCTCGTGACACGAGATCTCGTCCCATCCCTAGTATTTGGTTACCATAAGAATGGTTTTTATGAGCTTTCAGTTTAGTTTCTAACCTTTCTGTGGTATACAGCATGGCTGTCTTCATAAAGTTATGAATATGTTGACCGCGGCAAGATGCGCGGACTGCCATAAATGCGGTAAGAGAGGCCATTACGCCGTCATGTGTCGCACCCTGCAGGTCAGTGCCGTATTTACTGAAAGAGATGAGCAAGAGAAATTTTTCCTGGGAGCTGTCACTGTAAAAGACACTAACACACCGTGGCCAGTCACACTGCAGCTTCAAGGCAGTGAAGTTGAGTTTAAAATAGACAGCGTAGCAGACACCAGTGTTATTTCTCAAGACACCTATGACACATTAAAGACAAAGCCTGAACTATAGCAGTCATATGCTGTGTTGGATTGTCCAGGAGGCAGGCTCAAGAATAAAGGCAAATTCAAAACCTTCACCTACAGAAAAGGGACAAAATACTGCTTCGATATACATGTTATTGAAGGTCCTGCAGTCAATAACCTGCTCGGCAGAGAAGTGTCAGTGGCTATGGGCCTCATCCAAAGAGTGGAGAATGTGACAAGTGCACCTGAGTCAGTGGGGCTTCTGAAGACAACTCCAGTGAAAATAAAGCTAAAAGATGGAGCAGTGCCCTATTCTGTCACCACAGCCCGTCGGGTTTCTGTACCCCTACTCCCAAAGGTAAAAGAGGAGCTCAACAGGATGGTCAGATGTGGAGTTATAGAGGAGGTAACCTAGCCAACAGCATGGTGTGCACCGATGGTACCCGTGCCAAGAAAAAATGGACGTGTGAGAATATGTGTGGGACTGAACCGCCTTAACGAAGCTGTGGACAGAGAAAAATACATCCTGCCCACCCTGGACGATATTCTCCCCAAGCTGGCCAGTTCAAGTGTGTTCTCGTTGCTTGATGCAGCAACGGGGTTCTGGCAAATACCTCTGGACAGAGACAGTGCCAAACTCACAACGTTCATAACGCCATTCCGGAGATATTTTTTCCACCACATTTCGTTTGGTATCGGAACCAGTGCTCCTGAAATTTTTCAGAGAGAGATGAACAATCTCCTTAAAGACCACAAAGGCACAGCAGCATTTATGGATGAAATCATAATCTACGGAGAGACATCTGAAGTACACGACCAGCGCCTAAACAAAGTGCTGCATACACTCGAAGAGGCCGGGCTGAAACTCAACAAAGAAAAATGCAAACTGAGACAGACACAGATTCAGTTTCTGGGCCACATTGTCGACAAGCGTGGTGTGAGACCTGATTCAGAGAAGGTGGAGGCCATAAGAAAACTTCAGCCACCACAGAACACCACGGAGCTGAAGCGGGTCATGGGCATGGTGCATTATCTGGGACGCTACCTGCCTAACCTAGCAGACGTCACACGCCCACTGAACGACCTGCTCCGTGCCGATAAAGCCTGGATGTGGAGCCCAGCACAAGAGGAGGCTTTCACAAAAGTCAAACAACTGTTGACAGAGGCGCCCACACTAGCCTTCTACAACATCAACAAGCCAACGATCGTGAGCGCCGACGCCAGCAGCTACGGCCTCGTGCTGTTCTTCTCCAGAGTCACGAGGTACAGTTACGGCCAGTAGCCTATTGTTCTCGCACCCTGACTGATGCTGAAACCAGGTACGCACAGATCGAGAAGGAGTGTTTGGCGGTCTGGGCATGTGAAAAGTTCTCCAGATATCTGTATGGCCTGGACAGCTTCACCGTGCATATGGACCATAAGCCATTGGTCCCGCTCTTCAACGTGAAGGACATTGATGCAGTGCCACTTCGTTGCCAGCGACTACTCCTGCGGATGATGAAATTCAACGCCAAAGCCAAATACGTCCCAGGCAAACTGCTTGTAGTAGCAGACACACTGTCACGCCACCCCTCTGCTGCACTACACCTGGAGACGGCTGAACTGTTGGAGGACATAGCCGCTATGGAAGAAGCCACACGTGCAGCATGGCCAATGTCTCAATTACGCTTGGATGAAGTTAAAGAGCACACAAAGACTGATGCAGAGCTGCAGGCGGTGATGCTGTTTGTGAGCAACGGCTGGCCAAATTATGCATCCAAAGTACCAGACAGCATCAAGCAATATTACGCGGTTAAAGACACCCTCACCTCATACCATGACCTGCTTCTCTGAGGCGACAGGATCGTCATCCCAAAAAGCCTGAGGTCAGAGATAGTGGAGAGGCTGCATGATGGACACATGGACATAGTCAAACGAGCGTCTGGTGGCCAGGTATTGGAAAAGTGCAAAAGTGGATCAAACACTGCAAGTACTGTCAAGCAGCAAAACCCACCCAAAACAGAGAGCCCTCAGAGAGTCTGTTTGGTAAAGGGGTAGTCATGACTACCCCTTTACCAAACAGACCCTGGGAGAGAGTAGCTGCAGATATCTGCGAGGTGGACAAGAAAAATTACCTTGTGGTAACAGACTACTTTTCCAGATACATCGAGCTCGCCTACTTACCCGACATGACAGGTGCCACAGTGAGGTCCCGCCTCGGAGCCATCTTTGCGAGGTGGGGTTGCCCCACAGTTATGGTGACCGACAATGGGCCACAATTCAGTGGGCGGCAGTTTCAGGACTTTGCTAAAGCCTACGACTTTCAGCATGTCACGACAAGCCCACATTTCCCGCAGGCGAATGGTGCTGCCGAGAGAGCTGTGAGGACTGCGAAACACATTCTGAAACAGAAGGATCCCTCCCTTGCTCTTCTCAGCTACAGAGCAACCCCCATCCAAGCAACTGGCTGCAGTCCAGCTCAACTGATGCTAGGCTGGCAGATAAAGACCCCCGTTCCCATACTTGAAGAAAAGCTCCTCCCACGGTGGCCAGACATCGCCCTGGTGAAAGCAGCAGACTCCAGAGCCAAAGCTGCCAACAAGCGCCAGCCACTACGACAGACCAGGTGACTCTGTTGCTGTCAAACTCAACAGTAAGAAAGGATGGACTTCAAAAGCTGTTGTTCTGCGCAAACACAACACCCCCAGATCCTGCCTTGTCTGCACTGATGATGGCATCCTGCGCAGGAACAGACGCCACCTGCGTCTTCAGCCCATGGAGGAGGAGAGGAGCAGATGGAGGAAAGTAACATGGCTGACGGAAACGGTCAGCAGCAGCAAAGTGAACCAACAACAGTGCAAACACCAGCAGCTGTCACCACATCAAGAGAAAGAGTGGTGAAACAGCCAGCTTACCTGAAAGACTTTGTTACTTAAAAGAAAAGAAAACTGCAGATACTCTGCAGAAATGTTTGTCTTTGTTCAGTTAAAAATGTGAATAAGACAGAGATGTTCATAAGAAGATGTTCATAGTGAGAAGACTTGTAATACAGAATTGTTTATTCAATTTAATGTTTCGGTTATTTAACACTGCAAGATTTTGGTTTATTATGTCAGATATTTTTGTTACTCAAAGGAGGGAAGGTGTAATGTAGGGACTAGTTAAGGCCGCACAGTTATCTTGAATGAGAGCCGTATTACAGATATGCGCATGCGCAGTGTGTTCTGTTTACCCTGGAAACGGAGAGCTCGGACATGTGACTGGACTTCATTTCATTCATTTATTAAAGTTCTTGGATTAAGACAAATGGACTGATTCTTGAACATTAAATTCAGCAGAGAACAATGGGGACATGCAGAGCCACTGCAAGGCAACTTCTTTTGTTAGATTGACTGTCCAGACTGTGTGGTGGGGGGAGGCAAACGTCTCTCCCCACTCTACTACGCATGTTGCCTGCAGAAAGTTAGGAGGAAGAGCAGCGATCCTATGTGTCATTGAGTGTGGTTACATGGTGTTTTTAATTTGGAATTAGTTTATGCTGAATTAAGCAATTCAGAATTATTTTGTGAGCTTCGTGGTTAAATGGGAAAAATGAAGGATTAAATCTTCTCTCGCGTTGGGGTCTGTGAAGCATTCTGATTGGACAGGGTGGCCGTGACGTACTGATGTCTCCCGGAAGTAAACAGCGTTTTTCTCTTTCTTTCTTGATGAACTTTGACGCTTTACATATTTAATTTACATATAATTCTGCTTCCAAAGGAAAATAAACCCACCGGTCTATTCGGATTCAAACTTAATTCCAAGCAAAGTTTTCAGGTGTTTACATGGTTATTTTAGAGTGGAACTAGGCTTCATTTGAATTTGTACAGGAATAAAAAGCCCCGCGTAAACACATGGAGTGTACTGTCAGTGACACGAACCGTTCTGATAAAAACAAAAAAACGGCCAGGTTTGACAGAATACCATCAACTCGCACCCCCTTTATACATCTCTGTTATCACGGAATAGTAATGCTAGTAGTAGTTTTACTGTTGTAAATATTTTCATGTCATTTATTTCAGCTCCGCCAGCTGTTTATCTGCTCTTTTACTTCAGATTATTTAATTGAATTGAGATTATTTAGAGGAAACAAAGCATATACATTGTTGGTTTATCATTATTTAGTATGGAGAGCTTTTTTTTCTTTTTCTTTGTGTGTGTCCCCCTACACACACATAGATTAAATATGATGTGCCGCATGCCCCCCCACCCCGCATGCGGCACATCATATTTAATCAATGAGTAATCTATACACACACATATGCATACAATCAAGTTGCCGGTTGAGTGGTCTTCCACGGTACAAAAGAGTCTTTCATTTATGAGCAACATAACTCTAAAGCACAGAATTGCAAAAGCACAAAGACACAGAAATCAGCCTCCTTTTCTCTGTCTGTGGGCCGTGGCAACATAGCATGTCGTTCACAGCAAAACAAAGGAAAAAGGAATTAATTATATCTGCTTAATAAAAATTGTAATACAACAATAATTTGACCAGAATTTGTCCTGAAATGCATCTTTTGGAAATGGATCTGTCCAATATGGACGGACGCACTAACATTTTAATACTAGTATTTTTAGGGTTTCCTGCTAATGGGCCTAAAGATCCAACAATTCTACTGAATAAATACATGATACAACAGTATTTTGACCAGAATGGACCGGTCCATCTGGGATCGTATCTCACTGTAATGTCTGTAAATTCAAGTAAAACTCAGAGTTTGCTTGAGAATGTACTGAAAGAAACAGACGTGTTGAGCCACCGGCCACTGAAATGTAATTCATTTCTTCCCCTTCTTTATCCGTATGGCTCATTAAAACGTCTCCCAGTCATAAATGTGAATTTAGCAGAATAAGTTATTTTATCACAACATCGCCAGCTGACAATGCAAGATCAGGACAAACACAACAACTGGTCAGTGAGGCTCTTTCTGCAGTCAGGTTCACGCATCTGCTGTGATGGTAAATTAGTTATTCCTCTATAGGTGGAGAAGAAAAACCTGGGACTTGCAGTTTGCCAAAACTAGGTTTGATAATGCTCTTCTGTTCCAACAAAAGTAAAAAGGAAGGTGATTATCTCTCATTGCAAAGCAGGCTATTTGTACAATATTTCAATGGCTCTGAAAACTCTCACCACTCAAACCACACATGTTCAAAGCCGAATCACAGGTGTGGAAAAAAATGTTAGAAACAGTCAAAAGTTTTTTAGACTATTTGTGATGACTAAAGAAGTTCACTGTGTTTAGAAAGAATCTTCTCTGCGATTCTCAAGAAGAAAGCTCTCAGTAGTCCCTGGCTCTTTTCATTTCAAGCCTCCCCCTCCCACAAGAGGTATGCATGAACCAACAAGCTGGAAGGTATCGGCTGCATTTACAAATGAAAAGAAGTTGAGTTGTGCATTTAAAATCAGGGGGTATTTGGCCTCTCTCTAGAATGAATAGTGTTGAATAATTATATAGCATTCTTCATATCATGTTTATTATAATATGTTATTTAGTATTTCTCATATTATTCATGTCTCTGTTTAAGTACAGAGTGTTTGTGTTGTAAACAGGTGTGGGAAAAGATGTATTATGTGTGACAAAAACCAAGTATTTTCTGGCTGTCTCTTTTCCTTTTTTTTCTACATGCCTTTTTCCTTTTCTTTTTTTTTAGTGGCATCCACCTGGCAGCCTGCCAGTCTGTTTTTTTCTTTTTTCAGAGGCAGAGGCCACCTGGTCTGGGCTTCTTTTTCTTTTTTTCATAAGTGGGACCCACACGTGCACATGTCAAGCAATGAAGAACTATATGAAATGTTGGAAATTACTTGGCACTTGTGGGAGAAGTTGAAAGTCCTGAGGACTGGGGGTGGGGTCAAGGACTGGGCACCTTTGTGAAGGAGGGAGAGAGGGAACTAACAGGTTCGCAGCTGTGCCAGTGTACAGTCCCAACGGAGTTTCATATAGTGGAGCAGAGGGGGGGCTGGAGCACAGGTGTCCTTCCAGAAACAGTATAAAAAGGGCGAGGCTGAGCTCAGTCTTTGCGCCAGTTCCCTTTGGTCAGGCTGGCTGCCGGGAGCGTTTAGAAATAAAGGCTCTCTATTTTGCATTCTGACTCCAACTCTGATTTTTCTGAGGAAAACCAAGATTGAAAACTTCAAGAACCAAGAGTGGATATAACTGAAGATTTTACGATTTCTCTGGAAAATATGTTTGTGCGGTTTTTTTTATCGCAACTGGCCTAGGATACTTTTTAAAGAAAAATCCACGACAATAGGTAGGCAAGAAAAATCTGGTAGTTCTCGTGTTAAGTCCAAAGTAGAATTTTTATCTGTTGAATGTTCGGATAAATTCAAATACCTGCTGGTGACTGATACTTTCTGACATCCAGGACACTATTAAAGGCTGCAATCAATTTGACCGACACAGACCAGCTTTTGAGAGAAGAGATGGAGACCTTTCTTTCCTTTTTGCTCCTGATTTGCTCTGTCTCTGTAGCTCAGCTCAATGCAGAGTCTGACAATGAAAGTACATCACCACAACAACACACCTCCGCCACAACTCCCGATGGGAACCACCGGCCAGGGGAATGGAAGCCACGTGAGAAGGGAGACAACACCCTGCTCAATGCTCGGCAGCTTTCCACAGCCAGGGCCACACGTGCTGCGCTGACGGTCCAGAACAAGCTCATGTCATACTTCCAGACGCCCGTAGGTCGTGTTCCCCAGCAGGACGCGGTGGTGCATCGAGGTTTGCTCCACTAGGGAAGATCATCAGCTTGTAAATGGCTGAGTTCATACAAATCACTATAATAAAACCTGAAACTGCTAAAAGGGCATGTGTCTTCTTTGCTGGGCTGTGGCTTTGGGGAGGGTGGAAACTTAAGCCAGCAATATGAAATTGGCTGATATAACAATTACAAGTTGCCCAGTTTAGTGTCTTTAGAAATACACACCTCAGTTACTGCCCTCGATGGTGCCTGTGGGTTATTGGCTCAAAGTTAATGCAGGAAAACACAGCTGGTATTTGTGTTCAGATGAGTTATCAGTAAAGTAAACATGCAAAGCACAAAGTCCTTGATGTTACATCAAGCAACCTAACTTTCAGCTCCAAACTATAAGACAGGTGTGAGATTGTGATTCTTTGGACCCAAGAAAGGAAAGTCTGTTAAAAAAGGATGTGGAGGAGTAGATGAAAATAGTTCTGTGACTATCAGGTGTTTCATACAATAATTCATCAACAGTAAATAATCTTGACTGCAGTGTGTTGAGAACAACCAGGTTCAGAAAGTGTCAAAGCTCTCTGTTAGTGCTGAGAGGAACTCCAGAGGAACTGCTGTAGTGGCTGCCAAAGCTTCTCTCTGAATGTTTTGAGAAAGTTTCATGTTGCTCTTCAAGGACGGACATCTTGTCAAAGGGGAAAGGAACTCATGTTCTTCCTCACATCTCACTGATTAAAACATGTCTGTTGAACCTGAACGTCAATACTGTAGTATTCCAGGAAACGGAGGCTCAGCCGAATATCCAGTGACTCGTTCATTGGTACACAAAGTCCAGAACACGCGTACCTTCTTGTGCCAGACAAAACAATGACCTTTCATCCTGGAACCCCCCCGACCACCACCACCATCTGTTACGCCAGTATTCTTACACAAAAGTTCCCGGGGGTTCTGCCTCTCAGGCAGGCCCACTGTCTGTCTGTTGCAGCAGCCACTATACCAGGCTTGATCAAGCACTCACCCCTCCCCCAACTAACAACTGATAAAGGTTCTTTTATCTTATCTTTTATGAAGAGATGTCCATCAGCATACAGCAAACACCAGGACATTATTTTGATCGCAGCTTTTCTTGATATCTTCATAAAGGTTTGGGCTTGAACTAAATTCTAAAAGCTTGCAAAGGCCTTGAGCTTCATAACAGGAGGTGTTGATGATATTTTGGCCTCAGCAATAGCACACTTCAGAGCAAGGCTGCACGATTAATCGATTTTGAATCGTAACCGACTTTTTGGGTTAAGAAGTTAAAAACGCTGAAATCGTACGTGAACGATTTCGGCTTTTCACATGAACGCGTCATTTTTAGTTCCTCTTTAGCTACGTTCACACCGCCAAGTGCTGTCTGCGATTTTGCGTCAAAGACAAGTGAAAACAAATGGGAACGCGCGTTCCAGCTGCGATGAGACGCAACGCGTCGGACGCGGCGCGTCTTCACGACGCGTCACGACGCGTCGTGCGGCGCGTCGGGGCATTGGCGCTACGCGTCGCGATTTTGCGTCCGACACTGAAGTTGGGAAATCTGAACTTTGGCGCGTCGCGATTTTGCGGCAAACCAATCATAGAGCGTGTCCATGGTGACGTCGGCCAGGGAGCGGGAACCGGTCCGAAGGGAAGCACTACGACCATGGAGGAGCGTGTTAAGGCTCGTCCATGCTTCACATGTACGCGTTGCCGCGTCCGCTTTGGAAGGTCCGCGCACCACCGATGCGGACGCGCTTTCTCCCATGCTACATTTTGAGCTCAGCTGTGTGCGTCTCATGCAGGCGCGGTGATCCACACAGCCTCGAGAAGCTTTTCCGGCTCTACAGACTGTTTATCTGCTCCTTTATTACGGTTTATTTAGAGAAAATTAAGCACATACATTGTCAGTCCATTATCTTTAAGTATTAAAGTTTATTTAGCCTTTTTTTTCTGTTTCTGAATCGCGGGGCAGCGCCGGAGCGATTAGTTGCTTTTTCACTTCTGTCTGCAGACCTTCTCCTCCCTCCAGACAGTCTCTCTCTCTTTCCACGAGTTTTTCACTCTTTCGGTGTCTTTAAGTGGAGCCATCAGGCTGGAGCTCCGTCTACTTTCACTTTAACCGTCATGTTTTGTTTGCTATGGCGCTCTGGCGCAGGCGCACACTTCCGCGACCTGCGCGCAATGCGCAACACGGTCTCAATTTCTGGCTGCTGCGCGGACGTCCGCGGATCGGTCCGCGAGGACCCTAGCGGACAGGAATTCATTACGATTTTTACGTCACGCGGACCAACGCGCACCCACGCGGACATGTGAAGCATGGACGGGCCTTTGTAATAGCCGTTTACGCTCGCCCAGAGCTCTGGGACAAAACTTCTTCATTTTACAGGGAGCCCCGCCTCCCCACCAGACACGACGCGTCGCGTCTGGTGGGGAGGCAGCTTTTGGCCCCGCGTTGTTCAGTGTCGGACCTCAGAATTGACACGCGTTCAGCTTCTCGCGTTGACGCGCTTTTTGACGCAAAATCGGTGTGAACGTAGCTTAAGCCACCATAGTTTCTTCGGCCCGTCTCATGACGTCATGATGGAAGTGCGTGCCTGCCTTCGCCCAGCATCTGGTAACTAACAACAACAAGCATGGCTACTGCCGGAGAAGTTAAATTTGCTCAGGGAAGTGAAGTTTTAGGCTGTGTTCATACGGATTTGGGCATCTAGATCGACCTCGGACCTACTCCTCGAAGCGGCCCCGGCTCCACCCAAAAGTACATCAACCCAACATGAAAAACATGTTCACACTGTCGCTCCTGGCTCGACCGCGGGCCGCTACATCAGTTAGGTCGAGCCAAATGCCTTTGGTGTGAACACAGAGTTTCCACTATTCATCGATTTTTGTTCAAGTAAGACCAGAGGGAAATTGTGACTGTAGCATATTACCTGAGCTGCCTTCCTACCTCACCTGACTTTTTATGGCTGACTGACTGGCTGGCTGACAAACTAACTGACTGAGATTTATTTTACGTTGTAGGGTATTTTTCTTTTACAAAAAGTGACTTTATTCATTTTATTTTTTGTTTTAAGTAAGAACAGGGATCTGGAGTGTGTTAAGATAAGGTGCTCTTAATCCAAGTTGACTGGCAATAAGCAGTGGTGGGCACAGCTAACCAAAAAGTTAGCTTTGATAACCGTTCATCCGCGAACTGAAAAGTTAGCTTCGATAAGGCTAAACCGATAAACTGCTAAAAGATTTAGCTGAAGCTAACAATAACCACTAACCGCTAACTTTTATTATGTGAATTAGCACTCAGGACTCCATTGACGAGCCGGCGTGTCAAATGCACACGTGCAACATTTGTTGACGTCACACCATGACGCAAGCACGTACGTGAGTCATTTGAAAACCCCCGGAATCTTGAGTTCCGGGGCTTTCTAACAGTTTTTGAATAGTTTCAATCGGACAAACGGATCAGGAGTTATATGCATTACAATATCCATTCTTTTTCAAAACAATTTCCAGTGTTTTTTAACCGCAGAGAAGAGACTTTTCATTACTTTGCACAGTAACGGAAGCACACACGAGAGGCGTTCAAGTACCCTCAGAAACCAGAGTCAGCCTACATTGGTTCCCAGAGCTACCACTACGCTAACGTGTAAATTTAGCGGCAGCTAATTAGTCCGCTGTTTTTCAAAGTTAGCTGAACAGCTAATCCGCTAATGAAAATGTTAGCTTCGCTAATTAGCGGTTAGCAGATTAGCGGACTGCGCCCGCCACTGGCAATAAGGTTGCATATCTGAGATTGACTGTTCACTTTGGATTTTATAATTGACAGTTTTGCACTATTCAATCAGCAACGTGATTGTAACTTTTAGACGTGGGATTTGCTGAATCCAAACAGAGAAAATAAGGTTCAGTAAAAGACATTCAAAGTACTTTATTCGTCCTTTTTCTTTTTTTTTTCTTTTTTTTACAAAAAGTCGTAATCGTAATCGAAAAATTGGGCTTGAGAGAAATAATTGGGATTTTATTTTTAGGCAAAATCAAGCAGCCCTGCTTCAGAGGAACAGTCTTATGACTAATCTTGATATTATAGAAATAAAATCATAAAAATGATCTGATCTGGTCCTGTTTTACACACAGAGAACAAGGTCCTACCCTTTGTTTCCCTTCCAGGAAAATTATGTTATGGGTCAAGTCACCTGATTCGATAACTTTTGTATATTTATTTTTCTTCTCTACTAACAGTGATAAAGATGGTATGAACAATTTTTCTTTCTGTGGCTTTACAGGTGGGTCATATCAACTATTGGTTCTCCACCATGTCAATCAATCTGGTGAAGATGCTTATGTGAAGACGTTCAACGTGCTGCACCTGGCTCGGTCAGCTGGCTGTGGGTATGAGTATTGAATTACCCTGTGAGCTCTGCTTTCGAGTCTGACATCGTGAAAATCTCTAGAAAAGTCTGTGATCGCAAGTTTGAGCGACGCTGAGAGCTGTAAATGGCAACGTGCACGCACAGGTGAGCAGAATGAGCTCGCTCCCGGCATTTGATAGGTGTTTTCTCTGGAGGAGCAGGAGGATGGTCTGGCGCATTCCCACCGTTCAGAAAGGCCCTAATAGTCGCTGGTCTCTGGATTCCACGAAAATCATTCACACCACCTTTAAATTGAAAGATAAACTTGCCTTCTCTTATCTTACAAAATATAATACAACAAAATATCATCACAGACCCCGCCCCCCCCCCCCCCCCCCCCCATCACCATCAGGCAGACATTACAGAGCACTGAAAAACCAGAACAGACTCCAGAACAGTTTCTAAACAGTGAACGCAAGACACAATAATTCATTAGTGTTTGATGGATCTCATTGGATGATTCTATGTTTTTTTTTTTTGCACAAATGTCACATGTTGAGTGTGATTTTACAATATTTATCTGTTTTATCCAGCTATGCACATTGGTGGACTGCACATCAAATTTCATTATTTCATACAATGACAATGAAGACATTGTGATTCTGATGTATTTTTATGACTAACCTTAAAGGTGCATTAAGGAGTTTTACAACCTTAAAAATACTTATTTTCCACCATAAATATGTTACACATTTTTAATGATGTGTACAATGTGCCCTGACATATTCATTACAAGTACTTCTAACAGCGCTAAATTGTCACTTGAAAGTTGCAGTGCCGGTCCGGCACCAGAATTTTTTGGGGGAGAATTTGAAAGGAATGACGTAATGCGCGCTCCGGCTGGTTAGGTTTCATTTTGTCCGCCATTACTCCGCCAGATGCTTAGTGAGCAACAACTGAGCAGGATCTTCCAGAAAGTAAGAAAAGACTGGCTTCTAGCACTGCCACAGCTCCACACAGACTCCACCAGGTAAAAGAAACTTACATTTTACTTGAGCGCTTCTAAACGAGCGAGGAAGGAGTTCCCCTCTTCCGTGAATGCAACAGGCACGAGTTTTTCACTAAGCTGCATTACACCCAAGGCCTGCAGGGGGCACTGTTTTGCATAAATCGTGCAAACTGCTTAATGCACCTTTAAAGGGGCTGTATCATGCTTTTTTAGCTAGTCCAAACTCTAGAAATGGCATTAACATGGTAATAGTTTATTTTTGGCGCTAAGGAAAAGTAATTTTGTGTGAAATAAAAGATTTTCTGGGGCTAATTCTGAAACCCGGAAGAGAAAACGCTCCATTTCACTGAAAATCCCGCCTCTCCCTCTGTGGACTTTGACTGACAGCTACTTCAACCAATCAGCGCTTCAAAACAAATACGCTAGCTAGCTTTAGCTCTTTAGCTCTAGCTTCTCCACACGCAAAAACGTCTTTTCCTGTGAGAAACTCACCAAGCGCAGAGCCTTCAGACCCTTCAGACTCTTGCTCTTGCTTGACTGTTGCTTTCAGACGATGGTCAAAGTTTATCCTCGAAATCGGAGTTACAAAAAGCAGCAACGCTGATTGCCGAGGGCCTGCGGGAGGGGGGGCTCAGGGGAGCCATCTTCACAGTGTGACTTGAACATGGGAAAACAGAGCGTTTTCACGGGTGCAGGAGGGGCTGCCTCTCTGAGCAGCACAAACTCTAGGAAAGCTTAAACACGCGGGCACAAAGGAAAAAAACGCTTTGGGGGTGTTTTCGGTGAGTACATAACTGTATAACAAGGTTAAAACATACAAAAAGTGAATTTTGCATGATACAGCCCCTTTAAAGTTCTGAAGTATGGAAATATCCTCCAACAACACACTGATGGCAAGTATTTAACTTCACACATATTTTAGTGAGTGCCACATGGCCTCAGTACCAGTGACATACTGGAAGTTGATGAACTGTAGAAAACCTCTTTCTTTACTTGGATATATAAAAAAATGGCACCATGAGATTCCATGTGAAAACATTAGACAAACCACAGAGTCTATGCAATGAAGGGATGACCTTCAGAGGAAAATCCACCAGACCAAGACTCAAGAACCCTGAAAGCACAGCAGCTTATCACATCAGACTTGATCACAGGTTCATTTCTTTGGCAGAGAGAACTACCAAGAGGAGAAATCAAGGTGGGAGAGATCTGAAGTACTGACCACGAGCTGAAGAAGGTCCAGGTTCATGATACCAGGAGATAAAGTCACTGTTAGCTTGTCTCCAGAAGTTATTTGATTGATTCTTTGACATTGAGAGGGTGAACACCAAGCTTAACCTCATGGGGGCTCACTTGGAGCTTTCTTTTCAGGTGTAATGTTCTGCTGTTGTGAGTGAAATGACAGCGATCGACACGCATGATACCTCAGACTGCTCTGTTTATTGCACACTCCCGCGCCCGGGGTACGGCAGCCACACAGGGACACACTGTGTGGCTGCTACGGAAGCCCACATGCAAAAAGCGAACCGCTCACAATACATTACATGAGGTTCTTTTTTTTTTCTCTCGCCGCGCCTCCCCAGAAGCTCCCCTGGCTTCTGGGGAGGCCCCCATATATGAAAACAAATAAACAGCACTTTGATACCGAAAGTCTTTTCCCTTGGTAATAAAGACTGAATGTAAATGTTTGCATGCAAAGTCTCCTGTGTCACATGTTGTCAATTTCATGTCAAGTCCAAAGTAGAAGTTTTATCTTCCGGATGTTGTGAGTAACACAACCACCTGCTAGTTACTGATCAGCTTCTGACATCCAGGACACTATTTAAGGCTGCACTGACATCGAGGACCATCAGTCTGACCGACACAGACCAACTTCTGAGAGAAGACATGGAGACCTTTCTTTTTTTTTTGCTCCTGATTTGCTCTGTCTCTGCAACTCAGCTCAATGCACAGTCTGACAGTGAAATTGTGGCACTTTTGCTGCAAACTGAACCAAAAGGAGAGGAAACAGCAAAAACTTTGAACAACCAACAAAGTGACACACCTGACATCCATGCTGTGCTGAGGGAGATGAGCGCAACACTGACCGGACTGAAGTATGAAATAAGAGATCTACAAAGAGAGAACGAAGGTAAAACAGTGAGAGAAGTAATGACACCACCTCAAACCACTGATCTACCGTCTCAGAACATGGATTGTTTTCTCTGTTTGTGGGGTTTGTTTGTTTTGTTTGGTATAAGCAGCAAAGGACAGAGAACTGGAGTTGCAAAAAACTGAGCTGGAAAAACTGAAGACACAACAGCAAAGTACATTTATCAATTACAGTCTTTTAAAAATAGATGTACAATTTGGCACTGAAAGCTTCTTGTCTAAATTTGACTTCAAAGTTGTATTATCCAACATTTGGTTCATGAGCCAAAACTGGCCTGAGGGATGCTACTGATATACCGTTTAACAATACTGACTGTTTTGTCCTTATGGGGTGTTGTGTTTGTTTTCATTCTGTCCAAACAGCTAAGATTGATCAACTGGAGACTCAACAGCAAGATATAATGTGTTTATCGATCAGAGTTTTATTTCAAATCATAAATATCTGTTCACTTCGACAGTGAAAGTTATTTCCTCCAAATATCAGTTTATAGCTGCAGCTCATTGGTAAACCAGCATGTGGGACGATGTTGCAACATGTCAAAATTACAATAAAGATATTTCCTGCAATGATCCAATTTTAATAATGTTTTTCAGCTCAAGCTGGAGAACTGGCGACCATTAAATCCAGAGCGAACATCACAGAAAACCATGTGGAGGCTCTGAGGAGAGAGGGGGAAGGTTTGTGATTGTAGAAAGAAGCTCATCTTCACTGCAATGTCTCTGTTTTTAAGCTACATACTTTAACAGAAGGATGTTTTTCTCTCTCACAGTAAAGAAAGTGGCGTTTTCAGCCTCCCTGTTGACTTCAGGTTCAGGACACACCGGACCATTTGACACTGAAACACCTGTGGTCTTCAGACATGCTCTTACAAATATTGGAAAAGCCTATAACCCTGATACAGGTAACCAAGTTTATACACATTGAAATGGTGAAAATCATTAATTATTTTTGATCCATTTCTGAAACAGATCTAGAAGAAAAAGCTCCATGTTCCTCAGTGTCAGTCCTCATCTTTCCAGAAAGGCCAGAAGGATTACACTGTGAATGGAAACCAGAATCAGCTTATCTGTAGTCAGTTAGATGGATGTGAGGGGAAGTTGATTTATTTCTTTTTCATGTTATATTTTAATTATTTCACACTACATGTGGAACACGCAATTACAAGATTTTTTTAATATGATTTATTGATGATTATTTTCACCAAATGTTCAACGACTCCATCTGATGTCAACATGTACTCTATATGTGTGTTCCAGGTTTTTTCTCAGCTCCAGTGAGAGGAGTCTACCACTTTGAGATACATATTTATGGACTTGGACATGAAACACATCCTTCAGGCACTTACTTGGTGAAGAACGGACAGAATGTCGTCCTTGCATATGAACATCAGTCTTCTGGTGCTATGAAATCTTCCAACGGTGTCACATTGTTACTGGAGGTCGGAGACATTGTGTTTGTGCGTCTTTATCGGAATAGCAGAATTTTTGATAATGAAAATCACAACACCATCTTCAGCGGTCATCTGGTTTTCACCATGTAAACTGCAGACAGTGTTTTATGATTTTTGAAGTATGATAGCTGGAACCACTCAGCAGAGTTCCTCAGACAGACTGAAGAAGTTTACATGAAACTGATGATCTTTTTCAAATTGAAAAGTTCCATAAATGTTTAATCATGTTATATTTAATCAAAATTGCATGCGATTCCAGCGGTTTTTAATCATAATAGATTAAATATAGAGGATTCTATAGAAATACAAAGCAATAGAACAACCTTTTCATTCCCAGCAATTTACATTACAATTTAATATTTTATATTTCTGTTGTTAGTGTCACATTTTGAATCAGATAAACTTTTCAAACTGTGAATTTATGCTGATTGTTTTGGATATATTAATGATTCATAATATAATACAATTATTTGGTTGTTTTTTTTTTTACTTTGTATGATTATTTCACTGGGAAAATTGCAAGTCTCGTACTATTAATAATCAAACATTATGTAAGGTTTTTTTCTGGCGTGTCTCATATTACATGCAATATTCTGTGTTTCTCCTGGAATTAATTTTAACCTGGGGAGAAAAAAGTCTCAATGTGTTGTTTCCTGTTTCTCTCCATCCTCAATATCGCTTTATAGAATTGAAAGTCATGAAGAATTGGAGCTGTGTCAGAAAAGTTCCCACAGGGATAACTGGCTCATGGCGGCCATGTGCTTATGGTGATGTCGTTTTTGATCTTCCATGTCGGCTCTTCCTGTCATTGCAAAGCTGAACTGAGCTGGCATTAGAGCATCGGGTCTGTGCAGGTTTCACCCTGAACGGGTCATCTGTCCATCACAGAGGAAACAAAGAGAAAAACAAACACTTATTCACATCTATGGTCGCTTAGAGACACTCCTCAAGGGGAGTCCCACCCCCTGAACACCACTGATTCATTCATCCAGCTCAGAATGATGAACAAACGTAAAACAGGTGAGGCTTTCCTTTGTTGTTGGACCGACTCTTGCCTCCTTTGTCATTTATTTTCAAGAAATCAAATAATTTATCACATGGCAGCAAATTTATTTGATCAAAGAAATTTACATTTACAGTGTAAATACAATCTCTTGCATCTCATAGAAAAGTAGATTTTCACATCATACTTGCTCATGCAGATGTTGAAAAGTCCCCCCCCCCCAAAAAAAAAAAAAAAAAGCCATTCTAATGAATTCTGTGATTCATAATAAATTTTTACTCAATGAAGAAATGGAGATCTGTAAAGCTTCACAGCAGAGTATGGTGACAGCGTACAGAAACAGATGAAAACAGCCTGGCAAAACGTTATGGCGACGGCACACCAGGCACACACGTGGTAAAAACACACAAAAATACACTTCATAATCATAGTTATAATAATAATTTTCCTACCTATTTGAAATGAAGTCTGTGCCTCCCTATTGACAGGAGAATTGACAGGAATATCCTGATGAATGTTCTTCAGAGCAAGTCCACTCAGTCTCTGGTCTGTCATGGTGCTCTAGACGGATGTTTTCAAGCGACGGAAACAAATGAATGAACACTCAGCACTGGCAGTGGACACAGGCATTGTTAGAACCTTCAAGACAGTATGCATGTTGGGATAAAAGTCTGTGGTGATTCTCAGATTCTCGGCTCTTCCTGTCATTGTGAAGCAGAATTCACCAAGTGTTGGATTGTTCACCCAACGCTTGGTGAACGTGAGCTACTATTAGAACGTCGGATCTGTGCCGGTTTCACCCTGAACGGGTCATCTGTCCATCACAGAGGAAACAAAGAGACAAACAAACACTTATCCAGAGCTATGGTCATTTAGAGACACTCAGTCTCCTCATTTATCCAGCTCAGAATACAGAATGAACAAATGTAAAACCGGGGAGGCAACGTATTTATTTGATTAAAGAAATTTATGTTTACAGTGTAAATACAATCTCTTACATCTCATAGAATAACAGTTTTTCACATCAGACTTGCTCACAGGTTCAAGCTTTCTTTGGCAGAAAGAACTAACAAGTAAAAAAATCAAGGTAGAAGAGATCTGAAGTACTGACCAAGAGCTGAAGAAAGTCCAGGTTCATGATACCCAGGAGATCAAGTCACTGTTGTCTTGCCTTCAGATGTTTTCTGATTGGACCAGGAAGGTGAAAGATACTGTTACACTGAAACCTGGCAGAAGAGAAATCAGAGCATTTATGCCACTCTAATGTGAAATCTAAAGTTTGGAGGAAAGGAGAAAAGGAGGGCTGACTAAAATCAACATGGGTCGAGCAGCTTCCTTCTCTGAAAAACTTCAGTGTTGCGAACATAGTGAGGAGACACAACACAGAACGAACAAGTTGGACAAGTTAAATCTGTTCCAGGCTGTCCACGCGATCATCAGAGTGGGAGGTCACCAGACCCATGCTGCCCCGCACGAATCAACATCATGTCTGGATTTCACTTCATGTCAGTGACCACTAGATGTCCTACTCGAGTCCTGTGTGAAGTCTCCAGTTATGAATCACGTTTTGACTGAAGTGTCCAACAAAACCTTGATCAACCATGACTGACTGCAGGTTACTGTCTGTTTGGATCCAGATCAAAACTTCACACTGACTCACAATCTCCTGAAGCCTCCATTTTATGAAAAGATGTCCATCAGCATACCCCGAACAACACAGCATTATTTTGATCACAGTATTTTTCCCTCTTTATTGAGGTTTGGGCTTTAGATAATAAATTTGTCATTTGGGCTGCAGCTGGCAGTGGTCTTGAGCTTTACTCCAACATGACAGGAGGTGTTTATGATATTGCAGCCTCATCAATAACACTCTTTAGAGCAGGGCTACTCAACTTACCGTTGCTCGAGGGCCACACAGAAAAACATTTCTGTTTGCGTGGGCCGCAACCTCGGTTTGCTAATTTATATGACTGAATTATGTAAAAGACATTTAAATAATGTAATTAATATTCAATAATGAAATTTTAAATGCATTACAATAGAAAGACAACTA
The DNA here is from genome assembly GCF_902148845.1 of Salarias fasciatus. Taxonomy (NCBI): domain Eukaryota; kingdom Metazoa; phylum Chordata; class Actinopteri; order Blenniiformes; family Blenniidae; genus Salarias; species Salarias fasciatus. Next base: position 5,074,276 of record NC_043764.1, on the reverse strand, counting down.
CATTAGTCTTTTGTAAAACTAAAATAAGACTTTGTTGAAAATATATTACACTAAGCCTTATAGATCTATTTGTGGCTGTTTTCTGCATTTCCAATAAAAAGCAAAAAGGTGAAATGGCATGACATTTAAAAAAAGTCAGATATCAAATTATAAAATGAGGCTTTATTCACAAAATATGAATATACTTACTACACATATGAGCACTTTTTGTAACAAAACATAAGTATTTTAAATATTTTTCAAGCAATGCGTTTGAGAAATTCACTAAATTACAACAAAAAAGCAGGTCTTTTTCCACAAAAAAGTAAATAAATTAAGGGATTCTTTACAAAAATAATTGGCCTACTCCTGCAAAAAATAAATGAAGTAAAAATTAAATCTTGTGCATGACGAAAAAGATCACCGGTGGCAAAAAAAAAAAAAAAAAAAAAAAAAAAAACAATCATTGTAAAGCATACAAACATAGCTCTGCAGGTGACTTACTTTTTGGAGAACAGTGACAGAAGAAAAACACAGGTGTGCATTACTCACAGAAATTGTGCCCAACAGCAGCCCTACAGAAGGTCACAGCTAAAACAATTACCCTCACCTGAAATCAGGACGATGTATCACATTTCTTAGCAAAGTCAAATTCACGTAGGATTAATAATAAGGAAAACAAAACTTTCGGAAGTGTCTCAGTGACAGAACAGTGTCAGTGTTGTCACAGGTTGAGTGGTGCAGTCCTACTGTAATAAATTCCTGACAGCTGTCGTGGTGACGCTGAAGATTCGCTCGTTTAGGAATGGACGGTTTTTGGCAGAGAAGGCACACTGGCTTGTTATTTACCTCCAGAAAAGCAAATTCTTCCTCCCATGACGGTTGAACTTTCCTGTGTTCATCACATAACTTTAGTTTAACTTTACCGGCGGCAGCCATGAACTCCACTGCGATCGGTCTTCTTTGAGTCTTTTGTTTTCGGCAGTGAGCAAACAGCCTATTGGCGCATTACCGCCACCAGCTGGTACAGCCCCACAATTGCAACACTTATCTGCCCGCTGTCAGGAGGTCAAACACACTGCCCTCTGGTGTCCGCATATCAGAAACGTTTTTTTCCTCATTAAAAGTCGATTTTTTTTTTTTCACTGCTTACAATCAGCCGTGGGCCGCACCGTTACAGCTTGCGGGCCGCATGCGGCCCGCGGGCCGCGGGTTGAGTAGCCCAGCTTTAGAGGGACAGTGGAATCTTGAAATTATGAAAAATAGATCATTAAAAAATTGTTATCAGTTCCGGATCACAATTTACAGATGAGGAACAAGGTCCTGTATTATGTAATAGTGGTTATGTAACAACGTAATACATTTCCAACTCATTATGTAATTATGCTGAATTTTTCAATACTTGGCTGCATTTTGGAATCAAATTATTGAATTCATTTTGAAATAAACTTTCCCACATTTTGAAATAACTGATACATATTGCTACACTTAATCCACTTGTTTGATTTAAAATAACTTTATGAATTTTGTAACAAAGTATTCTAGAGAAGACTTCTAGATAAACCACAAAAATGTTTAACTTCAAACATCTTGCCCCATAATGCATTGCTGCACCACCGTCATGGCAGTGAATGTATGTACTTCATTTAGATGAATAATCTGCTATAAAAGAGAAAATAAACAGCTTGGAGCTCTGGAGAAGTCGCCCTGAGGAGACAAGTCTTCAACGGCTTCGGGCAAATTAAGGGTCGTCCATTATTATCTGGTTCAGGGATGGGCAACTGGCAGCCCGCAGGCCACATACAGCCCGCACCCTCCCTCCATACGGCCCCCCAATTAATTAAGTGTCAAAAATGCAGAAGGAGTCATCAGGCTCAGTATACTACAACCACAGCAGGGACTTCTCTCCCCCACTACCTCTCAATGAAGATTCAAGCAACCACAAGAAAACAAGGGCTGGGAATATGTATTTCCTATGACAGTAGCTCAGTTGGTAGAGCAGGTCGTCTTATAACCGGAAGGTTGGTGGTTCCATCCCTGCTCCCGCAGGCGTAAAACTGTTGTTGTGTCCTTGGGCAAGACACTTCACCCACCTTGGCTTGTATGAAAGTTGTGAGAGTGAATGGTTGGTGGTGGTCGGAGGGGCCAATGGTGCAGATTGGCAGCCTCGCTTCCGTCAGTCTACCCCAGGGCAGCTGTGGCTACAACAGTAGCTTACCACCACCCAGTATGGTGTGAATGAATAATGCAATGTAAAGCGTCTTTGAGTGTCCTGAAAAGCGCTATATAAAACCAATGCATCATTATTATTATTATTATGACAGGCTGCTACAACTCACATCAGATATTGCTGATGGTGTCTTCCAACACTTCAGGATAGAAGACGCTGTGTTACCATCAAGGTTGCGCTAAGGTATCTTCACAACAGCAACACTGGACAATATTGATCACAATCATAGTTCTGTAACAACCAAGGATGGCTTCCATGGGACTGAAATATCGATCTCTCATCCAACATCCAGCACGGCAGTCTGGTTCATGGAGTACCAGTGCACCACTGATCTTCCGAGTCAATAGCTCATTCGCCATCAGACTATACAAGGGTGTCCATCAAGACTGATTTGACCGGGGGCTGCTACAGCTCGAGTTGGGGCTTGTGGTCCAGTTTCTCTTCCTCTTCTTCTGCAGGCTCCTCATGGCTCAGGGTGGTCTTGTATGCATTATTGTTATGGTGCCTCCTGGGCTGGGGGTGTACTCTTCTCTGGACTTATTCACTTTGACTGCTTTGGGTCTAGTGAGGTGCTGTGCTACGCAGCCTGGTGTTGCTGCTATTCTCCCCGAGGTTTTCGACCCTGGCAGCCATGCCAGTGTCCAGAAAAGATGGCAATGATACCAAAGACAAATTGCCACACTTGGACGGGCTACATAAGCTTTTTGATGGGTCTAGAGTTGTGACAGGCTGAGAAAATGTGTCCAGGTGAGACCAAAGACTTTGTGAAATCTTCAGTTTAGAGGAAAGGAGAAAAGCAGAGCTGATTCCATTCAAGCTGGTTCAGACTTGTATGTAGGATGGAACTCATGGTTATAAAGGAACCAACAGTAATAAGGGAACTGGGTGGAACCGATTAGTGACGTCATATTTAATCAATGCACCCTGGCAGCATACAGTGAAAGCAGAAAACCAACACATAGCACTTTGAGAATAAACACTCAGGTTCTGATACAGAAAGAGAAAGGGAATAGCTGACAATGAAACAGGGAACATTTAGCATCTTCAGCAATAAGAGGTCTCCGTGGTGTGTTTGCTTCAATTAATTCTGATAATTTGCAGTTGCAACTGTGTTTCCATAAGAAGCTGCAAATGGCTGCCTGGGTGTCTCTTCTCCGCATCAAATTCCTGGTATGGGAAACTGTACTTGGCCAAAAAATGATTCTGATTCCAGAGCAAATAAACCATGTGCAGTTTGTTGTCATGTGAGTATACTATGTCCAGATGAAAATATTCCTTTTAAGCTTTCAAGCATAGTTTCGTCAAAACTCCTTGTGTGCCTTGTCATGTCTGTTCCTCTTTCCTCTTTTATTATGTACCTGTTGGTCTCTGTCACTTCCCATTTGTCCTTCATGTCTGCCCTCTCTCCGTGCTGATTGTGGGATGTTTTTCAGCTGTGTCCGCTCTCTTCCAGTGTTTATTATCTCCCATTCTTGGTGAGTTTGTGCCAGATTGTCTCACTACTGTATAGATGTCAGGCATTCTTTGAGTTACTCTTTTTTTTTTTCACTTAACTTATCTTAACTTTAACTTTTCAACCTTAAAAAAACATTTTAATATCTTTTGTGATGATACATCGACTTACAACTAGTTGAATGACCCCTCTGTCACGGGCTGAGGGCGTCAGTATTGCTTTCACTTGGACTGAGCAGGTGTGAGGAGGGTGGTAGGAACCCTGCACACTAAAAAACTCCAAATGTGCGGACTGCTTTACGGCATGCGTCACATCATGATATAACATTGTTTAGCTACCATTAGATTCATTACCTCGTCGCTATCCGTCCTTCACACAGCCACTGGAAACAAATGAAGGCGAGTTCAGTCCAACAGCACGCCACCGGGAGCAGCAGTTTATGACGCTACGCGCTATTCCTCATGGGAACTGTGGTATTCCTTCAGGCAAAACACTACCGCTTTTGTCCACTGGCGCCGCCAAAATCAACAAAAACTGAAAGTTCCTTAGTGTTGCTTTAAGTCTTCTACTTTTGGACTCTGGGCGTTGTTTTGGACCTTGACTTGGCTCTTCCCTTGGATATGTTTGGCAGCTCCTGGAAGTCACTGATTAAACATTTATGAGCTCTGAACCACTGTGTGTGAGCCTATTCTTGGGTTCTGCTTTGGTTCATGACAAGTTTCCTGTGTGGCATTTTTTTCACATTGATGCCAAGTCCAAAGTAGAAGTTTTATCTGTTGAATGTTCGAATAAATTCAAATACCTGCTAGTGACTGATACTTTCTGACATCCAGGAAACTATTTAAGGCTGCACTTACAACTAAGACGACCAATCTGACCGACACAGACCAGCTTCAGAGAGAAGAGATGGTGACCTTTCTTTCCTTTTTGCTACTTATTTGCTCTGTCTCTGCAGCTCAGCTCAATACAGAGTCTGAAAATGAAAGTACATCACATTTGCTGCACACTGAATCAAAAGGAGAGGAACCAGCAAAAACTTTGAACAACCAACAAAGCTGCACACCTGACATCCATGCTGTGCTGAGGGAGATGAGCACAACACTGGCTGAACTGAAGTATGAAATAAGAGATCTACAAAGAGAGAACGAAGGTAAAACAGTGAGAGAAGTAATGACACTACCTCAAACCACTGATGTACCGTTTAACAACATGGATTGTTTTCTCTCTGTGGGTTTTGTTTTTGTTTTGTGTGGTGCAAGCAGCAAAGGACAGAGAACTGGAGTTACAAAAAGCTGAGCTGGACAAACTGAAGACACAACAGCAAGGTACATTTACCAAGATTTACTTTCAGTGATACACAAATGTACAAATGAAATCATTTCCTCCAACTGTAACTAGAAAGCTGCAGTGTCCAACAAACTTGAACAGAAGGATGTTTTTCTCTCTCACAGGAAAGAAAGTGGCGTTTTCAGCCTCCCTGTTGGCTTCAGGCTTCGGACACATAGGACCATTTAACACTCATACCACTCTGGTCTTCAGACACGTTGTTACAAATGTTGGAAATGCCTATAACCCTCATACAGGTAACCAAGTTTATATCATAGACAGTTTATAAAAATGAGAAAGTTACATGACGTCACCCATCGCGTTCTGAAATCCCATGACCCCATGTGTTGATTTGACCAGGACATCTCCACATAGAACATTCGAAACCGGATGTTAATGTGATTGGGCTAGCCTGTCATGTGACCACAGCACGTGGACAGAGGAGGCGCTGTCATAGGGCGATTTATGCAAAACTTCAACTCTTAAAATCAAATCAAACAGATGATTTATGTGAAAATCTGAGTCTGATGAAGCCAACACTGTTGTAGAAATTAGTGATAAAAACCAAAACATGTTCTGAAACCGGACGCTTTAAATGTTTATTTGCACTTTGAAAATCGGCATTTTTGAATGGACTCCAATGAGACCCAGGCTCTTTCTGAAACGCAACATCACTGCCCCCTGCTGGAATTTCCCCAGTATCACATCCCAGTATCACTGTCATCTTCACGTTCTGCCAGCGGAGGTTGGGGATTGGTTTATACACATTGAAATGGAGAACATCATTAATTATTTTTGATCCGTTGTTGAAATAGATCTAGAAGAAAATGCTCCATGTTCCTCAGTGTCAGTCCTCATCTTTCCAGAAAGAAAGACCAGAAGTTTCCAGAATGAAAACCAGAATCAGCTTTTCTGTACTCAGATGGATGTGAGGGGAGTTTGATTTGTTTTCATTTCTTTTTCATGTTACATTCTAGTTATTCAGCTCTACATGTGTAACACATACTATAATTTTCTTTTGTTTCTCATGATTTATTGATGATTATTTACACCAAATGTTCAAGGACCCCACCTGATGTCAGCATCCTAATGTGTGTGTTGCAGGTGTGTTCACATCTCCGGTGAGAGGAGTCTACCACTTTGAGATACATATTGGAGCACTTGGAAATGCGTCACATGCTTCTGCTGTATCAATGACGAAGAACGGAGAGCATATTTTCATTGCATATGAACATCAGCCGTCTGGTTTTGGGAGTTCTACTAACGGTGTCACTTTGTTACTGGAGGTCGGAGACGTTGTGTTTGTTCGTCTTGGGGACAGTGACAGACTTTATGACAGTGACGATCACCACACCACCTTCAGTGGTCATCTGCTTTTCACCATGTAAACTACAGATGTTGTTTTTTATATTTTTGTAATACGATCTCTAAAACCACACACCTCTTTGGACAGACTGGAGCAGTTTACAAGAAACTGATGATGTTTGTATCCTTAGAAATGCACCATTCACGGTCATGCCATATTTTATAATTTAATTAATCATGATGGATTAAATATAGAGACTTATTTAGATAAGCAAAGCAATGAAAGTTCCTCTTTATTTACAGCAATTTATGTAAATTGATTTTTTTCTTTTTTGTATTTGCATTGTTAGCACCACAAATTTAGATTCAGAGGAACTTTACAAGCTCTTGAGTTATATCCATTATTCTGTATACATGGATTCTTCAGCATGTAGCACTATTGTTTGTTTTTGTTTGTTTGTTTTTTTACTTTGTGTGGTTTTCTAGCACTGAGATAATAAATGGGCCTATCATCCTTCAAATGAACAAATGATGAACAAAGGCTTTAGTTTTTGCTGAAATCACTCATTTTCATTTCCACTGATTGTCACAAAATCAAATAATTTATCTCATTACATCAAGAGTTTTGATGCTCTTTCCATTAGATCCTCCTGAGATGTTTCCTTCAGTATCAGCTGCAAACAACAGGGAGGCTGTGTGTGACTTAGTACAGAAATGTCATCAATCTTTATGAGGATTTTATTTGAGCAAATAATTAAATAACAGTGTAAATACAGTCTCTTACAAGCTGAGTATTTTAATGTGTGGTCCAACATGTCACAACACTCATTATATACATGAACTGTTCTGTCTTCAGTAGAGATGTGCAGAAAAAGAAACAGCAGAGGAATGACATGTAGAGAAGCTCCTGCCTGTGAGGAATCAAACCGGGGACTGACTGCTGACAGCACCTGGTATGAACCAAACCACTCAGCTGCTGGATCGCCCAGACTCTCACTCGCTCAACACATTCACACGCCGACGCCTCACACTTCCCACGAAAACCATACAAGGTGCTGAAGTAGGCAAAGTCCTCTGTTGACTCTCTGTGACCTCCTGACTCAGATCGAGCTGTTCCAGAGGCCGTCGAGATACTTTCTGTTTTTCCATCCTCATGAAGCTGCAGCTTTCTTCTCTTTGTAAGTGGCCATCATCTTCTTGATCTCTGCGATGGCCTTTCCTGGGTTGAGTCCCTGCAGAGAAAGCAGCAGACGCACAGTGAAGCACTGACACTCTGCAGGCCTGGTGCAAAGCAGTGAGAGAAAAACCTTCCAGTACCTTGGGGCAAGTCTTGGTGCAGTTCATGATGGTGTGGCAGCGGTAAAGGGAGAAGGGGTCCTGAAGTTTGGACAGACGCTCCTCTGTGAATTCATCACGGGAGTCGATCATCCAGCGGTACGCCTGGAGGATAACCACACCGTTCAGAAAGATCTGCATGATTTCAGGCTTTTACCCTTCAATTACAAGTCATGTGTGGACACTGCTGTCATCACATTTACTGGTAAATGTGTCTTTTATTAGAATATGTTTTGATTTCAAACTCTACTTCTGGATTTTATTTAATTATTAATTAATTAATTAATAATTTATTGGATTTCTTCAAACAGACCCCCCTCTTTAGATTTCTAAGCAATAGAACATCCTGGATACTGTGATAATGGTCGTCCTAAAACTTCAAGATAAATCTACATCAGTGTTGAGGTCGTTCTTCACGCTGAAGCTGTGTTTGTGTATAGATGAGCATTGCTGCCTCTCACTGTCCTGCATGCTGTCTCAGTGTTTGTTCACACCTGCATCAGCACAGCAGGTCCCAGGTATTTGTCTCCGTTCCACCAGTAGCTCGGACAGCTGGTGCTGCAGCAGGCGCAGAGGATGCACTCATAGAGGCCGTCCTGCAGAGACAAGAGTCACAAACATTCCTGTTAAATACATTGTTTTCTCTCCAAAGCTTTCATTCTTCTAAATGTGAGAAAGAAATCTCTGGTGTAGCTCCTGCAGGAAGTGAGGTGTCATGTGTGAGTGTGTGTCAGGTGTGTGCTGGCCACACACAGACGTCATTTACCAGTTTCTGCCTGTCCTCCACTGACTGGAAATACTGGTCTTTGCCCTCTTTACTCTCATCCTTCTTTTTCAGGTATGGCTCAATGGATTTGTACTGCGCGTAGAAGTTGCTCATATCCTGTGGGGAATAACGGCAGGAGTTCAAAAACCTTATAGATCCATGCGCCACATACTCATGCTGTCATGTTCCACACTGAAGTACTTACAGGGACCAGATCTTTGACCACGTACATGTGTGGCAGCGGGTAGATTTTGGTGACTTTACTGGTGTTGGTGTCGATTTTGTTCAGACACGCCAGTGTGTTTCCTCCATTAATGTTCATGGCACAGGAGCCGCAGATGCCTGAAAAAAGAAAAAAGAAACATTAATTTCAAATTCTTTTAATCTACCAATAACGATATTCATCCAGTTTCCAGTATGAAGTTCCCGTTGTGTGGTTCTCACCCTCACGGCAGGATCGTCTGAATGTGAGCGTGGGGTCGAGCTCATTCTTGATCTTGATGAGGGCGTCCAGCACCATCGGACCGCAGCTGCAGGAACAGAAACGTGTTCAGCTGACATGACAATGACATTCCAACGTGATCTAGAACCCATCCGCAAATTTTTGTTCACCAATCGATTCCTGACTTACGTGTTTAGATCAATTTCATATGTCTGCATCCGTGGTTTGTCTCCGGCGGTATCGGGGTCCCAGCGGTAAATCTGGAACTTCTTGATCCTGGGCTCAGGAGCCGGAGCTGCTGCAGTCTGAGCATACCGAACCATCTGTCCAACAAGTGATAAAAAACAAATACATGAACATAACAATCAAATAGGGATATTTTTCTTTTATAATTCTGATTTGATCCCCATCATAAATTCACATTTTCATATGTGATATAGATCGGGTACAATAAAACCATGACTTAAGGAAAAGAGAGAATATTGTTATGTGACTTTGCTGTCATTGCAATTCTGTCTTCCGGTGCAAGAACCAATAAATCAGCTTTATATAGACAACAATGACACAATTTCCTATGCAGCTTCGAGAATAACAAAATAATCTGACACAATAAAGTGAATCAAATCAAAACAACAGAAACTATAGCCCTCAAAAACGACTTCATCATTGACCAGAACATTATTATGATCATTATTGTGGTGGTTGTCATTGTTTTGTATTGTCTAATAACAGTTGTATTACTGCATACTTCATGCCTAAGCTTTTGCTGTGTCTCCCCCTAGTGGACACTTGGACGAACTACCTTCAAAGTGTTACATCACTTGCTGTCTTTGGTTACCTAACTGACTCTTTCAGGACAATGAAAATGAACCTAAAAACACCAACTACATAGTTTTTGCAAGTCAGCAGTTACCGACACGCAGTTTTAGAGCACTGAATTGAAATGTGAAGTTGTTTAATGATGTGTAGGCAGATGAGGAGATTTCACGAGTCGTTGTAATGACTGGAGTTAGTTAAAAGGGAGGCTAAAAGAGTTCCGTACTCACCACCATCATTCCAGCGTTCCTGATGGCCAGAACATTCCTGCTGAGACAAACCACCGACATCTCTGAGATGAAAAGCTGTGTTTTCTTAAGTTTCTGCTCCGCGGGGTTCACCAGACACCTCAGCTCGTTCTCAGCACCGCCGCATTTAAGCACTGGGCCCGCCCTCCTCGTGCGCGTACGTAAGGAGCGACGCAGTGCGTCAGCTGTGTTGCGTTAAAATGCATCCCGGTTTTTCCAACTTCTCTTACGTTGCTCAACAACATATTCTGTGAATATTAGATGTAGAAGGTTTAGAGAGGGGATAAAATTGAGCATTGACCGCAACATGGTACCTGTTCCTATTCAATGCAAAACACTCAATAGATTCATAAATGCATACTTTAATTATTTGCTATAATGTATATTTCCGATTGTACCTGAAAGCAGCGCATATGTGAGGTTCTTTCACAACTCACATTGCTGCTGCTGAGGGTCAGTTACATGAAAACATACAGTGCATTGCAGGTTGTTTGTGCAATACATTCAGACAAGAAAAACGTCCAAAAACTTGCACTAAATACAGATTTTAAATTCGTTTTAACTAGAATCCATCATCGGGCAAGAGCCCATGTTTGGTTACTTACTAATTCTGTCACATTTCCTACAACTTTCCACTGAAACAAGATCTTGAAATAGTTGTGCTATACATTGATGAACAAAACTGCAGTGGGCCTTTGAAGATTTATTAAGGAGAATTACAGCTGTTGTTTTAGGGTTTTCTAATAATCATAAATATAGACAGATTATAAATACTTTATTGTCACTGTAACAAGTACAATTAAATTCAAATTGTCATCTGATCCATACATAAAGAATAAAATCCACTAGAAACAATCAAAAATCCACTAAATACGCTATACAGTCCATTGAAAGCACTCGTTGGAATAGGAGGAAAATTCAAGCAGAGATCCATCACTCAACTCACAGTCAAACATGCATTTAGTCATTGTGTCATTGCACTGATCCCTTATAGAAACAAACAGCCATACAAAGTACCGATCTGAAAAACACTGAGCCACAGCAACACTGTTCAGCCAGGTTGCAAAGACTTCTGACCAGTCTTTCATCCAAATGCTGCTTTTTTAAAATCTATTTGCTTTCATGAAGAACTGCTTCAAAAATATGCTTAGCTGTGTGACATCTGCATTATTCACGAGTCTAGGGAGTCTTAATAGAATAACCTTTTGTGAAGATGTGAAATTATTGATCTTTAGTTGCTTTAAGGCGTTTTTGTTTGCTTTCATGACCTTCTTTACAAACTTTAGACTGTGTGTTATTTAGTGATAGTTGATCACAGTTGATCTCTACATTTATGTTATCATAATAAAGCCTTTTAAATTCTCCGCCTGCTGTTACTCAAGGTGTCCTCGACCCCTGCATTTGCAGATCACTTCTCTCAGGTCGACTGTGATCTGCAGTGCTGTTATGTAAGCAGCCTGCCAGCGAGCCTCGCTCTTCTGAGAAGTACAAGTCAGACAGCATTCAACCCGTCAACAAAGACACATGAAGTGAGGCACTTAAAGCACATTATCATACAATTTATTCACTGTTTCAGTTTCATATTGAGGCTGGTACAATTCAAAGTGATTGATAATAAATGAGAAGTTGACAATTAAAACAAATGATGTAAGTTAGTGATCTAAAACAATATTATAGCACACTTAGTGAAGAAAGTGAAATTACACAAACAGAAACTTGTTGTGGACAAACAGACATTTCAAGATAGATTATTGAGGTGAAACGAGTATTAGGCCCCACTGTTACTGCAAAACATATGCTTATATAGCTCGGTGGATATTTTGACATTGCTTCTGTGTCAATATGTTGTATAACACTGAAATGAAGCAAAATGATTTTAAATATATTATTTTGAATTAAAGTTGGAGAAGGAGTGACATTCAATAAGTTTGTGCTTCCTCTCATTACTTTTCCAATGTTCATGTTTTGTGGTCAACTGTATTGCATCCTGATACCATAATTCATTCATTCAGTCATTCAATGTACCCACGTTTTTTGCAGTGGTAATTGCAAGTATTGAATGGCAAAAAAACTATGGATTTTTTTGATAAGACAGTGAATGTAGTGATAAATAGTATGCATCATGAGGTGAATCAAAAAGTCAAATAATAAATCAAACATATGAAAAAAGTCCAACATGTCTAGAACTGGATATACCTGGGATAATGATGTGACCTGGTAACTTATTTTAAAAAGAAAGAATAAGAGTGATTTAATTCAAAGAAAGACAAAAAAATCTTGGTTTTTTTTATGCTGAATGAAAAGAATAGAAACAATATGTAGCATCCTATGAGTTCAGATTTTACTAATTAATCTCAAATGAACAACCAGCCAGACCCACATCACAGTGGTTTACACACAAACAGTTCTTACTACTGCAATACTCTGGGGATGATGAGGGAGCAGCAGAGGAGGACAACTTCTAAAGATCAGACTTCCCGCAGAACCAAGAGCAACCGAGAGCAAGAAGAAGTGTTCAAACAAGAGAGAACAAGAGCAGCGATAAAGGAAACAGGAGGCTCCTGCTGCTGATCACATCACATGAAGGTGCAGGGGTTGGCGTTAAAAAGTTGGAAGTTGGAAATTTGTGAAAAAGTAGTGAATGCAGCAAAGGAGAAAGGAGGTCAAAGGAGCAAAAAAACATTGCTCTAATGGTTGAGTTGTGGACAGATTATCTCTTCATCATAGGACATGTTAATGGAATGTATGGAATATGACATTAAACATTTCATCCTCAAAGTTAATATATAAAAAGCAGAAACACAACTACATGAATTTGATAAGAGCCCAATCCTAATAGCAAGAGAGCTGAGTTTTCTGGCTCCTGTGGGGTTTTTTACAGTCTGGTGCTCCAGTGAAATGAGAAAACCTTGATCCAGCAACTAGTTCATGACTGAGACTCGTAACTCACAACTTCCAGGACCTGAATATCCCGTCTCCAGACCCTGGCTCACGTCAGGAAGGCCACTCCTCAGGCCGTTTTGGTAGAAAATAAAGGGTCAAGCTCAGGATCAGACAGGTGGTCACAACCTGACCTGACCTGACAAAGAGGAATTCAGCAGCTGAGTGCAGTTTTATCATCTGAATTTAGTTTTATTTTCAAAGTGATGTGTTTACACATGTGTGCGATGTCCACCATATATCTCCCCTCAACTTAAATGAATTCAAACTTTTTGATCTGCACTTTTATAATCAATAAGTTGTTTGCTCAAACTGAATCACATTTACATTTGTTGTCTTAATCCAAGAGTATTTTTTTAAATAAAATTGCCTATGTGCAAGATGTGCTTTAAATCTACACTTGTTTTGTTTTAACCCTGTTTAATTGATTGATTGATTGATTGATTGATTGATTGATTGATTGATTTTATTTGTTTCATTCTTTTTTAAAAGAAAGAAATGAAAAGGAACAGAAAGAAGTGAGACTTATGATGTCTGCCCCTATCAACATAAAATAAATGACAATTTGTCAAGATTTGTTAACATATCACAAAAAAAAGCAAAATTCAATACAACCATTTCACTTAATCAAAATATAAATACGACCATTTCACAAATAATTGCAGATCAAATACAACCATTTCCCAAGTGTAAATACAAAAAAAAAAAACCTTAATGAAATATTTTCAAAAGAAACAATCATTCTAAGTTTGACCATTCTTTAAAACAGAGTCGTACCCTCCCAATAACTGTGCTTTTAAACATTTCTTGAAGATGTGAATGGACTGAGACCTCTTAATTTCACTGTCAAGTTTATTCCATAAATTGATTCCTTTTGTTGTGATGCATCTTTCTTTCAATTTGGTTCTTGATTCCGGTCGTTTGAAAACTTCAGTGCCTCTTAATCTATATTGACTGTCTCACTTTGCAAATCTATTCTGTAAATCAAATGGTATTTTTTTCCGGTGAGCTTTATACATTGTTTTAAGAAGGTTGAGTTCTACCAATTCTTTCATTTTTAAGGATTTCAATTTTATAAATATTGGGTTAGTGTGGTCTCTGTAACCACTTCCATTCACCACACGAATCGCTCGTTTCTGTAAAAGGAAGAGTGGTTCAATGTAGGTCTTACAAGCATTTCCCCAGACTTCAACACAGTAGGTCAGATATGGTATAATCAATGAATTGTACAACATGAATTAAATTGGATGCCTGCTGTTGACAGTGGAACTGAAAAGTTAAACAGTGAATTATACTTTCAGTTGTTTCAAGAAAAACTAAAACTGACTTTTGCTTAATTTTTAAGAACACCAGTTTTGGTTAATTGTTCTAATATTAGGAGCTGTAATTGGATTCAAATTATTCTGATACTTTCTGCATCTATCATTGGTCTCTTTGCATGAATAAAAAAACAAATATCTGTGACAATTCTGTAAAATAAGGCAGTAAAAACCATTTGCTCAATAAAACCACTATTTCCATCAAAGTATTTTTTATTGTTAACATGTTTCAGATAATGGTGCTGTCAGTGTTGGCAGAAGAATTAATTCTTTATTTTAGAAGAAGTACAGATGCTTGAGTCAGGGTGGGACCGGACTCTCAAAAGTAAAAGAATAGGTAACACTTTACCTGAAGCACCCGGTATAACACATTATAAGTACATTTAAAAAGCATTATAATACCCTTATAGCACGTGTAGCTATAGTTATGAACATTCATAAATGATCACAATGCCAGGACCGAACCCTAACCCTAACCCTAAAGAGGGTTATAAAGCATTGTGATCATTTATGAGTGCTTATAACTACTTATAATGTGTTATACCGGGTGCTTCAAGTAAAGTGTTACCAGTGAATATAGGTATTCAACTTTTTAATTTAAAAAAAAAAAAAGTACAATAATGTATTTAAAAATATATTAGTTCAGAAAGTGATTTCACTTTAATGATGAATTATGACTTTTAGAAGTTTCTTAAAGCAACACTAAGGAACTTTCAGTTTTCGTTGATTTTGGCGGCGCCAGTGGACAAAAGTGGTAGTGTTTTGCCTGACCGAATACTACAGTTCCCATGAGGACTAGCGCATGGCGTCGTAAATTGCTGCTCCCGGTGGCATGCTGTCGGACTGAACTCGCCTTCATTTGTTTCCAGTGGCTGTGTGAAGGATGGATAGCGACGAGGTAATTAATCTAAATGAATCTAATGGTGGCTAAACAATGTTATATCAAGATGTGACGCATGTCGCAAAGCAGTTCGCACATTTGGAGCTTTTTAGTGTGCAGGGTTCCTACCACCCTCCTCACAGCTGCTTAGTCCAAGTGAAAGCAATACTGACGCCCTCAGCCCATGACAGAGGGGTCATTCAACTAGTTGTAAGTCGAAGTATCATCACAAAAGATATTAAAATGTTTTATTAAGGTTGAAAAGTTCCTTAGGGTGCTTTCAGACCTACAGCATTTGGTCCGCTTGAAGCGGACTAGCGTCCCCAATTCCTGCAGGTTCGGTTCGTATGCGCTGGTGTGAAAGCAGACCAGTTAGTTTTGGTCCGGGACAAAGAACCGCACCGAGACCTCCTCGAGGAGGCGGTCTCGGTGCGGTCTCGGCGCGATCCGCTGCTGGTGTGAACGTTGACCAGCCTCGGTCCTGTCCGCTCTGTTGTGGAGAAGGCTTTTTGGTCGGCGGAGGCTTCCGTAGCAAGCCGCGCGGCGCATCACGTCACACATGCTGGCCAATCAGGGTTCACTTCCGCCACGCAAAACACACTATTATGTGAACAGCGCCACCAAGGGGCAGAAGGGTCATAGTGGATAGGTCATCTGCAAAAACAAGTGGTGTGAATGCGAACCGAACCAGTTGACAGCTGCAACATTTATGAATAATTTATGTCTGAACCGAACCACTCCAGCAGACTAGTAGGTGTGAAAGCACCCTTAGTGTAGGTTTAAACTGATCTTTGATGGTTTCTGTGGCAGTGGGATCAAATGTATATACATTCATGCACATGTATTTGTGCTCACAGACATTTAATCATAACTATTGTTTCTTTAAAGATGCATTAAGGAGTTTTACAACCTTAAAAATACTTATTTTCCACCATAAATATGTTACACATTTTTACAATGTGCCCTGAAATATTCATTACAAGTACCGCTAACAGCGCTAAATTGTCACTTGAAAGTTGCAGTGCCGGTCGGGCACCAGCATTTTTTTGGGGAGAATTTGAAAGGAATGACTTAATGCGCGCTCCGGCTGTTAGGTTTCATTATGTCCACCATTACTCCGCCAGATGCTTAGTGAGCAACAACTGAGCAGGATCTTCCAGAAAGTAAGAACAGACTGGCTTCTAGCACTGCCACAGCTCCACACAGACTCCACCAGGTAAAAGAAACCTAAATCTTACTTGAGCGCTACTAAACGAGCGAAGACGGAGTTCCCCTCTTCCGTGCACGCGAGCCACAGGGATGAGTTTTTCACTAAGCTGCATTACGTCCAAGGCCTGCAGGGGGCGCTGTTTCGCATAAAACGTGCAAACTCCTCAATGCACCTTTAAAGTAAAGACCGTACTGCTGTGTTTAAACACATGAGAATTCTATTTAAAATAAAGAAAAGTCTAATGCAGATAAGGCATATAGATAGATAGATAGATAGATAGATAGGTCCGTGCATGAAGTATAATTCATTGTTGTTGCTCACACTGTACAAAGAAAACACGTTTTCGGGGGTATTTCCTATTTCACTGACGTATGAAGTGAATTTCAATGCTGCACAACACCCCTTCTCCAACTTGCACAATGAAAATTAAAAAAAGGAAGTAAAAGCCTTCAACGAGCCTTCAAAGTAAAAGCATGGCGTTTGTTAGTTTGATTTCCTGTTAAATTGACATAATCAGATTCCATAAAACTCGTTTAAACTCGTATTTTCGTTTTTTGAAAAAAACAAAAAAAAAACAAAAAAAAACGAGAATTTAACTCATTTTTTTGTTGTTCTTACTTTCTGACACTTTCCAGATTTCCTGTTTGACAGGTGGGCGGGGCTTACGCCACTGTCGTCCAAGTGTTCTCAACACAGCGGTAAACGTGTGACTGCTGCTCCAGCCTCGTAATACTACTACTGCGCACACATGATTACTCTGTGCACGGACCTTTTTCGTTCTCTGCCTACATTCTAACTGTACTCTCTACAGTGGACACAGGCAACAGATGTGCCTGGTGATGCTTTTCCATACCGCAGTGCTAAGTAGAAATGAGGCATTATTGGAGCTAATGAAATCGCTGAAGCCTAATACAGAATGGTAAATTTCTTTACAATGGTCAGTATATACAAAATTATACCTTTTTCAATAAGCATGCATTTAAGGTTAATCAGCAACTCTTAGTTGCCTGTAGCTGAGAGCCTCTCTGTGTTTGGCCTGATGGGCTGTAAACCATGCGTACTACCCTCATGTTGTTATTTCAGTGGGATTTGCCCTTTGACCCTGAACAGGGCAGGGCATTGGCAACAGATTAGGTTTAAAGGGCAACTCCGGTTTTTTGACACCTGGACCTTATTTCTCGGTGTGTGCATGCTCATATACTCACTCAGACAAACATCGTGCAGCTCGGAGTCCTTCAGAAGTTATTTAGATCCAACCGATGTAGCCGCACTGAGCGGGGGCCACGGCAATGGAGCTTCAGTGTGGGACATAATCTCTGCAAAATCGCTCATTTCGGCTGTATATTTCCTCCATTTTTTGTGTTTTCATTCCAGAAACATTTACACGGCAATGGCAGAAACGCTAAAAACTGGGAAGTGTTCCATTGTTCTTTCACAGTAGGAAAGAGACAGTTTAGAGACCTGATGTACCCTG
This sequence comes from Salarias fasciatus, assembly GCF_902148845.1. Classification (NCBI taxonomy): domain Eukaryota; kingdom Metazoa; phylum Chordata; class Actinopteri; order Blenniiformes; family Blenniidae; genus Salarias; species Salarias fasciatus. Next base: position 5,056,553 of record NC_043764.1, on the reverse strand, counting down.
TGACTGCAAAGTTCTTATAGCCTGCAAAAACCCAGGATTGAACCAGGGACCTTCAGAATTTCAGTCTAACGCTCTCCCAAATGAGCTATTTCGGCACAAATTGCTCATAAAATTCAATTTGATTGTGGCTCAGTAGATTTGCAAGTATGCTAATAAGTAATATTATGTCATATAATGTACTCCTACATACTACATATAACTTCTCCCCCTCCTCCTCTCTGGAGGGCGTCGTGCAGGTTGACAGTTTGAGTTTAGAGAGTTCAGGTGCTTCACCATTGTAGCGCGCAGTCAGAAAATATGGATTGCTGCACTGCTTATTTGGCAGCCTCAGGAACTCACATACCGGTACGATTGGCTCTGGAACCCAGAAGTGTGACAGTCCAGCCCCGCCCATCGGAGTTATTCTTTCCTGAAACTGAAACTTCTGAAAGAAAAGAAACTTGATGAAGACATTTGTTGATGGAGACAACAGATTATTGAAAGGGAATGTTTCTTCGATGACATGTGAAAAATGGGAAGAGTAAATTTCTTAGTTATGGTGCCTTTCAGCCATCAGTTTGACAATGGCAGCGTTCACACAGTCACTGATTGGCCTCGTCATTGGGTTTATTGGAGGAAAGCAGTGGAATGCCTTTCAGGCTTTGCACAGATGCGTTTCTGCATACAAATCTTACACTTTAAAAAATGCTTCCTATCCAAAATAATGTAATTCAAAATTAATTATGCGCACTTAGTTTTCCAAAATTATTTGGCTCCCCTAAGAAATCACTTCTGGTCCCCAAGTGGGGTCGGGACCCCAAGGTTGCGAATGGCTGCCGTAATTAATAGATCTATTGCACATGCGCGAGGAGACGGACTATATGGACAGTGGTGGCTAAAAATCTGTGTTCTTGTCATTGTTAATGTGTGTTGTTTTCTGCATGCATGTGTGTGTGAGGTGTCATTACTAAAACAAACAGCGCTGACTTGTGGCCTGATGTGAAAACTACAGAATTTCAGAATTTCATGTCAGCATCAGTTTGAAGGCTGCAGTCCGGTTGAATGGTATCTACCAATGACGCCTTTTCACGTAGCAGAGGCATTTCAAGAGCTTCACCTGGACAAATGCACACAGATATTGATGAGAATCTTCACACTGCCCTATGTTGATTATTGGATTGTGGTTATTTCTTTCTGCCAACCAAAGTTGCAACTTACACTGACATATATGTTTTGATGAAATACATAAACGTTAACTTTCTCAAGAAACTGCATATTGTTATTAGAAGTAGATGTTAAAGGGGAAGAAAAACACACAGAATACTCCTGATCTATGGAAAAATGGGATAAATACCTGTAATGCATACAATTTCTCATGAGAAAGAGAAATTACAAGACCCAAAAAAACAAAAACAACAACAAACACTGGTAGTGATTCAGAGGAGGAGAGGTTATCAATAGACTGACAGTGTGTGTGTGTGTGTGTGTGTGTGTGTGTGTGTGTGTGTGTGTGTGTGTGTGTGTGTGTGGAGATACACGAAACACCAGTGGTGGGCCGTCAGGGCCTGCAAAGCCTTCTCTGCTGGCCTAAAAATTATCTGATGTAAATTATATTTTGTCCATAAATAATTAATAAATGATTCCAATCGGTATGCTCCAGTTCCTTTCATAGTTTTCCCGTGGTTGCGCTGCTTCCAGACATGTTTTTTTCACATTAAATCATTTAACCAATCAGATTTCAGGCATCATCTGTTGCTAGGGCCAAAGAAATCTGCCCGAGCCCTTCGCTATCCGTTCCCGATGGCGCAGTGAAGTAAAGTGAAGCGTCAAACAGACAGCTGCTTCAACCAATCAGACAGTTGCTTCAACCAATCAGACAGTTGCTTCAACCAATCAGATTTCGAGTTGGCGACTCAGCGCCTTCTAGCTTCTAACAACAGCATATCCAGGCCCTCTGATTTACATTCACCAAGAGATACAGTAGGGGGCGGTATGCACCTAAGTTGTTGGTCGCCTACCGCAATTATTCCAAAGAAGAAGAAGACCTGAAGAGAAATAAAACTTACGCCAGAAATACCACAGGGCAAGCTGGAATTTAAGCCCTGGCTTTATGGAACTGAAACGAACGGATAATCTATATGACAGAGCAGTTGAACTCTTTTTGAGGAAGGAAATGAGGATGTATTTTGTTTTCAAATAATCGGGATTTTGGTGAGTAAAATGTTCCTCTTTTCCTAAATAATATTGCTGTTTTATTAAGTTGATGATGCTCATTGTATGTGCACAGATGTAGTAGGAGAATTGTGCACTTCAGCAAAGGCATTTATTCTGGCTGCACAAGTATCTATCTGCTGTGCAACAACTCTTTATGTGCATATCTGCATAATAAGATTTTTTTTTTTGTAGACAAAATAGTTATTGAGAGGTGGATTGGTTCAGGCGGATCTGTTCTGAAGGCCTTAGTGTGAAATGCACGGTCCGCCACTGTGAAACACAGTGACTCATCCGTGCCGTCGGTTCAACCTGCATCACGCAATATGTACACAGAAATGTAATCAGAAATAATCATGGTTCCTGTTGCTCTAAATGGTTGCATTTGAAAAAAAGAATTAAAAAAATAGAGAGGAGCCTCAGGATAGGAAGTAAACAGATCCTGGCGCTGGAGCTTTCTCTCTTTCTGTCTCCGTTAACTTTGATGCTACATCTGTATAATATGTCTGCATAGATATGCTTCAGTCCATCCACTCTTTTCATGATATATTTCTACTGAGGCTCTCGTTAAATAAATGTCTGGAGGGAACAAGCCTGTGCAGAATGAGCAGAATGAAGTCCTGTCTAGTTTACATATGAGACATATTAAAGCCGCTCATTAATTAGAATAAACTGGCAGGTTAATTCCAAATAAAGGTTTTAGGTGCTTTCATGGTAATTTAAAAGCATAATTAACTTATTTTTTTCTTAGAATTAAAAGTCCCACAGCCATAGCCACCCCTCCCTCCCCACCCCTCAAAGCAGCTCCAGCCCGGGGCGCTAACCCAGCTCGGACCGCCGCTGCTCTCAGCTACTCCGCTGGAAGAACGAGGACCAGAGTCCACAGCCTCCATCTCCGGCTGCAGCCCCCGGTTCCTCACCTCGTCTGCTGGAGACTCTCTCACGGCCGTCACCAGGGCAGCGGGGAGGCGGTGCGGCGCTGGGTTCCTCGGCTCGGCCTGACCCCGGAACGTGAGCTCGGAACCGGACCGATCCGCGCTGCGTCCCGCCCCGCCGTCACTCCGCGGGCTCGCCGGGTTCACAGCCCGGCCGGAGCCCGGGTCGGGCGGTGGGGTTAATGCTCAATCAATGTCAGGTACATGCTGGACTGAATAAAACACTTTATTGCAGACTTTCAGTGCATTAATCGTATCGTGCATGCACGCGCACATCACATACACACACACGTTCACATACTTTTCTTTTTCAATCTGCGTTTGGGGGAAAGCGTCTCGACTCAAGTCCAAGTCAAAGTTAGTCAACTTGAGAATCATCAAATTCATGAACCGAGTCAGACTCGATTCATGAATCATGAATCGAGTCTGACTCGATTCCAGGTCATGTGACCAGAGTCCGACTCCGTTTCCATAGCAACTCTTTGATCCATTCAAGTCTGCAGCCAGTTTGAACTGGATTTCATTTTAAAATTTTTCGTCGTCCAGTGCAGACATACAAGCTCTTGCTGTCTACCTTTAGGATCGAAACATTAAAAAACCACCCTTGTAGATGCTGAACGAGCTTTTGGTTTCCAGTTCTCGGCTATTTCAAGTTTTCCAGGGCGATTGGCGGAGGACAAACCATCAAGAGAACCAACCACTCACTGAGAAATGTAAGAACCCTTGTTTTCAAGTCAATATTTCACATTATTACTGGAAAAAAATAACAAAACCAACGTTTTCTGAATTGGCAGCGCTCCACAACAACTTTACTGGCTTTTAATGTTTCATTTTGCTCATATTGTTAGATTTAGCAGATGTGTGTGTGTGAGACAGGTGTATATTGGACATTTGTGAAAGCAACATGTTCTGAACCGATGTTTTTACTGCAGTCATCCAAGATGAACCAGCTTGCACCAAGTGGGCCTCAACGAGAGCAACTGGGGTCCCAGGCGCGTAACCGCCGGAAGTCCCGCGTGCGGCCGGGGTTTGAGCCATACTCTCACCCCCGACTGGAGCGCCACCCACGCCCCCTGCAGGAGCTTCCTGCAAGCCTCCAGCAGGAGCCCCACCCAGGCACCCAGCAGAAACCCCACCCGCTGGGGCCCCAGGTATGGAGATAATTTAGTTTCTTTGTTGTTCAATCAATCATGGAAACATGGAATCGGACTTGGCTACGCACTTCCTGGCAACACATAAGGCCAAAGCAAGAAACTTCTTTTGAGTTCTTCTCAAATGAGCTTCAATATTTGTTAAATCCCTTAACAAGCACATTTGAGAACCTGATGAGAGATGTACTCCTAGGAGTCTTGTTCTAATGTCTGAGAAATCATGCCAGAATGTATTAAGTTTAGTGGAAGACCATGTGCAGTGCAGGAAGGAGCCCTCTTCAAGACCACATCTAAAGCACAAGCTGGATATCTCAGGTTTATATTTATGCAGCTTCTCTGGCGTGATGTAGGTTTGATGGAGAAAGTTATCATTGGTCAGCCTGTATCTGGAATTAATTGTGGTAGTTAAACTTTTTTGACATAAGTCAGACCAGAACTCTGGACGAATTGACATATTCAAGTGCGACTGCCATCTCTCCCTTGACTTATGGAGACCTGGTTTTGGAGTATCCTCCATCAGGAGAGAGTACACTTTTGAAATAAGACGAGGTGCCTTGCCCTCATGAAGTCGTCTCTCCAGCTCACTGAGTGTAGGCAGAGTCATCTGATGTCCAAGAGTAGTTTTAAGAAAGGATCTTAACTGTAAGTAACAGAAGAAGTTTCTGCTGGACAGATCTTCCTCCTCAGGTCCTCAAAAGACATAAGAGATCCATTCTCATAACAGTCCTCCAGATAGCAGACTCCTTTCTGGTGCCAGATTTCCAGGGTCTTATTGTCCAGTAACATGGGTATGAGTCCATTCTGTTTCAGAGGTGTTTTGGGCGACAAATTATTTTCCAGTCCAACATCACCACGCTTCCATTGTGGATGATCTTCTTTCTCTGGAGATCTTACTGGCTATTCGGAGAATTCTCTCCCGATCCTGATACTTGAGCAGGCAGATAAGAATGGGTCTGGGCCGTTTCTCTGCCGGGGAGCGGAAGGTCGGGGACCGGTGCGCCCGTTCGATAATCAGCGGCTCGGGAAAGTGCTCTTTTCTCAGCACAGAGGGAATCCAGTCTGTGGAGAACTGCACCGGACCGTTCCGTCTCTGCCCTCCTGCAGGTTAACAATGCGTAGATTGCTGCGTTGGCTTTGATTCTCCAGTTGATCCACTTTTTCCATGAGAAAGTCCTTCTCCTTCTGCAGGCGGAGGACACTGGAATCCATATCTGTTCGCTTATCCTCAGCCGCGCTAATGCGTTCCTCCGCCTCCGTAATGCGTGTGCACATCCCGTCTATCACCGACTTCAGCCCTGAAATAGACTGATTAATTTCAGAAGTTTTGGCATCGAGTTTTCGGGAGAGTGCTTCGTTACCACGTTTTATCTCTTGTAGTATAGCATAGCTTCCGTCCACCTCACCTTGTTCCTCCGCCGCTATGTTGCAGTCGGTGCCAGCTTCACGACTCACCGCTTCCCGAGAGGAAAAGTGATCAACAGTCGAGCTTTGAGTCTTGTTACGAGATCTCAAGTCCATATTTCACCTGTCAGGTGACGTTGGAAGTAGAGCAGATGTTATTTATAAGTTAAAATCGAGTTTTTCTCAGGAGCTCCTGAGCAGGTGTCTTCCGAGCTCAGCTGCATCACACGACCCCCATTCATCTCCATTATTAATCATCACGGAAGAATAGGAAATATTGGAAAAACACATTTCCGAGGACTTTTACGTATAATGAAACTTTTTCCTAATCAATGCTAAACATGTTTTTATTCTGGTCTAAACCATTCAATCTGGGGACAAAAAAATGATTTAAGACATTTGGTGATTTAAAAAAAGTAGCTTGTTTGTCACAGACTGCTATAACTTATTTCTATACTGTTCCTCTCTGGAGTGGAAAGTAAAAAAAAAAAAAAAAACATATGAATAAGGTAAATTATTAGCAAATTATAAGGGTTTGATCTTTAATGAGACCATGAGCTTTACAGATGGAACTAAGTTCCTCTCAGAGTCTGCAGGGAGAGCTCTAGGCTTCATAGTGAGTAAGATGAAAATTGTACCTGACCTTTTTCAGTATTCACAAAATTATTTAATTCTAAGGTTAGTTCAGTTTTGTTTTATGTGGCGGGTGTGTTGGGCTTTAAGGAAAGTGTTTTTTTTTTTTTTTTTAATGTGCTTCAGAATAGGGCAATCCGGATTTTCCTTGGTTTGCATAAGTTCAGTACTAAATTAGCTCTGGAGGGGGACATGGGATGGGATCCGTGCATTGTGAAGCAGAAAGTGGAAATGGTGCGTCTGTGGAACCACCTGACTCAGCTGCCAGAGCAAGAAGGTCTTTAGGTGGGACTGTTCAAATCAGTATCCTTGGGCTAAAGAAATGGCAACAATATTTTCAGACTGTGATTTAAACTATGTTTATAGAAACAAATTGCTTTGCAATCTAAAATTATTAAATGAAAAGTTGCTGATTGGTTTTAAAGAACAGTGGAAATATGATCTATGTAGAAAAACTAAATTAAGGCTTTATATTCAATTTAAGGATGAATACAAAACAGAATCATATATTCTTTTAAATCTAAGTAGAAAACAAAGGTCCCTCTGTGCCCAATTAAGAACTGGGACTTTGCCTCTGGCAGTGGAGGTGGGCCGGTTCAGAGGCCTTCCTGAGGAGGAGAGATTATGCACACTGTGTGATTTAAATGTGGTGGAGGATGAGTTTCATTTCGTTCTGTACTGTCCACTTTACTCTGATTTACGGGAGATTTTGTTCAGACAGGTGCAACATAAGAACCCAGATATATTCTGGTTTTCAAATTATAAAATGTTGAGTCAGCTTTTTGAAAAGCACGTTTTTGCTTTAAAGAACGACGCTGATGCCGAGATGAATGAATGACCCGAGGGAATGAGCTCTTCACTTATTATTAATAGTGGAGATTAATGTGAACACAGGACTGAAGGGAAACCGCTCACAGTCAAGTTTGGCTCCACGAGATTTGGAAGAGTGAGGAGCCGATTCTCTGATGAAGAATCTTCTAGTCTGTTCCACAGCGACTCCACACACTAGAAGATCAGGAGAGGAAGATCTGGTGCGATCTGTCCTCTGTTGTGAGTGTGTGGTCTCTGAATCGGGGAAGACTGAAAAAAGCCTGTAATGTGTACTGGCCTTTACCGAATGCGGAAGCAGCCAGCAACAGCGCGGAGACAGGCGGTGGAGCGAGGTCAAAACGACCAATAGGAGCTCTTCTCTCTTCCACCAGTGTTGGCCCCGCCCATTGGGTTCAGTCAGATTCGCAACCAAAACTTCTGAATTCAAAACCAAAGCTTTTTTTCTGTTTTGATCTAAAAAAAAAAAAAAAAAATTTGGTAAGGGTTGCCACTTAAGTTATTTACTTCTCAGATCTATTCTATTTGATTGAACTTTTATTTTTTAATTGCAACTTTATGTTTTTTGGTCTCAACTGTCTTTCTTGGTTGCAAAACCGTTTTTGATTTATTGAATAATAAAGAAACAAAATATCTCCATACCCAGGCACGTTCCCGACAAGAGCCCCGCGTGCGCCCGGGGTACGAGCTCTACAGTCACCCCCAGCAGAAGCTCCACCCAGGACAACAGCAGAAGCCCCACCCAGGGCCCCAGCAGAAGCCCCACCCAGGGCCCCAGCAGAAGCTCCACCCAGGACCCCAGCAGAAGCCCCACCCAGGGTCCCAGCAGAAGGCCCACCCAGGGCCCCGGCTGAAAAACAATATGTGCCCGAAGCTGGAGCCCAACCCACGTTCCCGGCGAGAGCCCCGCGTGCGCCCAGGGTTCGAGCCCAACATCTGCCCCCACCAAAAGCTCCATCCAGGCCGACAGCATGAGCCCAAACCAGATCCCCAGCAAAAGAAACACGTCCGCCCCTCAGGCCCCCAGCAGCAGCCCCTCTAAGGCCCCTCAGGCCCCCAGCAGCAGCCCACCTCAGGTCATTCTCAGGCCAACAGCAGCAGACCACCTCAGGCCCCCCTCAGAGCCCAATGAGCAGCCCTCCTCCGGCCCCCCTCAGGCCAACAGCAGCAGCCCACCTCAGGCCCCCCTCAGGCCACCAGCAGCAGCCCCAACTCAGGCCCCTCAGGCCCCCAGTAGCAGCCCCCCTCAGGCCCCCAGCAGCAGCCCACCTCAGGCCCCCCTCAGGCCACCAGCAGCAGCCCACCTCAGGCCCCCCTCAGGCCACCAGCAGCAGCCCCAACTCAGGCCCCTCAGGCCCCCAGTAGCAGCCCACCTCAGGCCCCCCTCAGGCCACCAGCAGCAGCCCACCTCAGGCCCCCCTCATGCCCCTCAGGCCCCCAGCAGCAGCCCACCTCAGGCCAACAGCAGCAGCCCACCTCAGGCCCCCCTCAGGCCACCCTCAGGCCACCAGCAGCAGCCACACTCAGGCCCCTCAGGCCCCCAGCAGCAGCGCACCTCAGGCCCCCCTCAGGCCAGCAGCAGCAGCCCCGCTCAGGCCCCTCAGGCCCCCAGTCGCAGCCCACCTCAGGCCCCCCTCAGGCCCCCAGCAGCAGCCCACCTCAGGCCCCCCTGAGGCCCCTCAAGCCCCCAGCAGCAGCCCACCTCAGGCCCCCCTCAGGCCACCAGCAGCAGCCCCACTCAGGCCCCCCTCAGGCCACCAGCAGCAGCCCACCTCAGGCCACCAGCAGCAGCCCACCTCAGGCCCCCCTCAGGCCCCTCAAGCCCCCAGCAGCAGCCCACCTCAGGCCCCCCCACAGGCCCCCAGCAGCAGCCCACCTCAGCCCCCCTCAGGCCACCAGCAGCAGCCCACCTCAGGCCCCCCTCAGGCCACCAGCAGCAGCCCACCTCAGGCCCCCCACAGGCCCCCAGCAGCAGCCCACCTCAGCCCCCCTCTGGCCACCAGCAGCAGCCCACCTCAGGCCCCTCTCAGGCCCCCAGCAGCAGCCCACCTCAGGCCCCCCTCAGGCCCTCAACAGCAGCCCCCCTCAGGCCCCTCAGGCCAACAGCAGCAGCCCTCCTCCGGCCCCCCTCAGCCCACCAGCAGCAGCCCCACTTAGGCCCTCCTCAGGCCCCCAGCAGCAGCCCACCTCAGGCCCCCCTCAGAGCCCCATGAGCAGCCCTCCTCCGGCCCCCCTCAGGCCAACAGCAGCAGCCCACCTCAGGCCCCCCTCAGGCCAGCAGCAGCAGCCCCACTCAGGCCCCTCAGGCCCCCAGTCGCAGCCCAACTCAGGCTCCCCTCAGGCCCCCAGCAGCAGCCCACCTCAGGCCCCCCTCAGGCCAACAACAGCAGCCCACCTCAGGCCCCCCTCAGGCCCCTCGGGCCCCCAGCAGCAGCCCACCTCAGGCCCCCCTCAGGCCACCAGCAGCAGCCCCAACTCAGGCCCCACTCAGGCCACCAGCAGCAGCCCACCTCAGGCCCCCCTCAGGCCACCAGCAGCAGCGCACCTCAGGCCCCCCTCAGGCCAGCAGCAGCAGCCCCACTCAGGCCCCTCAGGCCCCCAGTCGCAGCCCACCTCAGGCCCCCCTCAGGCCCCCCTCAGGCCCCTCAAGCCCCCAGCAGCAGCCCACCTCAGGCCCCCCTCAGGCCAGCAGCAGCAGCCCCACTCAGGCCCCCAGTTGCAGCCCACCTCAGGCCCCCCTCAGGCCCCCCTCAGGCCCCTCAAGCCCCCAGCAGCAGCCCACCTCAGGGCCCCCTCAGGCCACCAGCAGCAGCCCCACTCAGGCCCCCCTCAGGCCACCAGCAGCAGCCCACCTCAGGCACCCCTCAGGCCACCAGCAGCAGCCCACCTCAGCCCCCCCACAGGCCCCCAGCAGCAGCCCACCTCAGGCCCCCCTCAGGCCACCAGCAGCAGCCCACCTCAGGCCCCCCTCAGGCCCCCAGCAGCAGCCCACCTCAGGCCCCCCTCAGGCCCCCCTCAGGCCCCCAGCAGCAGCCCACCTCCGGCCCCCCTCAGGCCAACAGCAGCAGCCCTCCTCCGGGCCCCCCTCAAGCCAACAGCAGCAGCCCACCTCAGGTCCTCCTCAGGCCCTCCTCATGCCCCTCAGGCCCCTCAGGCCAACAGCAGCAGCCCCCCTCAGGCCAACAGCAGCAGCCCTCCTCCGGCCCCCCTCAGGCCCTCAACAGCAGCCCCCCTCAGGCCCCTCAGGCCACCAGCAGCAGCCCTCCTCCGGCCCCCCTCAGGCCCTCAACAGCAGCCCCCCTCAGGCCCCTCAGGCCCCCAGCAGCAGCCCTCCTCCGGCCCCCCTCAGCCCACCAGCAGCAGCCCCACTCAGGCCCTCCTCAGGCCCCCAGCAGCAGCCCACCTCAGGCCCCCCTCAGAGCCCCATGAGCAGCCTTCCTCCGGCCCCCCTCAGGCCAACAGCAGCAGCCCCCCTCAGGCCCCCCTCAGGCCCTCAGCAGCAGCCCCCCTCTGTAAACTCTGTAAATACTTTTTAATTTTCTGATATCTTCATTCTAAAAATGTAAAAAAAAAAAATAAACTAAAAAAAAAAAAAAAAAAAAAACAAATGTTGAAGAATTTCTTTGAAAAGTGCAGTTTGCATGTTCACATGATGGAAGTGGAGTCTGAAGAACCTATTAAGCCCGACACCTCAAGTTCTTATGCGCTGTTGTCAGCAATTCTGTCAGGTTATTTTGAAAATTGGGGGGGGGACCTACAACTGTGTATGTGTGTGTGAGTGAGACAGAGAGAGAGAGAGAGAGAGAGAGAGAGAGAGAGAGAGAGAGAGAGAGAGAGAGAGAGAGTGTGTGTAAGTTACATGATATACAAAGACTCAACCGTGCCGTAGGTTCAACCTGAATCACCGAACAACCCAGCTTCACAACCCTGAATCTAGACACAACACTTCCAGATGTTTTACTCTTAACACACACAGGACTGAGGGTTGAATGCTTGGTCTGAATATGTGTGTGAAAGAGTGATATATTTGCATCACAAAACCGTTGTCGAAAAAGTCAGCTTGGCACTATCTCACTAACTTTCTCTCCCTTCTTATCACTCCGCACCGCCTCCAGCTAATAGCTCGAGCTAGAGCTAGCTAGCTCTTTACTAGCGGTAAACCAAGTGAAACCAGCGCGGCTGCCAGCTGGAGACGGAAGGGAGAGAAAATAGTGCCAAGCGTTTACGAGGTCTGACTTTTCGTCAACAATGGTTTGTGATGCAAATATATCAGTCTTTCGCACACACATTGGTTTGAGAAGACGCTTTATTTTCGGGACCCCAGCAAACTTGCCGGACTACTTTCCTCTGGACCTAAACTGGACAGGATCCCCGTTCACTGGATGCTGTCAGGGGTAAGTCTGTGTAAATGAACAACACTGCTGACGGGGATGCCATACAGATTCATGTCAAAAATCCCGATTTATCCCTTTAAAAAAATTTTTTTTCAAATCACTCGATCAGCTCATTGGTTCTTTTCTATGGGGTAATAAAAATCCACGAATCAAAAGATCAATGTTACAGCTTCCTAAACAACTTGGTGGTTTAGTGTTGCCCAATCTCTTGCACTACTACTGGTCATGTAATATTCAGAAACTTTTGTACTAGATCACCGACACATCAGATGAAGAGCGCCCTGCATGGGTTGATATGGAGTTGGCATCTTCCAAACTTTTCTTAATTCCCTGGTCTGCTCCCAGCTCCCGTTGACTGTCTCCAACTTTACCTCAAACCCAATGGTAACTAACTCTATTAGAATCTGGATTCAAATTAGAAAAAACCTGGGCCTCCACAGGACCTCAGATCTTTCTCCTGTTGCAAATAATCACCTATTTCTGCCCTCTTGCACTGATTTAACCTTCCAGATCTGGTCTGAAAAAGGGATAACTAAACTTAAGGACCTTTACAGCCAAGGGACCTGAATGTATTTTTTAGCGCTCTCGGAGAAATTTGATTTGCCTAAGTCTCACCTATTTCGTTTTTTTTTTTTTTTTTCAGATCAGACATTTCATTCAGAATCAGAACCCCAAATTCCCTAGTCGCCCTCCAGAAACTCTAGTTGACTCACTGTTAAAGTCCGAGTTAAGCAAAATCAGCCATTTTCTTCTAAACACCTTAAATAGGTCATAAATGTGTTTATTTACAACATATAAAAGCCATTCCTCCATTTATGATTCAATTTTGGAGGTAGACTTCACAGACTTTTTTCAGCGCTTCTGTGTTCAGGATTTAATGGGCGTGTCAGAACGCGGCCCTCATTGGCATAAACCCGTCCCCCGGATGCTGAGCGATATAAATACATCTAGCGGAATTAGCATTGGTGGATTTCCCTCTAGCTTTCGAGTCTCGGATAGCATCTCGTACTACAGTTTGCAGCGCTCTAACCAGTCAGCCAGTCAGCTAACCAGGCATGTCACCTCCACGTCGCTCGTGCATCTTTCCTGCGTGCCACAGTGTGCAGGGTAACGATGCCGTTAGCTAAATAAACCCACGAGTTGCCCTCGTCCCCGGGGGTGTCGGGTCACCCCGGGCCCGCCACCATGTCGCGAGGCGCGAGCGGGTCCGGGAGGCCTCCTTGCCGGGGGTCGCAGGAGTTCCTCCGCTGGGCGGTGTCCGACGCCGCCGTGGAAAGCGAGTCGGTTTCGGAGGGGGTCGGGTCGGCGGCGGCGACTCTGGACGCGCGCCAGGCCCTTCCCGCGGATCTCCCCAGCTGCGGACCCGCGGCGGGCGGGGGAGCCGCGAGTCGACTCGGCTGGCGCCTAGCAGCTGGCTTAGAACTGGTGCGGACCGGGGGAATCCGAATTCTGATGGAGACTGTGAGGAACGAGGCTGAGCACTCTCAGCATCTGACTCAGTCAGTTTCTGGCTCTGATGGCTCACATTGGTCGGGCTGGGTCCGTCTGAGGCTGTGAGCGCTAGCCTCCATTGTCAGTTACATGGAGGCGGCTCCGCCTCCTGCTGTGGGCGTGGCTCCAGCGCTTCTAGCTGACACGCCCCCCCCAGCGTTTCACAGCAGAGAGAAGTGCTTGTTTTTCCATGATTTTGAGACCTTATTTTATATACTTAGCAATTTTTTGAATCATTCAAATTTGGCTCAGTGGTTAATGACACATATTAATGCAGTGTGACAAACTCATAACACAAATTTATTTCTGCTTAAAGCTCGTGTCCGGAGTTTCCGTTCGTTTCCAATGTATGTATCATTTTTTAACAGAGCTTAAATGTGTCAGTCTGGTTCAATACTTTACTATAATATTAGCATAAAGCAATATAAAAATGTATTTATGAGCCCCGCCTTTGTCTCATAGACCCCCATGTTATCCGAAAAAGCACCGGTCAGCGTCAGCCAATAGATTTCGAGCTTCCGCCTTGTCGTGCCGTCAATCAACATGTGCAGCAGCCAGAGAGCACGCGCACTCGCCCAGGCAGAGGAGAGTTAGCTCCGCAGCAGCCGCCGCGCTCACCTCGGATATATCCACTGTCTGCTGAACATCCACCGTAAACAGCTAAACATGTAGGATGCTGTAGGACTCGGAGGCTCTCATTTTACCCGACAGATAATTCGCGTACACAATTAAAGGGGCGTGGCTTGGTCGCTCATGAAAGCAAAGGGAGGGCGGAACCTCCAGACGTTGGATTAAAAAAAACTCTCTCTTTCAAAACTCCGGACACGAGCTTTAACTCAGACTTTAACTTTCGATCCTGAACAAAAACGACTAGTTTCCAGCATTTATAACCTCCTCTGTTCTACTTCTAACAGTCCAACTACTGGCCCCAAGGCCTCGTGGGAGCAGGAGCTTGGAATTACACTGCCTGAGGATTACTGGCAGCAAGTTTTACGGTTGGTTCACTCTTCGTCAATCTGTGCTAGGCATGGCCTTTTACAGTGTAAAGTTGCACACAAAACTACACTACACTAATTTAAGACTATCTCGGATTTACCCCAATGTAACTGATTCTTGCCATAGGTGTAAATAATCTCCAGCCGACCATTCCCACTTGCTCTGGTCCTGCCCAAGGCTTGCCACATTCTGGTCTGAAATCTTCAGAATTCTCAGGGCAGCATACAACATTACTATCTCCCCTGAACCTCTCTTGGCTTTGTTTGGAACCCCTCTGGAGCCTCTGACTTCTAAAGTTTTACAAACTGTTCTCCCCTTTACCACCCTACGAGCTCGGCGACTCATACTCCTCAACTGGAACCCCCCCCCCCCCCCCCCCGTGTCAAGGCAAATGGATGAAGGAGGTGTCAGATTCTTTTCTTTAAAGAAAATTAGGACACAAAAACAGAATGAAACGGGCAGAAATCGAAGATACTTGCAAGGACAGGAGAATCCGTTCGCTCAAGAGCTCACTTCATTTCACTCTGCCTGAGCTAAGTTTTCTCTCAGCTTTTATTCACAAACTCAGGGTGGGGCTTACAAGTGTTTGGGATAACATTGGTTTCAACATCCTGCTTGTTTAGAAACAATGCAACAGATGCATCAGTGGCAACAGGAAAAGGGTAACACACACTCTGTCAGCACAGATAAGATGCTCTCAATCAGCATTCTGGAAAATGCAGGTAAGTCACTCACCCTGCTGAGTCCACTTGAGCTTCATGTGCAGTTCAAGTCAACATTTAACAATGAACGCATTTAGCAATGATAATCAAACAGAGTATTTCCAACAGGAGGTGCTACTGTCCATTTTCTCTTCATGGTTCCCCAAATTTGTTTAGGAAGACTTGGAGATCTCTCTTAAAATACACTGAATCATTGACATCCACGCCTGATCGTGACGACTGAGCCCTCCCTTCATTTGATGTTTTATTGATTTATTTTAGGACTTATTTATTTTGATTAATTAATTAGATTTTTTTAATGTCATTTAGCTTTTTTTTTGTTTGTTTTTCTTTTGTTTTTGCATTTGTTGTCTATTCTGTGTTGTTTACATTGGGACAGTACACATTCATTGAGAACCTCTCTCCTTTGGGGTGGGGTAGAGGGTGGGTGGATGTTTAAAAATATTGGAAAAAATGATATTCTGGAAGTTCTGTCCATCACACTGTATCATATGTTGTATTGAAATTGCTTCCAATAAAGAGAGTCAATTAAAAAGTACTCTGTAAAGATCATCCTGCCCCCAGCCAGGGACGGGATTATGTTGTTTTGTTTTTTTGCAAGAATTCTGTAAGACATTCCATAAGTCACGCCGAATTGTGCCTCATACTTAGATTTATTAAGCCCAATTGTGTGTTGAAGGGACATGTACTTCATTTTGTGTTTTGAGCGCCTGAAGACTGCCCAGGGGGCAGAAACATCACGCGGCAAAACACGCGATTTAACTTTCACTTTTGTTGTTGCGCTTCTTATTTCAATTTGTGCCTTAAACCAGCCTTTTCCCGTGATTTTTCTGATAATTCGGCCCTGGTTCAATATGGCAAATGATGAGGAATGGACCGTGTTTCACCGCTAAAAGCGTCGTGGCCTGTGCTTTTTTGACGCTCAGCTGGAGCGGTGTGGAATGTTTGCTGGCGTTTATGGAAGCAGTGCGTTAACGTGCCCAGCCCTACAATAAATAATATATATTTAAAGAAGTAACAAGCTTTTTGGGAAAATGTAAGGAGTAGAAAATACCAATATTTAGATTCAAAATGTAGGGAGTAAAAGTAAAAAGTTGTCATAAAAATAAATACTTCTAAAAGTAAAAAGTACCTGAAAATTTTACTTAAGTACAGTAACGAAGTATTTGTACTTCGTTACTTGCCATCACTGGTCATGGATTCACAATTTAAACAAATCAGCATACCATGGGACAGTGACATCTGAAAATACCTTCATGCCAAACGATCAGTCCTGGTCCAGGCCGATCAACCAGGAAGACAAAAGACACATGGCGTGGCCGCTATGTGTCCAATCAAGCTAAACTAAGAAAAGAAAGAAAAACCATTAAAACCAGCAAAAACATTGAACACAACAACAAAACATTGAACATCTGGTCGTTCTTGTTTTTGTCATTCTCAAAGTTGTTAAAAATACATGGATGTAATTTGCTTGATACTGACATCTAAAAATACCACGTTCAGAAACCGGAATTTGGTTGTAACTTTTTATTTCTTACATTTCAAAATAAAACACCACCGTCGCCTTCAAAATAATCTCCATTCGCGTTAATGCAACGCTCCAGCCGCCTCTGCCAGACCTAGAAAAGATGACGTCTCTTCTTTTAGTCTGTAGTGGCAGATTAGACCACGGTTCAGGTCTTCCCAAAGACCAGATCCTCTCTGTTGTGTCGAAGGGGAAGGTCGAGATAAACCTGTTGCTTCTGTCTCCTCCTCCACTCAGTTTGAAAACCCGGAATGTGACCTCCAAGTTATTTCATTGAAACTGCAATGAGGAGATCAATACAGGGCGACCCCTGCTGGTCATTTTTTTTAAAACTACTTTCATGAAGTCGTGAATCCAATAAATGCAGTTTTTTTGTCGAGAATTAGAACCAAAGAGCAGTAAAGCACAGAGTAATCATGTGTGCGCAGTAGTAGTATTACTACTATGAGATATTTACAGTCCGACAGGAGGCTGGAGCAGCAGTCACACGTTTACCGCTGTGTTGAGAACACTTGGACGACAGTGGCGAAAGCCCCGCCCACCTGTCAAACAGGAAATCTGGAAAGTGTCAGAACGTAAGAACAACAAAAAAACGAGTTGAATTGTCGTTTTTTTTTTTTTTTTACTTTATTTTTTTTAGTTTTTTCAAAAAACGAAAATACGAGTTTAAACGAGTTTTGTGGAATCTGATTATGTCAATTTAACAGGAAATCAAACTAACAAGCGCCATGCTTTTACTTTGAAGGCTCGTTGAAGGCTTTTATTTCCTTTTTTTAATTTTCATTGTGCAAGTTGGAGAAGGGGTGTTGTGCAGCATTGAAATTCACTTCATACGTCAGTGAAATAGGAAATACCCCCGAAAACGAGTGTTTTCTTTGTCCAGTGTGAACAACAACAATGGATTATACTTCATGCACGGACCTAGATAGATAGATAGATAGATAGATAGATAGATAGATAGATAGATAGAAAAATCATATTCATTGTTCAACTTTTATTGTTGTAATTTGATTGTTAAAGACCTTAAATCTTCAAGATCTTGGTCTTAAGTTAAGACTGTTAAGACAATGGCTGAGAATGAGTTAAGACTCTTAACTCAGTTTCAGCCACTTAATTCTTGGTCTTGTCTCGGTCTCTTAATGTCTTAGTTTTCCTTTGTTCCGATCTTCCCTCGGTCTCCAGGAGAAAGTGCAGGTATTTGTCTTCATATGTAGGAGACAAAACAGAAAAATACATTCCGAAATATGTACAAATATGTGAAAAATCTAAAGTACTGCAGCAAGTAGAAATATTTACTGTAGTTACTTGAGAGCTGCTTTTCAAAATGAAGGTTGTTAATGTGCAATATGATTGAGAAAAGAAGAAATATCCAAAAAATATAACCAAACCAAGACTGGAAACGATGCTTTTGCATTATTCCTGCTTCAATCAGTCACTAACCCTCATGAAAATCTCGCTTTTTTGCAGAATCTATCCAACATCAGGCATTATTGTGAAGGCGCACTTCCTGTCTCCATGTGCTGCAGCTGAAACACACACTGTGAAACACACTCCGTGTGTGGAGGGCTGCAGCTCGCCTCGGACCGACCAGCAGCAGCAGCAGCAGCAGCAGCATGTCGTGGCTCTTCGGCTGGAGGAAGGGTTCCGGGACGCCGCCGGCGGAGGAGCAGGCGGCGGCCGCTGCGGCCGAAGGGGCCGCGGCGGGACCCGCGGCGGGATCCGGGGGCGACAGACCGGCGGACAAGTGGAGCAACTTTGACCCGACCGGCCTGGAGAGGGCTGCCAAGGCTGCGAGGGAGCTCGACAAATCACGTGTGTGACCGATCTGCCTCAAACACACTTTATTCTAACTCTCTCATGTTGGACAACTTTATTGCTGCTGTGCTCAGCCGCAGATTCTGCTTTTCCACGTTTTTCTTTGAGTTTTTACACATTAACGCAACACATTGCCACGATGTAGTTTTCTTTTTCTCTTCTTTCTCTTTTTTTTAAATGAATCAAAGTCCTGATTTCGTTCCAGAGTAAACAGACTGATCACGGATCGTGTCTTATTAAACTTTTCATTTGCATTAAATGCATACTTGTGTGCATGTGTGTGTGTGTGACCTCCACGCATTGTGCACAGAAGTTGAGGGTTGTGGTGGGCGTGGCATCAGAGCCGAGGAGAACAAAGTGTCCCTTCCAGCTCAGCCCCTCACCTGTCCCACATGCCAGGCCTGCTGTCAGCGTGTGCACAGAAACATGCATGTGGGGGTATTTTTACCCACCGCCTGTCAAACACACACACAGCACCATTGTTTGTTTATTTGTTTTTTAAATATATGTTAATGACTGCTTGATTTCTGCCTTTCTTTGTCCTCACACTCACTGAAAGTTCAGTCCTGTGTGTGTGTCGGCTGTTTAAAGTCCATTCCTCAGCCACTGAGGTCCAGAGTGTCACGGCTAGAGTTGCCAACCGTTCCTTGAAAAACGGAATCGTTCCGTATTTGGATGTAAAAGTGTGCGTTCCGTATTGAGCTGAAAAGGAACGCACTTTGTTCCGTATTTTTGTGAGAGTCAAAACGTGAGCAATGGAACTTGCGCTTTTTTATGAAAACTTACGGTAAATTGTTCACCGGCTCTCTGACGTTCTGTGGCCAATGAGCTGACAGAGATGGCTTGACAACACAGAATCACTCTTATCTCATTGGTCGAAAAAAGACAGTTCCTAGTAGGCTACGGCACTTCATTGGCCAATAGTCAGTTCGTCACAGAGCGCATGGGAAGAAGAAAATCAAAACATTAAAGCAGCGCAGCATGGCTTCCAGAGACATGTAAGTTTGTGCCGTTTCCATATCGGATATATCATGTTTAGTTCATTGATGTGTGTCTGCTGCTGCAGACTGTGGAGTGTTTTCAGTTTAGAAACGGAACCTTGTTGGGGGTTTTTTTGTTCAGGTTTTTCAGTTTTGATTTTGCACTTTTTTAGTTGAAAATAAAAAAAAGAACTTGTTAAAATCCAGAAGAGACAGCAGCTATTTGATGTTATTTTGCACACTTAGCAATAAATATAGAATAGAATAGAATAGAATAGAATAGAATAGAAGACTTTATTTATCTCACAGTGGAGAAATTTACAGGTGTATAGGCTCATAGAACCCACAGCAGGGTGCAAAAGTAATGAATGGTGCAATAATTAACAAGTTATAGTGCAAATCATACTAGGATTGACAATAGAAGCCGAAAGACAATGAAGATCTAACTGTATGTCCAACCTGAATCTTAAAAATATAACAGGAACTATATAATATTTATATATAAATAGAATGAAATATACAATATATACAATACAATATGCAACATACGATGCAATATATAACTATACAGTATGATATATAATATGTACAATATGTTTTAGCGGAGTGAATGGATACAGCAGAGTGAATGGATGATAAAGTGTCGCTGAATTTCTTAAGGGGGTGGTGCAGGATATTATAATGTCCAGGATTATTGCACATATTTTACACAGTAGAACTGTACAGTCGGTGGGGATGAGAGGCCTGTGGTAGCTCCTTCCTGCACTGAGGGTCTCAGTCTCCACTGAAGGAGATGCTGAGCTGCTCTACCGTCCGCTGCAGTGGCTGAGAGCTGCTGTCCATGATGATGATGATACTTGAATGATAACTGTCTCACTGTAGGCCTCAAATACAAACAGATCAAGCTGATCATGAGTTATTACAATCTTGCTACTGTAGGTGTAATGCAGTAGCCTAATGTGTTTTTATAGTCTGTAATAGATATAACTGTGGCAAAACGCTGTTATATATGCGTTTTTGACCCCCCCCCAAAACCCAGTTTTTTTTTCAGCTGCCCGCGAGAGGCGTCCCTTATTTTAATCTCTGGGAGTTGGCAACCCTAGTCACGGCTGTCTCCTGTTACAGGTCATGCTAAAGAGGCGCTGGGTTTGGCTCGAATGCAGGAGCAAACCTTACAGCTGGAGCATCAGAGTAAAATAAAAGTGGGTGATGTATTTTCCATGGTCCACTGTTTAAATCGTGTTGTCAGTGAACAGATTTAACCGAAACGTCCTCCAACAGGAGTATGAAGCCGGTTTGGAGCAACTGAAAGGAGAGCAGATCCAGCTGCAGGGGGAAGAGCGGCGGAAAACGCTGGCAGAGGAGACCAAGCAGAACCAGGCAGTAAGGACCGAACCCAGAACAGCAGACTGTAGTGGTGTGACCCTCCCTGGGTTCTGAGCTCAAGATCAGTCAGTTTGAGATGACATGAAAAGAATTAAAGAATCCTGCCTAAATCACAGAAGATCTGTACTCACTTCTGAATGGTATTCTAGACCAGAGATCTGCAGCATATTTGACTAAAGGAGTTTTTTTAATGATTTTTTCCACCAAATCAAATTTACCTGGAGCTGAAAAGCACACCGAAGCTGTAAAACACGGCTAACCCGGCTGCTAAAGTTTCATGTTTACAGTAGTTCTGAAACACGAACATAAACTGCGTCTTATGTCGCATTTATGAAGTTTTGATCATAATTTTGGGGGATGGTGAATGTGTTATTACATTTTCAGCTGTTTTTTGATCCAGTTTTCATGGTTTCATCATCATCTTCCATTTTAAGACAATTTTCATTGAACTGAATAAAATATTTTATTCATTCAAGAGGGAGATCCCTTAAATCGTTGCTCAGTACAGAATAAATAGAAACAAAGGGGACTCTAAAATAAAGTGGGTTAAAAAAATATTTCAAATATTAATATGAATGAGGCTTAACAGTGACAGTATAATGAAAGAAAGGATGAAGTTAACCAACACAGCAAGAACTATTTACAAGGAGGAATTACAGTCTGATGGTCACATTTTAGCCATTTCAAACATTTCTTTATAGAAATGTTTGTCATTTTAGCATTTTTTTAATCCCCATTTTAGTTATTGTACCTTTTTTAAAAGTTTTTTTTTAATCCAAGAGATAAAAGTAATTTTGAAAATGGCTCCAGTGTGGTTACAAAAGTAAAATAAGATCAAGATGTTTATTTATTTTTTTTTTAATCCTTTTCACAGTCGTGTACATGTATGAGGAATGTTTGATGCTTCTGTGATGAGCTGTTTTGTCTCTCGCCACTAGAGGGCGCAATATCAAGACAAACTGGCCAGGCAGAGGTATGATGATCAGCTCAGGCAACAGGTAAAACTCTCCTGGATCCAGGCTGAGAGTGAGCTCCGCTCTGCTTCCAGGCAGCTTTAATCAAATGATTTATGTCCACAGCAATTCCTCAATGAGGAGAACCTCCGCAAACAAGAGGAGTCGGTTCTGAAGCAAGAGGCCATGAGGAAAGGTAGGAGGCCCGATTTAATAACTTCTTTTAAAGGATTAGTATCTGTTTAATTAGTTTGCTTCAATTGATTGTATTATGTTCAAAACTATATCGCCTCTTCACTGGCATTAAGCATTTTGTAATGATAGATTAGTTCAATTATCACCTCAGACTTTTCCGTTTTGTTCAAAAGTGTCCAGTTTTAGAAATCTAAATGGCTCAAATAACATGTGACTTGTTTTTTTTTATGTTCTCTGACTTTGATTGAACAGAAACAAAACCTTTTTAGGATTTTCCTTGTGCTTATTAAACAGAAAATAGTTTTATACAGCAGGTTTTCAGACGGTCATAGTCCTGATGAATCAGTTCACTTTACACTCTTGTTAATTCTTCAAAAATTTTACATTCTTCTGTCAATCTTTTTTTTTTTTTATCAGTTTTTAATCCTAAATTCTTCCAAGTAGATGAGATTTCACCAGTAAGGGCCATTGTTTCTCAGGAGACACTGGATGTTTCATAAGAGTTTATTTTAGAATAAACTTTAACGTCATAAGTAACATAAGTATGTCTGTTTTCCTTTTTCTTCCCAGCGACCATTGAGCATGAAATGGAGCTGAGACACAAGAACGACCTGCTGCGGGTGGAGGCCGAGGCCAAAGCCCGGGCCCAGGTGGAGCGGGAGAACGCCGATCTGATCCGGGAGCAGATCCGCCTGAAGGCCGCTGAGCACCGGCAGACCGTCCTCGACTCCATCAGGTGAAAGCAGAACGACTGCTGGTTTCCTTTAATCCTCGCGGTAACTGGCAGGTCGTCCTCCGGCGTCTCCGTTCGCCGTGAGCAGTTAAACAGGAATCCCGGCGGACGGCGGCCACTGCAGCTGCCACGGCGGAGGCAGACAGTCTGATCATCGTGTTCCTTGTTCCCGGCAGGACGGCCGGAGCCGTGTTTGGGGAGGGATTCAGAGCCTTGGTCTCCGACTGGGATAAACTCACAGCCACGGTAAACTACGCCTATGAGAATCAGGAGTGTTTTTTGATTTGCTGTCCAGTACATTGAAGCTTTGACCTTCCAGGTGGCCGGGTTGACCCTGCTGGCAGCGGGAGTGTACTCCGCCCGGAACGCCACCGCCGTGGCCGGGAGATACATCGAGGCCCGTCTGGGGAAGCCTGCTCTGGTTCGAGAGACGTCCAGGTTAACCGTCGCCGAGGCCATAAAACACCCGATTAAGGTCAGTTTAATCTCACAGCTGCAGAGTCATGAAGGGACTGTTTAAATTATCTCAAAAGACTGTATTTTAAAGTCAATCAGAGCTGTTGATAAACTTCAGAAAACAATTTGAATTTAATGGATTTTAGGATTCATTCAGTCGTTCGTTTGATTTCAGTTACATTCGCTATATAAATGTATTTTGGTGAACTGTTGCCTTTAAGCTTCACTTATTCTTTATATTCTTTTTTTTTTAACGATGATGTATTGTACAAATGAAAAAAGATGGCTTAAAAATATCCCTTCCTTCAGGATGATTCATAAAACACCTGATGAAATCAGCATTTTCAACACAGATTAAAAATATAAACTGTCCAGATCAAGTGTTCCTTCAGATTGTGTGTTGTCGTCAGTGTGCTGCGCCTCCCTTTAAATCAGCCACAGTGTGGGACGATTTGAGAAAGTCACGAGCCGATGCTTCCTGCCAGTGTTTTGATTTTTGTGACGTTGCTCAGACACCGACATGACGACGCGCGGACTGTGAAATGACTGGTGTTAAAGCGAGTCGTCCTGCTGTTCCCTTTAGACCACCAAGCGCCTGAGAAGCCGGCCCCAGGACGCTCTGGAGGGTGTGGTGCTCAGTGTGAGTGACTCACAGTACATGGATTCATCATGCCGAGATGTGCCGCGTTTCATATTCATGGGTTCTCGAGCTGAATTTTAAATTTTTTGTGGGATCTGCTTCGCATGCAGGCAGCTCTGGAGGAACGTGTGAGAGACATTGCCATCGCCACTCGCAACACCAGGCAGAACAAGGGCCTGTACAGAAACATCCTGATGTATGGGCCTCCGGGAACTGGAAAAACTCTGTTTGCTAAGGTGTGCATGGTTGTTTTAGTCTCTAAAAAACTTCTTTCCAGTTTCTTATTTTATTTAAATCAAAGGTTGCATCAGAGAAATGATAACATTTGGTAATTCATGAAGTCTTCATTTTTTCTTTGATAACTGTCTCTTACATGCTTTAAAGTATTGAAAAATGTCATAATTACAAAAGGTTTGATCATCTGCATGATGATGCATGATGTCTGATTTGAAATAGGGTTTTGATGATCTAAAATAGAATTTTTAATCAATTTAAATTTTAATTGAAGTGGAAAAAAACTTAATTGTGCTTTATTTCAACAAAGGAACCTTCACAAAATCCAATTATGTGACAAATAATTGATTACCCAGAGGTCTGAAATCTGAGCTGCAGCAGGAAGAATTACCGAAATGCTTCCCTGTGCATCAACTCCAGCTTCATTCCAGCAATCCAGAACTGTAAAATGTATTCTTTAATCTATTATTTATTCAATAAGCTTAATGCTTGGGTTTCTTCCTGTAGTTGTTCAATATGTGAATAACACTTGTGTGCCTGTGTTCAGTTTTAAATGAATATTTGCCCTAACCTGGCTCAGATCTATGGTAACTGTTCACAACAAGTTAAACTTTCATTTAATCAGCACTGGACCAGAGTCGTTAAATCATTAAGGAAACCAAAATGATAGAATTTGGGAGTTATAGTCATTATCGGATTCACGTTTTTCACGCATTGAACATATTTGCACTTAATTATATATTTGTATATTTATATTTCTACTTCTGTGTTTCAGTCGGTAGAGTTATTCTAGTCTAAATTTTTGCTTCTCTTCCAGAAACTGGCTCTGCACTCAGGGATGGACTTCGCCATCATGACCGGAGGGGACGTGGCGCCCATGGGGCGCGACGGGGTCACCGCCATGCACAAGGTGTTCGACTGGGCCAACACCAGCAGGCGGGGGTAAGCGGCTCTGTTTTCCTCATCGGCGTTAAAGGAATTAGCACAACAGTGTGTATCATGTGGTACTGATTGACTCTGAATGTGTTTAATAGGGTAGAGTGTGTATGATGTCGCATGCGGAGCTGCTGTTATTTTAGTATCTAATTTAGAAAACGGCCCTGAAGTGAATGTCCATTTGGACGCTGACGCTCTTTGATGTTCTCTGCAGCGTCTTGCTCTTTGTAGACGAAGCTGACGCGTTCCTGCGGAAGCGAGCCACAGTGAGTTCAGCTGCAGTGCCGTATGCGTGATGATGATCCCCCGTGCTTTTTAATCATAGATTCGTGAGTCATGCTTTTTTGCATTGCAGGAGAAAATCAGCGAGGACCTCCGAGCCACCCTCAACGCGTTCCTGTACCGCACCGGGGAGCAGAGCAACAAGTCGGTGTCTCGCTTTACTCGCTCTGCATGGCCGAACACGGAAAGGTCACCGCCGTGACTGAAAAGGTCACCGGCCTGGTCTGAGCAGTCTCGTTTTCTCCTGTCAGGTTCATGCTGGTCCTTGCTAGTAACCAGCCAGAGCAGTTCGACTGGGCCATTAACGACCGCATCGATGAGATCGTGAACTTTGCATTACCGGGTCTGGAGGAGAGGGAGCGGCTGGTGCGCTTGTATTTCGATAAGTTCGTGCTGGGTCCTGCCACTGCAGGGAGACAGTGAGTATCCTTCTTGTGTTACATGAAGAGCTGAGAGCTGGTGTGGCTGCTGCATAGCTGAGGTGATTTACCGCCACAGAGGAGAGAATTGGTCCCCTGGGATCGCCTCACTAGCTCTGATTGCGTAGCAGAGTGTATAATGTGTTCAATCCTGAAGCCACACTCATGTATAAATGTTACTTACTGCTGATATGAATTGGTGTGCAGGGCTTCAGATCACCTGACTGGCGTGGTTTGTTGAGACACTCTGCTACTGGAAAGAGATGAAAACATTTTTAAAATGCCACTGATTGTAGAACCCCCCTCTGCTTGAACTCCTCAGGAGATTAAAGTTGGCTCAGTTCGACTATGGTCAAAAATGCTCCGACATTGCAAAGCGAGCGGAAGGCATGTCCGGTCGTGAAATATCCAAGCTTGGTGTTGCCTGGCAGGTAAGTAGAAAAACACTGAGACAAAATATGAAGTTGCCACAACAACCAAAAAGTCCCTAATAAGTTTGATTTCTCAGGCTGCTGCCTACTCCTCTGAAGACGGAGTTCTGACCGAAGCGATGATCGACTCGAGAGTTGACGACGCCGTCACGCAGCACGCACAGAAAATGGATTGGCTGCTGACGGAAGCAGGCATGGGGGTCGGCAAGGTCGGCGTGCTCCTCCCCAAGGGGACGGCGGCCGCAGGCGTCCCTGCAGAGAGCGCCGATTCACTTCCACACAGTGAGGGAGCGGCCCCCACTGTGCAGGAAGTCCTCCCACTGGTGGAGGCCGTCAGCAGCGCTGCGCTGGCGGAAGCAGCCGCCGCGCCTCCGGAGGTGAAGGCAGACGTCATCCTCCAAGAAGCAGCTGAGTTGGTCAAGGAGACCGAAGCGGTAGGCGCACCCATCGTGAGCGAGACGGAACCGGCGAAGCCAGTTGAGACGGCCACGGCTGTTCCCCTGGTGCAGGAGGTTGACGCTGCTAAAGATCTGACTGAGGAGGTTCAAGTAACAGCGGCTGACACGGTTGTACCTGAGGTAACCATCGAGGCTAAAGAGGACCTGGCTTCTTCCACCGTACAGGAAACCGCCGCTGTGAGTACGGAGCAGCCAGCTGCTGACGTAGCTCACGAGCCTGAGACCACAGACGTAGTAAAGGAGATGAAGGAGGCTGAGGAAGTGGCAGATTCCGCAGCAGTCTCTGCTGTTCCACTCGAAAAGGAGTTGGATGCCGTTGTCTCTGAGGTTGTCCGGGAGCCAGAGGCTCCGGCTGCTGGACTCTCTCAGGACGCAGCGGCTCAGGAAAGCGAGGCAGCAGCCGAGTCTGCCGAAGCCGGTAAGGCAGCAGAGGAAACGGCATCAGATACTGTGAAGGCGGCAGAGGAGATTCTGACCGACGTAGCTGAAGTCACGCAGTCCGTGGCAAACATTGTAAAAGAAGCCGAGTCTATAGCAGCTGATGTGGCCCGGGTGGCCGATGCTGTGGGAGCCATTGCTGAGGAGATTGAGACGGCAGTGACGAAGGAGGGTGAACCGACAGAGGGTGAGGCTGCGAAGGAGGCCGAAGTTCCCTCAGATGCATCAGATGCTGCAAAAACGGTTGAAACAGTCGAGACGGAGATCGAAGCAAAGAGTGTGGAGACAGAGACGGAGCCAGTGATGCCTGAGGTTGCCGCCGCTAAAGCTGAAGCCACACCTCCAGCAGAACCACAAGCCGCAGAGGTGATCCCCGACGCCGAGGCTTTGGCTGCAGAGTCCATAAAAGAGCCTCTGCCCGTGGAGCTTGCTGAGAAGGAGCTGGAAGCCAAAACAACAGGGGTTTCTCAGGAAGCCGAAGTCGTACACAGTAAAGAAACCTTAACAGAAGTCTCCACAGCAGAAGTTTCTAAGGAAGCCGAAGTCGCACAGAGTAAAGAAACCCTAACAGAAGTCTCCCCAGAACCCGAAGCATCAGCCTCAGAGGTAGTGGAAGAGACTCAGAAAGCTGCTGCAGATATTGCCACAGAGCTGGCAGCTCCAGAGACGGTTCAGGAGTCTTTACCAACCAAGAAGACCACCACAGACGCTGAAGCTGCCACGGAGGCTGCTGTCAAGGAAGTCGAGTCCAAAACCAGTGCCGCAGCAGCCGAGGCGGGGGAGGCAGTGGTGCCTGAAGTCTCCGTCGAGAAGGACTCGGCGACGGTTCCCAGTGGTTCTCCTCAAACTAAGCCTGATGCAGAGACGGTCGCACCAGAGGAAGGGGAGAAGTCTGCTGCCTCTCAGTCCAGCAGTGAAGCAGCTGAAGCCGGTCAAACTAGTAAACCTCCTCAAGACAAACCGAGCGGGGACGCCACCGATAAACCAAAAGCAAAGTGAGCTACTGTGAACGACGAGCTGTCCTAATCAACCACTGACCTCTACGTCTGACTCTCCTCCAAACGGATCCCTCACTGAGGGTGGTTATTTGAAGGGAACGGTCAGATTGCAGTCTGCTGTTTGCATGTGTTACGGTAAAAGGATGTCTGAACCACCAACACTGATGAACTGTTGTCTTATTTTTCCCTTTGTCTCTTATTGTTTTCACCCATTTTAAAGACTGTGCAGTACAGTGTTGTTTGTGGGGAATGTTTTAAGAGTTATGAATACACTTTCAGTTTGAGCCAATTACCAATTTTTTTGAGTTAAGCTTTTGATCATGAAGCCTCCTGTCTAAAATCATGTCTAAAATCATTACTTCAGTAAAGATTATACTGAAAAATAAACTTCAACTCAAACTACAACCAACTGTTTGTGGGCTTTTATTGTATCCCTTTTTTTTCCACACTGAGGCATGTAGAGGTCTTGAGTTACTGAGTAAAAGTGTTGTTATTAAATGCTGAATTCAAACGGCTCTCAGACACAGAAGGTAGAAGTTCTACTTTGCTTTCTTGAGTTTTAAAGTTCTTAAAAGGTGGAAATAGACTGATTATCTGTGCACTGCATCCTTGCTCCTGAAACTAAAACAAAGAGGCACAGACACTCTTGCAGGTGGTTAAAAAGACACGGCGATACAGGATTTGTGGCATTAAGCATACATAGATGCTTTAACTTCTTTTCACCAATATTGGCCATAGCAAAAAATAAAAAAAAATTGATTTGTTTTCCTAATCTGTGGCCCAAAATATGCTGATAACTTAAAGTGAATGCCTTGAATAAGCTGGAGGAGTCGCTTGCATGTATGGAAGTAAACACTGTGGCTCTCACAGTGTGGGGTGGGCCACCTCTGGGGGGTGCTAGAGGGCTAACAGCACACTGAAACATTCCTGAGATGCTTTATCCCTGAATGTTTCATTGCTTTTAATTATAAATATTTTGAAAAAAAAAAAGCAGGATGGCAAACATCTATTTCTATAACACCGTACATTTTTGAACTGTTGATGAATTAAGATGATTAAATCACAGATTTATTCTGTATATAAGGACCTACCAGATCTTAAATCAAAACCCTGTAACTGGCATAATAAGATTTCTACTTTACGCTGCCGGTGTATCTGGGCATGCTTGAGCCATTACACCCTATAAAAGATTATGAAATGGAGCATTTAGCCATGAGTTACTACCTGTGTGGTTCAAGCCCTACATGTGTGAGGACCTCAGACTTGGCACATGAGCATAAACGCCATCAGGAATGGGATCCTAATTAACTTCCCGTACAGCTGAAACCTTTCCCCCCCCTCACTCACTGTTTATTTCTGATGGAAGCAGAACTGCTGGACTTATACCTGTAAGAGCGATCTGAAACGTCCTCATTGCCTCTGGAGCAGAGCGAGGCTCTGGATAATAGCTGCGGGATTTGCTCAGTTGCATCGGGATGTCATCGGCGTTGTTAGTCACCACAGAAGTGTTGTTAGTCAGCGCTTTTGAAATTCCTACTTGAATTCTAACAAACCGAACCGGAGCTGTCGGCAGGACCCCTCTTTGTCACCCGTGCTCTGAAACAACCCCTCGCTATGAGGACGTTTTAACATCTCGGCTCATGCGATCGGAATGACACAATCAAACATCAGAGGTCACTGTTGTGCTTCAATGGCACTTTTAATAAAACAGACATTTCATCCTCACAACAGCAATGTCTGGACAGAGAGGGCGAGGGCGGGGAGGGGGCGAGGGTGAGGGTTCCCTCTGCTGATAGGCTGGTTACTCCTGATCGGTGCCAGGGAATTGGATAACGAAAATTGAACTGTGCTGTTGAGCACATGGTGAGGGGAATGTGTAGCTCTGTGTGTGTGAGTGTGTGTGTTTCTGTGTTGAACTGACTCATCTCGGCTGGCATTTGTTTCTCCTCCTTTTGTCTACTAAACAATGATAATATAGCAAAAGGAACCCCGACCTCAACCGTACCGGCTCCCCTCCCCCTCACATATTTACAGGAGAAAAAAAAATTAATACATTCAGTTAATTCACTAAGTAACAAAGCTAATTAATCTGTGTTTTTAGCAGAAATCACATGGTTTCACATCCAGTTTTCAAACAGACGCTTCTTTCCTTTTCATTCCTATAATCTTTACCCACACAGTCCATCATTAGGTTTTTCTATTGATAAACGACTCACACAAAAACCCCCCACGCACCCCCTTTTAAAGACTTTGAAATCCCACTTGCCCATATTTATAACTATTTACAGAAGCAGCAGTCTAACTGTCACAAAAAAAAAAACAAAAAAACCAACCCACCCACCAGTCTCGATCGCCCAATCCGGCACCACCGAAGGCCCCATCCCACCCGGCAGAGAGAGAGAAAGAAAGAAAAAAAAAAAATCCTGACACCCATCTTGCCGCCCCGTTCCATACACTGCCCACATCTTACCCTGTTCTAAAAGAGCATGCCAAGTTTAACAATGAACACAGAAAATGTCTCTATACAGAAAAAAAACACCCTTAAAAATGTTTGTTTGTTTTTTGTTTTTGTTTTTTTTTTTGTTCTTTTTCCCTCTTCCTCCCACAGGGGTGGACGTGGACATACGACAAGATTTCAGTGGCAACAAATATTTGTCGTCTTGCTCGGTTTGGGGATTGTTTAAGTGCTGACAGCGACTGAGTTGAATCGTCACCCAGTCCTGTCACGTGTCGTTTAGGAGGGCCACGTTATGAACAGCAGGAGGGCAGTTTTCCAAGGTCTCTGAGGCAACAGTTGGCCGTGGGGCAGTTTGGGAAGAAAGGACTCGGTGTTTAGGAGGACAGGAGTGTTGAAGACGGGGGTTGAGGGAAGACGGGGAGACTAGGTAATTTTTTTTTTTTCGATTTTGTTGTATAATTTCTTCGGGGAGGATTCATTTGTTTGTGTCAGAGTCAGAGGTGGCGTGGGCTGGGGTGGCCGTTGTGGTACAGCTTCTGCTTGATGTGGACCATGTTGCCACTGGAGTCTTCGAGCTGTCTGAGCTGGGCTCGGCGACGGAGGTCTCGAAGGTTGCAGAACTGAGGCAGCCACGACCAGGAAGGCGTATCTGGAGACAGAGAGGAGGGGGGGGGGGGGGGGTCAGACTCCACACGGTCACATGTTGTCTCAGCGAGGTGAACCCCAAACCCCAACTGAAGCATAAATCCCAACCTTTACCCATACACACCCTAAAACAGGAGCGTCAGAGCTGTCCTGACGCCCATGTAGTGAATCACTAGAATCAATACTAAAATACAGGAGAGGTCTGGAGACGCACTCTGCTCTGTCTATATCAGGAACTCAAGCTTTTACGCGGGAAGCCGTTCCTGACGCAGCCTGAGCTGAGAGGAGGGGGCTGTATCCAATAATAGTTATTGACCATTTTAAAAATAATAAAGCCAATTTCGTCAATAATTTGACAAAAATAAACATTATTAAAAATGTAAAAACTGCAGACAATGATCTAATAGCAGTCGTGCATTTTGCTGGTAAACTGCGTGGTACAGTGACGGAGTGAAGAGCTCCACCGAGTTCAGCTGCTGCTCCTCCACACACACACACAGGAGCCAGCTGAGGTGAGGTGAATTGGAGCATACTATTTGGAAGCCTTCTTGTCGACGCAGGACCCAGCGGAGAGGTTACAGCGCTTGTTTAGTCTGGGACGGGGATGTATAATGGATTAATGAATGAATGGAAGGCAAAGCGAACATATTCTTTCACTGAGGAGGCTTTGCTGTGCTGCACTCCATTATTCCATTATTGATTATATGACATTTACATGTTTGAAACAATACAGTACTGATGTTATTTGACCGACTGTTTACAAATCTGCAAGCTTCTGATTATCAGCTTGCTTCTCCAGCCTCTTGGCCTCTATTGTCCCCATTAGATTATGTACTGAATTATTCTAAATACGAGCCATTAACCATTACGAGCCATTAGCCTCGTAAGCCATTTTTAACACAACAGGATTCAATCAAATCACATCTTCACTGACAGTATTGTGCTTATTAAGTTATTTTACTGAAAACAAAGTTGGGTGTCAAAAAAAATCAAGCTCAAGCTTCTTTTTTCCAGCAGATGTATTAAATAGAGTTAATGTAGCACACTGTCCTGCAAAGAGTACAAAACGCACACACATGCAGCAAACCTGAACATGAACCCTGAAAACACATCCATTATTTGGTGACTCTAAAAATGCCCTCTGGGATTCCCATCCACCCATTTGTCTTTTATATCACTTCATGCAGTCCAGTCCAATCTGACGTTGGGAAGAGGGCAGGGACAGGTCACCAGTCCATCACAAGACGGACACTAAGACACACAGTCTCACACACACACCGGTCGACCAAACATGTTGGAGTCAAAGAGTCCAGAAAAGGAAAAAATCAAAAGAAGAAAAGTGGACATGGTTATCTCGGAACTGTCTTGGAAACCGCTGCCTTTGCACAAATGTTCATGCACAACTTTAAAAGCTCAAAGGTAAAACACGCAGGTAAGCACTAACAAGGAAACTCATACGTGCCGCAGTGGAGAAAGGAGCGGCAACAATCGAATGCATGCTTTCGAAGACACCAAAGCCGAGCAGCGAGACGACACACTCAAAACACACAATAGTGAAAAGTCCATCTTAGCCTGGATTCCTGGCTCTAAATCCCGTTAGAAGCAGAGCAGACATCAACAAGCGGCGGCACAGAGGACTGATCTGCTGGCTGAGAACAGACTCTTTTTCTATGTAAACAATGTAAATTCAAGTCTGAGCTTCTCCGTGTGTTTGAATTACTCCTGTAGTACACACTGTGAACTGCTGGCTGGGTTTACCTTCGGTTTCCATGTGAGTATTGGTCGCTCTTTTTGCTCTTTTTGTGTGGAGAAATGATGCATCTTGAAATATTGAATCACTAATGTTGAATTTGTATATTTAAACACATCAAAATGTTTAACATTATTTAGAAATTCTCTGTTTGTTTTCCTCCGCCTGCCAGTAAAACAATAACTCACACTATTAACTGACGGGATTCATGCAGTGAGGCTGATAAAAGGCTGGAGATGTGATAATGCATTCACAAAAATCAACCATTAATTAGATTATTTCAGTGGGAGTGAACATGTTTGACCAGTTTAAAGGAATTTCTTCCATTCACAATGTTCAGAATATAAAATGTGTGAAAACAGGACAAAAAAAAAACTGCAAGAGCACTAAAAGTGCAACTGGTGCATCCATGCAAAATGAACAATTTAAACAAAATGAATTGCTTATAAAATGTGACGAAAATTGTTTGCAAACTCTTGTAACAGTAAAGGCAATAATCTTTTCACCCTTGGAAAGTCCCTCTTTTCTCATTATTTGTGAAGAAAAAGGAGACACTGCAGCGACGAGCAGCAGAGCTGAGTCTGCGGTTTGCTCTCCAGAAAGATGTACTCCATCTTATCAGTGAAACGACCCGTCCTGCTGCTGCCATCCACGCTGCTTCTGAGCCCCTCGGTTGTCGATTGGCATCTCTCAATGCAGAGAGATGTCAAAATGAAATTCTGCAGCCAGTGGAAATCCCATATCTCCACAGTCACTGGGGAAACTCCACCCTCCAAGATCACGGCGCTCGCCCCCCGCAGAGCAGGATTTTGTCGGAGACGACCTCCAGAATTCAGGAGCGGAGAAGCTGGAGTGTGTGGACTGACACCAACACACTGGCGTCGGAATTCGGATAAATCCTCTAAAATACAGTAGATGTTAAACTGATTAAACTGGAGTTTCACATCATCATGTTGAAACCTGTGATGTGAATAAAAGACGTTCGAGAAGACCGTTTGTCTGTCGTTTTCTGTGGTAACTTTTTGTTCCAAACCGGTAAGTTTATAACCATCTGCCGAATCGAAGATTAAAAACCATTGACCAAAAAAAAAAAAAAAAAGGAAATCTGTTTTAAACTTCTCAAAGTCACAAAAATGGCATTTTCTCCTTTGTTTCCACAAATTTTTGATTCACTAAAGCAAAAAACATTTTGAGTATTTTTATATGGTAATTTGAAGAAAAATACATTCAACCATTTTTTTGTTTTACCACATAGGTTTGCGGTTACCCACCCACTGGACTGGACTTTGTAGGAAGTATCGGTATCGTATCGGAATCAGCGACACTGTCTTTGGTTTTACCTGGAATACAGTGACAACACACTTTGAGCAGCTCTGACCGCTACGCCACTGAACATGACTGAAAACTGTTTGGATGTTCTGTTTGAGCACCGACACAATCACACTGGCCGACTGGTTTCCAAACGGGATGCCATCCGACAGCAGTGTGTGGCCAGGCTGGAGACCAGCCTGAGGAAGAGGTGCCTAATGCATGTTTTTGAGAATATGGGAAGAAAGTGGAGAACATGCAGATTATCAAGCCCAGATTCTGGATGTTTTTGCTTTGAGACGAGCGTGTTTAACCACTACACCACCATGACCGCCGCCACAAACCACTTCAGTGGAATAGATTTCTTTTTTGCAGCTAAAGCTGCATGGAAATGGTTAGAGAAGTGAACAGTGGAAATTATACGTCTTGAACCTCATTTCCTCTTCTCGGTTGATGTATGCGAGCTGTGCTGTGCACATGATGCGTAAAAACTGTAGAAAACAGGACCCTCCCGACTGTTTGAGCAACCTTTAAACACAAACCAAACGAAAGGCCCAGAGTTCCCCGGGGCACGCTCGCAGCTCACATTGTGAGTTATGTGGACTTCACACTGGAAACGCTGATCTTTAATAAGTCTTCTCGGCTCAGCCTCCATGACATCCAGAACTTGTAATTCTGGAAAGTAGGGCTGAATTGTTGTCTCCGTTATTTATTTATTTATTTTTTACAGTGAGGGCAGAGTGGCGGAGAGGAGTTAAAAGATTGGACCACTGGAATATTGGATGGGAGCAGTAAATGTTGTCAATCTCTTCTAGTGTCCCGTGGCATTTGTCCTTGATCCCTCACACTTCACTCCCAAGGATTTTACATCTTTATACATATATATTATAGCAAATATATATATTCATCAATTACCAGCACTGCAGAATCAGTGTTCGTCTGGTGAGGCTGATGTGCAGAACATGGAGGAATAAGAGAAAAAAGGGGCGTTGGGGGGTTGAAAGTTGAGGGTGGGCAGGAGCGGACATGCCGGAGCTAACAGTCCTGCTTGTTGGGTTATAAAGTGAAGTCGGCAAGGCGGAGCAGCGAGGACGAAGGAGGGGAGAGCCCCAGACAGCAGGACCCAGAAGCAAATGGCCCTGCCGGAGGATGAGTGAGAGAGCAGTGGGGGCGGAGGAGGGGGAGGCGCTGGGTGGAGGGGGGAGGTGAGGAAGAAGAGAGAGAGTTATTTATAGCTGTGAATGGGTATGCTGTCCACAAGGACTGCTCTGAAGGGTATCCAAAGAAAAAAGGGGCAACGAAGACAGGTTTCTCTCATTTGAATAAAAGGATGGAGATGGAGTTGGGGGGGGAATGATAATGGCGGGCTGAAAGCGGGAGGCACGATTGTTGTGCTCTTTTGGAGCAGGGGGAAGCGGGAGGCGTGGGTTAATACCGAACGCCAAGTCATCAGTTTTTTGTTTTTTTTTTTGCCTTCCAATTGTTGTGCTTTTTCTATTCCCGCCAGTGTATTTGCAAAAGGGACTCTGCGATCAGATATTTACGCAAATTCAATGATAAGAGCGAGCAGCGTAGCTGCAGGAAGCATTGTAAAGGAAATGACCGGCAGCAGATTCAATCAGTGACGAGGGAGGAGAGAGGAGGAGGAGGAGGAGGAGGAGGAGCCACAGATGGAATTAGGGGAGAAAAAAAGGAGAGGAATCAATGTGCATCTCAATGCACCGTGTGTCTTTACGTGTGTGTGTGTGTGTGTGTGTGTGTGTGTGTGTGTTTCTCCGCTGCCATTCCAGCTGCTCTCTCTCATTCTATTTATAGCTTTTGGAGAAGTGTGTGTATGTGTGTGCGTGTGAGTGGGGGTGGGGATGGGATGTGACAGCATCTCCATCCTGTTCCCCACAAACACACACACACACACACACACACACACACACACACCCTTCCTCGCTCCGTCAGCCTCACCTTCACTCCTCATCTCAGGGAGGCTAAACGAGTCTGACCGTGCACCAGCGTCACGACACACAAGCACGCACACACACACAAACACATGCATGCATACACGTGCACGTGTATAAGTGAGGGGCATTCCCTCCCAGTCCAAAGGAGAGAAAAAGCCATTTCCCCCCTCCTGTAAGTGCTGGTCATGAATATGGAGACTCCCTTCTTTCTGGGTCTTCTTCCTTTTTTTCTTTAATGGAGAAAGCAGCTCTGTCTCTCTCTCTCTCTGCAGTAAAGCTTTCCCTACTTCTGAGCCACGATGCAACATTGAAACTTCAACTTGTTTATCAGAGTGGCAACAACAACCCCACTGCCCCCCCCCCCCCCCAAAAAAAAATAAAATAAATAATAAATAAATAAATACATAAAAACTCCGGAAGTGGTGCGAGTTGCTGTTCTTTGATCATCTGTCACTTCCACATCTCGCCTGAGGAGCTTTTCCACGGCGTATCCGGTATCCAGGTCACACCTCACCTACTTTATCCTTAAAACTGGAGATCCAGGCCATCCCCGCATCTCCAGCGCAGCCCGATGCCGAGTGATACACACAAGCAGGGAGCCAACAGAACCTTCCAGTCCTGGTTTTTTTTGTTTTTTTTTGGTGTCAGTATTCAGCATCTCTAAATTTAGCGCAAACTGTGTGAGCAGAATCCAGGAGTTTGATCCTGGTGGGGCGGGAAAAGCCCGAGCAGCCATCACCACCGTGAGAAAGTAAACCACCGTAATCCTGGACGGTAATTCTCAGCTCATCAATGAACAATCCAGCCCGTGCGCTCAGGCGGCGGCGGCGGCGGCGGCGGCTGACGTGTCTTCAGCTGAGTGGGATTTCATGCTGTCATGTCATGATTTCACACACGTCTTAATAGCTGCTCAGCTTTAGTGCCACTGAAAACCTTTTTTAATTCTTCACTCGGAGTCGCTCGCCCCAAAAGATGCGAGCGAGCTACACACCACATGTTCTGTCTCATTAAATCTGCCGCATTCCTTTTCTTCTGCTGAACTAACATGCATCCCTCATCTGTCAGGAGGAGATGGGAGGAGAAATGAAACAGATATTTCAGAGAGCGAACGTGCTGACAGGAGACAGGAAATTAAGAGGCAACTATCACACTTGGTTGGATTTAAACACACGGTATGTGGGAATGTAGCATTCACTACAGCGCGACAGATGGCGAGAATTAAGTCATATCTCCATCTCTGTTATTCAAGCCTGGTTTGAACCAGTCTCCCTGACGGTGTTGTGTCTATTCATACAACCTCAGTCCCCTTCAAATAAGATGCAGCGATTAGCAAATCTCTTAAGAAAGTAAAAAAAAAAAAATAGAGCATTCAGTTACAATGTTGGCCAATTGTTAAGAGGAGCAATATACTTCTAAAAGCTGCACCAGGGGAAGAGAAAGTTGCTAAAATCTACAGTTTCCTTATCATACTTTCCATAACTCGTCAGTTTTCTTCTGCTGTTTGGTTCAGAGGGTTCAAACAGACACGAGGAGACTCAACGTTCTCCGCTGTGGAAGCCCGAGACGCCGATGCCAGACCTTTCAGCCAATCAAAATCTACAATCACAAACTCCGCAAGACAGCCTGAGACACAAATGTTTGAGATCTTTCAGACGTGCGCTGACAAGGAGTGCGCGACCGGATCACAAAAAATGGAGAGAGCCGGAACAGATGAACATGCCACAGGGAGAGGCCGAGCACGCTGCCAACGACGCAATGGAAAGAGCTTACTTAAGCCTTCTGTCCCATCGGGGGAGGAGAGGAGCGGAGGCAGAATCAGCGACGCCACATAATGAATTCAAACAATTAAGAAAACGGGACTTCAGTTCATCTGTCGACTTTCTTTGGGATCTCAGGTGGTATGAAAATAACAGCACTGTTTAGTCACAAAAACACACCCAGAAACCACTGCTTCAAAACGCCATCGGCAAACGCAACCTCGAGTTGTATTAGCCGAACCACGTCACTGTTGTGTGCCGCAACTGAAGCGACACCGCAGGGAAGTTGGGATCCAAGCAGAACATTGTGCGTTCTCATTTCTTTTCCCACCGCCTTATTGAGACATTGAAATGACGCCTGTGCCTGCCGGTCCTGTTTCAGTGTGTAGTCATCACTTATCATCACTTACATGTGCAATCAATCACTCCGCTCCACATCACCACTGTGGCCTTGTGGGGGAAATTTATAGAGCCTGCCTGAGCAAAACTGTCATAAACAGGAAATACCTACAAGGTATAAGGTTCATTCCATCTGAGAGAGGTGTTGGGGAAAGCCCTGTTTTTGTTTCCTGACTTGGATTTCATAGGTAGAAGCAACTTATCCGGATTTCCACCCTCCTGCTTTCAGTCCGCTGGAGCAATAGTTCACCTGGAGGTTGTTTACAAGTCGATATACAGTGTGATCCATGTTGGTGACGAAGAAAGCAGTCAGTCTTTATTTTAGACACTGCTTTTCCTCGCTAGTTCCCTGGATCGGTTTCTAACGTTTGTGACAGATGACGCGAGTGTCAGGCGGGTCTCGTACAATCATTCCGCTAATGCATATTAAATTTGCACTTCGCTCGAAGTACTTGTTTTTGGACTGAAGCATGAAAATCACACAAACTTTCTGAGTGTTCGCGATGCGACGGCACTAAGTGCCCATGCTGAGGTTATCCTGCAGACATTTCTGGGACATACAGCTACTCAGGCAGAAGTAATGGACGAGCTAGACGAGCTCTGCACACCCGTGGTGAGCGCGTCTTCAGGACACGTTAATCTCCTGTTAGCTTTTTTTTTAGGGTGAGACGTATTACACCCTGATCGTAGATTCAATTTGGATTTGTGCTGGTCAGGTGCGTTTACTGCTTCATGGCAAAAATCAGCCGACCTTTGTACAACTGTTATAGATATAAGCTGCAACCACACCACAGAAAACAATGATAATAAATATATTTCTTTGGCTCAATTCATGTGGACAAAGCACCATCTCTGAACAGATCCATTTAATTGACTAATTCAACACCATAAACCACCTGCCCTCCATTTAAAAAGGTTCCCCGACCTTGCCACTGCATTAAAAAAGTGTCAAGGCGAAATGGAGACCAGTGACCTCAAGTAAATCTTGAAGTAACTCCACCCACCTCCAAACCAAAGGAAAACGTCTAATCAGAAAAAAAAAACAAAAAACACTGGGAAACACCTGCAGGTCCTTAATCCTTTTGTGGATTCAGGGTTGGGGATCATGGAGTCGATCCCAGCCGGCAGGTTACATCCTGGACCAGCCGCTCGTCCGTCACAGGACAAACACAAACCATCACTCACCCACACTCACGCCCACGGGCCAATTACAGCTGACAATCATCCTCAAACGGGTGTTTTCGGACAACTGGAGGCCTCCAGCTGCACTCAAACCTCCACAGCCCGCAGGAGGACATGTGATCCAATACGACACAGTCAGTAGATGTATATTCGCTTGTTTTAGAAGCCCTACAAGGTTAAAGCTTGGCGGCAGTGAATGTTCTTGTGGTCACTGCTTTCGACACGCTGCAGCCGATTCTGAGCGCTGTTCATGCTCTCCAACAGGAGAGGCCACATTCAGGAAATCCTCTCCTCCCGTCACAGCCTGCCAGCCAGTACAGGTGATTTTACGGATTTAAGAAGGCTTATTTGTGTGATTGGCAAATCTGATTGCAGGCAGAGATCCTCTTCCAGGCCCTTTGAGGGATTCTGCGAGGAGACTCTGGAGCCCTCAGCAGGTACAGTCACACATCCCAGGCTCTCAAGTCTTTCCACAAATCCTACTTTTTTACAGATAGAGCTGATGGTGTAACGGTTTGCATTCTTCCTTTAGTGGGTTGAAGGGATCTTTTTCATAATCTACCTTTGCCCTGTGGATTGCTTTTGATAATCACGAATTGCTGCATTTGAATGTCTTCCCTATTTTTAGCAAAACCCCATGGTTACCTTAACTTCTCAAGAAAACAGAAAAAAAAAACCAAAAAAACGAAAACCTTAACAATTCATATAATCATGATGAATCTTGCAGGAACTGGCATTTTGTCAGATTGAGGAAAAGTTAAAGACTGTTAGTGAAGACATTAATCTCTTCTACTCAATTGTTATTGAATTGGATGAATCAGAATATAAAAAAAATGAATAGTATTTCATATTACTACACTGTTTTGTTTTTCTACATTCATTCATTAATGTAGCGTATGCAGGAAAAAAGTGCTTGTGTTTAGTTTAACTGGTGAGCTGTGAATGATTTCTGTTAAACAAAACATTGGACATTAGATTAAAAAAGATACTGAAAAGAACAAATTATTGTCATGGGTTGTCACAGAGTAACCTTCTTTGCACATTAACATATCTAACATCTGCTTCAGAAACAATGATTTTCCTTTGTTTTCTTCCCTGAAGCTTCTGTTGTTTATCTTTTTTGTCTGTTTTCACCAGTCTGTCTTATCTCATTAAAGCATCGTTTTACGCTGTCGTATTGAATAATATCATCAGCAGGTAATCAGTTGCAGTATATTCAGAAGTTTTTGATTACACCTAATGACGCTGCCATTAGACACGCATGTGGATGCCACTGTTTCCTGAAAACAAATTAGGGGGATTATTAGTGGGATATGGATTGAGGGATTCAGATTGTCCCACAAATAAATAAATAAATAAATAAATAAATAAATAAGAGAGAAAAAAACATCTAAATTTAGTGTTTCACCTCAGCCGGAGCGTCTGAAATGCCTACGTCTGAATCATCTCTCAGTTGAAAGGTTTTCGCGGTGATTTTCCAAGAGGTTGCAGTAAACTGAGAAAGAAAATCACAGCGAGCCGAGCCAAAATTGGGCCTCGCAGCGGGGGGCAAGGTCATTTTCCAGAGCTCTGCCGACTGCTGTGTTAACCTGGCAAGCGGTTTCAGATGCAAAGCCACAGTGCATAACCACGTACAGCGAGCACAACTGCTCCGTTGCTATGGCAAGCCTTTGAAGAAAAGGTATTTTATTTCACCTGTGAGACTGCGAGTATTCCCATCTTAGTCTGGTCATTTAGCTGCGTGGTCACTGTAGGATGGAGCCTCTCCACCCCTCTGGAACACAGCCTCCCTGCATGCTTTATGTGCCTCTAATGTCAAACACCTTTATCATGTTCTTTCTGTATGTGTGTGAGAGGTTTCGTCAGTTTCCTTCAGTAGTCCAAAATAATGCTTTAACTTAAGAAATGTGAACGTGAGTGTGTGTGTGTGATGATCAGCCTCTCTGTGTTTGTCCTGGGTGTATCCTGCTTCTGTTCATAATCAGCAGCGATTTGCAAGTTTAAGATGGATAAAAGGAGTTTAGAAGATGGATGGATGACTCTCAGCTTGATGACAACAAACGACACTCCAGGGCAGAAGAACACAGTCTTGATCCACACACACACACACACACACACACACATGCAAAGTGCTGGTAAAGATACTGTATGCATGACATTCAGGCACTGCTGGACTCATGCTTGACTTCACATGTATCTGCGGTGGACATTTTCCAGCTTACCGTAGTAGCGGCTCGCCCTCCAGGCCCTGACGGCGCAGTGTAGGACTCCGTCCAGCCACAACAGCAGCCAGCTGATGCAGAAGCCGAGCAGCAGCCCCAGCATCAAGTCCATCTCCTGCTTGGTCACGCTGTCACTCACAAAGTAGTTTTCTGAAGAGTCCACCAAGGAATGGTCCCCATCGTATGGGATTACATAGTGGACGTGGTGCCTGGCGGCGAGGACAGACAGCGAAATGTGAGGGAAGCATCAGATACAGCGTGAGAATGTATGTACTTTATATACACCCCTTTTAACTTGGAGGATGTCTGGAGATTTCTAAATTGCACTAATCCGCACTTTGCTGGAAACCCCTGAAACCCTCTCAAGGACCCTTGGGTGTCCCCAGGCTGCACTTTAGGCTGAAAAGTTTATGCTTGAGTTGTGATTTTATATTTTCAGAAGATGCCCACGGCCTTAAAACAGAATGAGGAGTTTTTTTTCTCTCTCTTGTGTATTTCAGCGACTGCTGCTGAGGATCTGAAGCAATATTCCACTTGGTCAACAAAAAAATCCTGTCATGTGAACGATGTCAACTTTATTGCTTTTGTCACAAATTTCACATGATCCTTGACGGCTAATAAGCAGGTTTTCACGTCTCGCTGGACACCAAGAGGAACTGTGTTGAGTAAA
This sequence comes from Salarias fasciatus, assembly GCF_902148845.1. Lineage (NCBI taxonomy): Eukaryota > Metazoa > Chordata > Actinopteri > Blenniiformes > Blenniidae > Salarias > Salarias fasciatus. Next base: position 5,014,587 of record NC_043764.1, on the reverse strand, counting down.
ATGTGGAAATGATGCACTGACAAAACGCACATTCAATGTCAGCTGACGCTGAAGTACGTGATCGAATGCACCTCTCTGATGGATCACAGTTAAGGGACGGCGTGCAACATGGCTTCACATAAAGTTAAGCACAAAAACTACCGCGGCAGCGACCGATCGACAATCATCCGCTAACATGCATCGTCTTCGGGCAGGGACTCCGTGGTGAAAACAGATGCATCCACTTGATATGACAGCTATACTATGTTGGCGTTGCCGGCACTCATGGGAGGGGATGAAGGCTTTTCTTCCTCGCAAGCAACACAGACGGTTGTCAGACAAACACGGCTGAGGAGCAGAGAGATTTGAAAGTGAATACAGAGGCACTCGCATAGTATGAGGGCAATGCCGTTAGAGCAGTTATAGCCAAATTGAGAGTTTTTTTTAAGGAGTCTCACAATAAAGGCACAGTGAATGAGGCCGAGTCAAACTTGGAGATTTCCACAAGACAGATTTTAAAAATGAACAGTCAGAGTCGAACCAGCAGATTTAAATCATTGAAGTGCCACATTTTAGTGACTGAATACTGTTGTAAATGTCTTCATTCTTTCTGACAAATAGCTCACAATTTCCACAAACTGCTGCATATAACTGTGTCTGTGGATAAAACGCCGTCCACCTAAAAACGGTCAACTTCATTAAGAAAAGAAAAAAACCCCACCCTCACTGACTGACCGACAGGCGATCAGCGCTGGAACAATACAACACCTGTCATGTTATGCGAGGACAAGAAAAAAACAACAAGTCAGTATTTCAAGTAACTTAGTGGAGAAAAAGTCCTCTTCAGGGATCAAAGCTGCACCGCTGTGCTTTCCCCACCTGTGTTTTGCAGCCACCATGGTCCATTAACAGCAAAACATTCCCCGAAAACAACAAGCATAAAGTAAAGATGACCTGAGATTTCACTTCAGGTCTCCTCCGCAGCGTCCCCGAGGACGGCTTTTTGAAGAAAGGCTCAAGTGTGTGTAAATAAAAAAAGAGTTTACAACACATTGCCTCTATACACTAGAAAAAAGGGAGGCGGTGGAATTCACTGCAATTTACTGTGTTTTCTGCACAGTTAATTACTTTAAGTTAAGTGTTAGTGGCATAAAGACAGTTTGGCACTCATTGGGGTGCGACATCCCCACAATTCCACTGATTAACAAATTGAACTGTTGGCTATATATATTTTTTTTACTATATATGTTAATTTTTTGTATTAAAAGTGCATTTTTTACTACTTGCTTATGGCATGTTGATCTTTTTAAGATATCAGTATTTTTGTAATGTTCTTATTTTCAGTGTGTGGAAGCTGTTTTCTGTTACACGTGCAGTTTTTAGGGTGGTAAGAAGTAGTCAAGGTGTGCTCACTCAGTAAATACAAGAATTGTTACACTGATCACCTAAGCTAAGAATGCATAGTTATATCTTTTTAATCATCCCATAAGACTCAACGAAAGTTTGTGTAGTGAAAAAGAAACTCATTATCAAGCTCGCAGTGACGCTAAGGGAAGCTGCAGGTGAACAGGACGCTTTAATGTGCACCGTAAGAGACGACCGAGCCTGTGAGTTTTACTGTAATTAACTGACTGGAGTTGAAGAGGAAAGTGCTGTCTTAAAAAAAAGTTTACAGTAAGTAAGCTTGAATTTACTGCAGAAGTATGTAGCAGTAAGTTACTGGCGGCAATTAACACATGCTTTAATGTAAAAGTTTTTAAGAGCAACTTCCTGTAAAACAGTTCTGCGGTAACTTTGAGGACCTACCAGTTGATTACTGTGAAGGTTGTGTTCACCTGCACTTTAAAAACCCTGGTCTGCTCCTTCTTTCCACCTCAAAAATGAAAATATTTGTGGAAGAGAGAGAGAGCATTTTCATCACATCCTTGTTACTATCCTCAAAACAAAGGCAGCATATTGAAAACGAGGCATCAGCCTGTCAGGAAGGCCACGACTACATCCAGTGGCGTCCAAATCCGAGCGCGGAGCCTGCCAAATAAAATGACACTGGCGGTGTCCTCAAGCCTGATAAGGTGAGTCGCTGTGGGCGTCCCGACACCTCCACGCCTGGCGGACGGAAGGGCAGGCTGGCAGAGCCCGAGCTCGCCTCTGTTCATCCATGTATCCCACATTTCTGCTGTTCATGTGAAAACAGATGACTGGCTCCCGTTCAGGAGTTTCCAGGTCAGTGAAAGACACTGTGTGGTTCCAGTAACCTGAACACTAACGGGAGGAGCAGGGGTTCGACTCTGCCTGCCCTACAGCGGCATTTGGTCTCTGCTCTTTTTTTGTCGTTACATCAACAGTGGTAAGACTGACACAGCTGTCCAAATACTACAAAATAAGACTATCAGTGATGCATCAAGTAATCCACAAGCTGTTGCCAAACGTGTCATTATTTTGGGGGCTGGATTAGGCTATATCATGTCATATTTGTCAGCCTGTGCTAAGAGGCCTTTCCAAACTTTGACTCAGATTATTCCTCCCCTGTCAGGCCTAATCAAATATGATTGATGATGACCCATTTCTGGATTTACAGGCTAAAACACACACACACTCTTGCAGTGGAACTAGATTCTTAATGCTGCTAATGAACTGCTAACACATCAGCCCCCTCACTGCAGCATGCTCACTATAGACTGCTGTTTTGTTTTAATGTGCATCTGTTCAGCTTGCACCAACACGAATGGTGAAAATTCCCTCCCCAAAGCCCTGATGTGCTCTCATGGCTGTAGCCAGGCTGTGTAGCTGCAGGATATGGGCCAATCAGAGGCTCATATCCGAGGACTGTATGAGTGTGAGCCCGTTTGATAAGAGGATTCTTAGTTTAAAATGTTGCTCCAACATTGTTGCTATGCCCTGTGGCTCTGTGGAGACTTGAAAACAGAGGGAAGGAGAGAGAGAAAGAGAAAGAGAAAGAGAGGCCCACTTGTGTCTCTGCTCCACACAGACCAGACTGCTGGATTATTATTATTATTTAACTGTTGATGAGGGGGAGGCCTCGTGATCGCCCATAATAACAATAATAATAATAAATAAATTCCGGGTGAAATTATTAATGAGCGTCTCGCTGCTGACAGTGACAGCAAGCAGCAGGAAGCCAGCAGTGAAACCCGGAGCCCCACAGCACTTCCCCCGCCGCTCCGGCTCTCATATCGTCCGTAATTAGCCCGACGGCGAGCGGCGTTAATATTCACCGAGCACGAGCAGGCCCGCGCGCGGCGCGCGGCGCACTTGATGCTCACGTTGTTTTTTTTTTTTTTTTGTTTTTTTTTTCGGTTGTTTTGAACGGCCTCGCATTGCTCCTGGTTCATTACCTATTTATGGCTCCGACACACACCTCGGTATATGCAGCAAAAGAGCCGAATAACCCGCTCGCAGCCGACAGCCTTCAAAAAACACACCACACACACACACACACACACACACACACTCACGAACAGACACACACACACACCGAGCGATGGAGCCGCGACGTTACGGCAGACAGGCTGAGTGAGAGGGGCTCTGCGGGGCTCGCATCTTCCCAGGCCTCTTCAGCAATTAAGAATTGACGGGTGGAGGAGAGAGAAGAGCAGCAGCAGCAGCAGCACACACACACACACCACCATGTTTCCCCCAGACGCCGCTATTTACCTTCCACAGTTGCAGTGACAGACGCGGTCCTCCCCTCGTAGATGCGGTAAGATGTAGTTGTGAAAGCGATCCAGTAGTGCGTTCATGTCCATTAAACAGGCTATCGCCTGCAAAGAATCATGCCAGTCAGCTGGGACATGTCAAGCAATGGGCTAGGCTATACCACTACACACAACGACTCAGTCCCTCCATCCTACCACACGATGAGTAATAAGAGTAAAGACTGTCAAGGGAAAGGATATGAAACAGTCCTGGCAGATCCTCCTCGATCCTAAAGAGGGGGACTCTTGCCTCAAAACGGACTCAGATTATTTATTTATGACAGCAGGTAATTATAGGTAGGCTAACCTACTTCCACATGTCACTGAAGGGCCTGTTCTAAGGTGGTTTATCTCACATTTGCCTCTCCTTTTGGGGAAGGATTTAAAAGAACATCATCGGTTGTGGGAGGGGGATATATATCTTACCATTACAACTGAAGCACCAAGAATCATAAAAATCATGGTGGTTGTGATCATATGCATCAAAACTTCCAAACTGGCCGCCGTCCTGTGGCCCGGGCTCTACCCGCGGCGGTGCAGACGCTCCGGCTGGGCTCTGGGCGCTCCGTCCCGGCAGGAGCCGCTCATGGAGCCGCCACGCCGCTCCTGGCTCCCCGTGCCTTCAAACTGCCCGGTCCTCCCCTCTCCCGTCCCCTCCTACACACGGCAAGCCGCTTCTCGCAACCCTCACTGCGCCCTCTCCATCCAGGGGAGCCCCCCCCACCCCCACCCCTCCCCAACCCCCGGCCGGCCGGTCGGATGCGGCTGCCGCTCGCTCCGAGGAGCCAGTCCTCTCCTAATTACCGATGCAAAAGTGATCCGTTCCTCCAGCCGCCTTTCTATATCTATCTCAGGCTGAAAAAAAACACCATGGTAAAAAAAAAAAAAGAAAAAAGAACAGAGGCTCCCGCGATATCCTCCGAGGGGCGCCTCGGTATCCTCTCCCCCCTTCCCAAGTTATTCCAAGCCGGGTCTGCGTCTCACTGCCGGTGAATCCCGTCCTCCATCTGAGGCTACGGTCGAGCTCTCTCTCTAGCCTGCTGGACGTTTTCAGAAAGCCGCATCAACTCCTCTCACGGCCGTCGCCCTCCTCCTCTCGTCTCTCGCTGGAAAACGCTCGATCGCATCGGCATGAAGTCCAGACCGCTCCGGTCCGGTCGGGAACTAGACCCACCCTGCGCCCCGCGTCCGGTCCGTATCCAGCAACGGCAGCTGCATCGACGCCCGGAGCCAGACACGCATGATTATCCCATCCTGGCTTCCAGCAGCTACACGAGCATCCACTCCCACCTCCAGTGCGCGTGCGCGTGCACGCGCCAGTGGACGCGCTCGTGTGTGTGAGCGTGTGTGTGTGTGTGTGTATGTGTGTGTGTGTGCAGGAGTGCATGCAGTGGGCGGTATGTGAAGGAAAGAACTGCAAACTGCCTTTATGGCATATATGGGCTCGTTATTTATAGTGGAGGTACCTGCAAATGCACCAGATCCTCCTCCTCTCCACCGTGATGATTTAACCCCTGTTCTTTTTACCCCACCATCACCACCACCACCACCACCCTCCAACACACTGGTGGCTCTGGCCATTTGTGTTGTTTTGTTTGTGTTTTTTAATCCTACAGGATGCTCACAGACTTCCAAACTTGTTTCATCTGATTCGAGTTACTTTAAAACTGACAACACAAACTCCACATTACATTACACTTACAAATAATAACACAGTGGTGTAGGTGAAGGTTGTGGATCGTGTCTGGGCCTTTGTTTTGCTGTACCATTTCTCTGGATGCTGTAGTTTTCACCTCATTGTCCCAAAATGACTCCAAATTGTGAGTCTGTGAGTGATTAACTATCTGTCTCCACAGGTCGGCCCTATCATGGGCTGTTGACCTTTTCAGGTTGTACCCTGCCTTCACAAACAGTTTGCAGGAATCAGATCCACCCTGAATTTAACAAATCTACAGATATTTATAATAATATATCATGAGAAACGGGAAAACTTGAAATAATAAATAAATAAGTAAAAAGTAATTGTGTATCATTACAGAGAAATGTGCAGCTTTAGTGATGCTGTGTGATGCATTGATTCAGCACCATGGACAGCAACCGCGCAGCAGCCTGTATCCGCCACCATCAAAACAAATCCCAATCCCTCCGAGAGTACACTTTCCAAACTGCTTCATTGATCATCCCATTCCATGTGTATGTTCAATTAACTATTAATTGGAACCATTTGAACAAAATAATCGATGGCCGTTCCAGCAGCACTCCTCATCTCTGGTGGAGCCGGATTGGAAAACATCTGCTGTTGTCACCCACAGGCGCACTGCGAGTGTTACTTCATTTCGACCTCCCCCCGTGAGGTAGCACAGCCAAGCTGGGCACCGGAGTCGCAGGCTCTAATTAAAATCTACAGGGGGTGCAGTGGTGGCAATGTAAACATTTAAAAGGACAAAAATAAGGACTTTAAACTTTGAGGGATCGCGATTAAGAGTGCAGCAACAAGACTGAATGCATGCTAGGAGCATTTTCCAGCCATTAAAGTAGCCAACCAATCTAATTGCTGACTGGGGAGAAAAACTGCACCAGAAAAGGCAAGGAAACTAATAAGTTGAAAAATAAAATAGCAGTCTTTTGCAAAAGAATTACACTAGCTGTAGAGTTTCTATGGCTGGTGAGAAAATAATGAGGTCAAGAATGCTAACTGAGGTCTTGTGTCTTTATTACAGCAGAAAGGGAAGTCCTCTCAGAGCATCAGAGTTAGAATCAGTTCCAAAGAATAAGAAAATAATGTGTAAATAATACATATTCGTATGAAAATCTAAATTAAACTGAGTTTGCAAAAAAGAGAAGAAGATCTGGTCTCAGATTTATATTTTACAAACATGAGCAGAAATACACACTTCTCTATAAACTGCTCTGTTTTAGTTGATGTAATTGAACTGAAATGAAGTCTGTTTGATTGTTATTGTAAATCCTGGATTCAAAATGAATTGGTCAAAATGAATTGAGAGCATGTTAACGAGGAAAGAAATGTATTTCTAAAATCATTTTAGCATGAAGAGTTGTGTCAGTTTACTTGGCTACTGGTCTGAGGGTGTTCGGCCTTGTGTTTTGCTTGGGGTTTTCATGGGAAGATCCAGAATGCCAAAGTGTGGCGTCTGTCCAATAAGCAGACAATCTAAGTCTCACCCTGTCACACAAGGGCCTCCAACATGAGCAGGAGCAGTTGAGATTCAGATCAACACCTCCATGTCTGAGCCCATGGATCTCTCATGGTAAAAAAAAAGATGGCAAAATAAACCCTAACAAGCAGCTCAAGTATGATATTCATGAGTGGTGTTTCGAGGGATTGTGAGTTTCTGACATGCAGTTGCTGTATCACACTGACCCGGTGAGGTTGGAGCTGAGCTGTGAAGCACAGCTCTCTGCTGACTGGTCTTATCTGCATTCCCACCCTCACCTATGGCACTGAACTTTGCGATTGTCACGGATGCGAGTGGTTGAAATGGGTTTTCTCCACAGGGGGTCTGTGCTTACTCTTCACGATCGAGTGAGGAACTGAAAGCTGGAGCTGTTCAGGCTCCTGCTTGGGAAACCATTTGATCTCCACAGTGTCTTTGTGGGAAAGAGGGATGGATTGCAGTTTGCTGTTGAATATGCAGGAAGCCATATGTTCAGAGGATGTACATGTCGAGGAGGAGCTCTAAGAGAATCATTTTCCACTAAATGCTCTGGTCTGGCACTGAATTAGCTGAAGCAGGCTGTCCCGGCCAAAGCAGCCGTTCTTTGAAATCTGCACAACTCGCAGATTATTTTCTTCTGAGTGAAATAATTTAAGCCTGTAAATCCCCTGCAAGGCTCAAAGGGACCCACAAACATTGTTCTGAAGATCTTAGGGAGCTTTTCAGATCTTGGCAAGCTGACAGCACACTCTTCCATAGCAATGAGAAGAGCAAAATCAAATGGTCAGAGGTTTGAAAAAGAGGCTTGAGCAGTCACTTTCTGACCAGACTGAAGTTATTTCTACCAAATTTGGTTTCCTAGTGAATTGGAGCAGTGGATAGCACCCTTGCCTCACAATGAGATTCCATGGTTTGATCCCTGTTTGGAGTTTGCATAGTTTCCCCTAGTTTCCACCCACACTCCGAATAAATGGACATCAGGTTAATTTGTTGTATTCACTGTATCATAGTGAATGATTGTGCCTGTAGTCAGTGTTTGCTCTGACATGGACTGGTGACTGCAGGGTGCGCCACTGTGTCTGATGTGCTCGTGCTTTTGCTCATGACTGTGTTCAGGCATAAACAGCCACGTGCCATGTCAAAAGGACCTTGAAGAAAAATGGTAAATTTATCTAATAAAGAAGAGTCCAGTCATGAATATATCATAGTGAAATCAGCTGAAATTGACTGTGACATAATATTGGTGCACAGTTTCTTCCTAACATAAAGTGAAAAGAGATGCTTATAGTATATAGTGATTTAATATGCTCTGTCAGCTGAAACGTACATAGCGGTGTCTCAATGACTTTAGAGGTCACTACATTAACTTATGTTCAATTCCTGGAGATTTATTTAACATAACTCTAACCTTACTAACCCTAACCATACCTTAAAGATGTGCTTTCACTTGAAAATTTCATGAGTAATGTCACTATGTAGACAAGTCAGGATGCCATTGGATGACTGTAGAAATATTTGAGTCCTCACAATACTGCTAAAACCCGGCCCACGCACACAAACACAAACATACACTATGCGCAGATACAGTATAGATAACATATTGCCCTACAGTTACACTGGCTGCTCCCCTCCTCCACTCAGGTGACTGACAGGGATTGCTACACATGCACAAATGCATGGATAGCCTTCAGGCCACTGCATCTGTTCCCACAGTGCTATCACACGCCAAGGTCTATAATAAACCATACACCAGCCCATGTTGGTGGATGTGTGTCCTGTTTCTTTGTGCATCATCAGCTTTGAAATGTGTGTTTTTTTTTTCAGGTTCGGGGAAGAAATTTGTGTTACATACTGGTTCGTCTTGCTTTGCGATGCAGTTTTATACTGTGAGATGATTTTTTGTGTCTCGCTGTCAAACATAATGTTCATCTCTCTTTTCCATTTTCTATTCCTCACCACAATGTATTTGACAACCGTATGGGGGCTTCAGACAGAATTGTCTGTAAGTAGAATTTAAGATGTTTAGGTGAGTTGATGTTGCAGTGATTTATACACAGAGAGACAGACAGACAGACTCAATCAGCTAAATGTAGACACATTTTTATGTATTGTATTTATCATTAATTCCTTCCAGACGTGTTAAATGAATGATTGAAACAAAATTCAAACACACACGCGCGCGCGCACACACACACACACACACACACACAAATATGAAACACCTTGTAAAAAGGTATCTATAAAAATAAATATATCTATTCTTTAATTAATAAAAATACACACAAATTAAGTAAATCTATATCCAGTATACTCATATAAATACATCAATAATACATACATCATGTCTGAAAGGGGTAGGATGAAGTAAAACTTATTTAATCCTACCCCTTGATCACATTTTATGACAATCCTGAATCCTAACTCTCATGTAGATTATCATACCTATGTCTTTGCTGTGTTTGTGCAGAGATTGGACTAACCATTGCAACAGTGTTCCACAATGCAGCTGATCCGTGCCAGCATGATGCCTGCAATGCATAATTGTGGGTTTTATTTTCGGGCATTTTGCTGTGTGAATCAATAAAATGAAATATATTTTCAAATGGTACATACATATTTCTACACGCCTAGCAAACATTACTAGTTATGAGTACCCTGTTGTATCCATAACAGAAGTTTGTTTTAAAATTAAATTCAGAACACCGTTTCCAATCGCATTTTTAAGTTTGTCCTTTCTCCCTTTCCGTATGCGTTGACGCACCTATATATGAGTACGTAAGCGGAAATCCAGTTGTAAACAAAACGGAGAAACTATGCTTTACTGAACCCAAATATAAAGAAACGGAAGACCGACACCTTGAAAGGAGTAAGTACCATCATATTACAGACGTTATTTCATCTAGTGTGTCACTGTGTAGCGAGGTATTTATCCCGAAGATATCAGTTGTTATGTAACAACGGTGAAGAGTGAGCTAGCTGCTAGCCGCCAAGCTAGCATGACGCCGATCTTACTCTGTCTAAATTAGTAAACATTTCTCTGTATCATAACTAGTCTGTGCATATTCACCCATTCCCGTCTTTTATAAATCAGCTACATTTCTTTAGAGAGCTCTGACAGTTATTCTTGTTCTTGCGGTAGCGTTTCTCCACATTAGTCAGTCAGCATAATAGATAACAGTTGTTTCGTGGGTTATTCCTTAAAATTACAATCAGTTGCTCAAAAATAAATGTAGTGGATAGTATAATTTACTCCACATGGATAAAAAACCCACCATGACAGTGTCAGTTTGTTTTTGATGATGCATGTAGCGCATTACTTTTCACAATTTATCGAGTTTCTTACCAGAAACCCAGTTTTCACAGGTACGATTGTAGAATCTAATAAAATCTCAGCAGCTTGCTACAAAGTATTGCTGTTGGCTGTCTGACTTCTTGATTTAATTTCTCTTCACCAGCATTCACCCAGTGGGGAAGTCGTTTTTCGACTATCCTTATGTTACATGAACGCAGCATGAAACGTTTTAAGTGTTAAACATTTCGATGCTGATTGTATTGTCCAGAATCCATCCATCTTTTATGCTGCTTTATGCATGCGACCAGGATCACAGGATGAACCGGTCGCAGGGGTTACACAAAGAAACAGATACTCATAGTTATGTCCAGGATTAATGGTGCTGTAGGCAGGATTTTGCTAGTCAATGCTAATTTCTCTGTGTTTTCTTTGTATTAAATGTTAGAGTATCCATTGATAATCCTTTAGGAGTGTAGGATAATTGCACTACCTCGAGGGCGCAGCGTTTCCATCTATCTCTGTTCTGAGCTGAAAAGGAATCTCGACAGCTCCAGGTATCTTTGACCAATCAGAAGAGCCCACGAGGCTCTAACCGTGATTGGTCGAGGGGCATTCGTCGCACGTTCTTGTGGGAGGGTCTTAACTTGCATAAGGGCGTGATGTCAGAGAAATCAGGACAGGATTGGCTGTGCTGGGTTTCAAATCGCCATCTTAGATGGGTCAAATTGCCATCTTGCTTAGGTAACCCTAAGCAAGATGGCGGAGATGCGGAATCCTGCCTACAGCACCTTTAATTTAGAGTAATCTAACAGCGTCCAAAAATTAAAGAGTAGTAGACATCTGTGATTTATGAGTTTTGTGTTATATGTGTTGTCTTGGTTTGGAAGGATTTAACTTTAAAATAATGTTATTTCTGAATTTACCAAACTGCAGATTGTTGCTCTATCACCGTATCTAGTATCCACATTCCGGATATTTTGTGAAAGCATCCGTACTCATTCATAGGATGTTATTTTTACACCACTTTCACTGTGTTAAGTTTGATTTGCTCAATGTTGCCCTCAGTAGCAATGGTAGTGATTTTACTTAATACTGTTAAATGTTTGACTCTCTTTTTGAATTATCACTTTAAAGCAGAGCTAAGCCTTTAAATCTAAAATTAATTATCCTCTTTACTTATAATTATAGATAGGCACCCTTGAGAGTTGTTATCACCGTAACAGTTGTTTTCAGAGGAACTAACATAATCAGACAGCGATCTGTATTGTGATGTTTTGGAAATTCAAGATTTCCAGAGACAGATGTCTGATAAGTTGATACAATACCTGTGGCTTATAATATCAGTCCAGTTCAACAAATTATGGATTTGATCTTAAATGCCTTCCTTTATTTCTCTCATATCTTACTTCTTCTCTCTCTCTTTCTGTCTTTTTAACAAGGGTGTGGATGAGTGACGGCGTTTGATGAGGTGCCAGCTCATTACCATAAGAAGACATCCTTTGGTGTTATAAGCAGGCAAAAGCAGTCGCAGCCAAAATGTCTCGAAAACAGACGCCGAAACCTGTACGAAGCAATAAAAAGAGCGAACTGGAGCGCAAGAGAGATGAGCGCGCAGCACGGCGGGCCATCGTTAAAGACCGCAAGAACCGCCCTCAGGATGCGGATGAGGGCGCAGAGTTTGTCAGTTTCTCCAATCAGCTGCAGGCTCTGGGCCTCAAGCTGCGAGAAGTCCCAGGAGACGGGTAAGAGACAGACAGCTGGACTTGGTATTCTCTCTGTGTTGCTCTACAGTCCAATTAAATGGAATAAACTTCTCTTTTTGTTTATCATATCTTAATTGGTGGCCAGCAGAGGTCAAAGAGCTGTAGAGTTATGCTTTTTGAGACTTTAGATTTCAGGTCTATTTTTATAATGCTTCATGAGTGCATCCATAAACGAAATGGAGTTTCAAATGTTCTTGGTTGATGTAATGTGTTAAAACTTCATAATGCTTCATATTCTCATGGCAAAGTAACAATCGTATTATATGAAGTGATCTAATGAATTGAGAAGTATATCACAATACACAAATAGTCATCCATCCATCTTCTATGCTGCTTTGTCCTATCCAGGCTCACACATAGTTACAGTGTTTCTAAATTTGTTGAGTAATTTTGCTACTCATATATTGGATCAATAATTCTATTGAGGCATCATTTACCTCGACACAGTGCCGTCTCTTTACTTTGAGCTCACAAAATCATTTTCTAATAGATTTTTTCAACAAGATAAAATTCTGCTATAGACGTTTTATTTTTATTTCTTTATTTTCACCTTTATTACTCACATAGAGACGAAATAAATAAACAAAAAAGAGAGAAAGTCCAACACTCCTGCAGATGCATTCGGTAGTCTGGTGAGGGAGTATCAGGGGAAGGAGAGGGCCGGATGGAGCAGAGAGGGAGGTAACAGGAAAGAATCATGACCACAACTCACACTGAAAGACCACTGTAACACACATGATGGTCCTATACGATCAGGCATCTACACACTCCACAGTCGGCCATCAAAAAGTCTGTAACATGAGTTTTGAAATCATCAATGGTGGGTTGTTCCTTTCATTGCTGTGATTTTTGAGGAGTGCTCCAGGCAGAGGGAGCAGAGTACTTGAACGCCTTTCTTAGTCCATGGTCTGGGGAAAGCGGCAGATAGGAAGTCAAAAGAGCACAAACTGAGTGGGGTATATGTCAGCGGTATGACAGCAGCTCAATTCTTTATTAATAAAAACCAGTGGAGGAGCGTGAGTGTACAGGTAGATAATTCCACAAAACCAGTTACTGACAAAAACAAGTATAATCTCTACATAAAACCAATTTTAATGTCACCTTCAGATGCAAAATACAGTGTAATGTTAAAGCTGTTGTTTTATCCATGTTTATACAAATTCACCCTGGCATCGTGGCCTTGTGGTAATTTGCTGTAAGGATGTTGGAGATTATGATTATTATTTATTATAAAAGGTAGCTGTATGAGTTATAGTTCCCTCTGGTACTTTAACACAGAGGTGTGAATGCTGCCTGTATTCTCGTATCAACGTTATTATCAGTTTCTAACCAGTTTTATGGAGCATTTTGGATGAGCTGTGAATTATGTGCTGTGAGCATAAATAATAGTTTGTCTTTGAGTGTTAATGAAGTTTTGTGTGTGTGTGTGCGTGTGCGCGTGTTTGTGTGTGTGTGTGTACTTGTACAGCTATATGTTGTGAGGACCTTTTGTGAGGACAATGGGTTTTTAACCTCACAAGTGAGGACAATTTTTGGAAAGTGAGGACATTTTTGCCGGTCCTCACTATTCGACAGACCGTTTTGGCCTTTTTGAGGGTTAAGACTTGATTTTTGGTTTAGGGTTACAATTAGATTTAGGTTAGGTTTAGGGTATGGGTTAGGGTTAGGCATTCATTTTTGATGGTTAGGATGAGGGGCTAGGAAATGCATTATGTCAATGAATGTCCTCACAACATATAGCTGTTCAAACGTGTGTGTGTGTGTGTGCACGCGCGCGCGCATAAAGTTTGACCTTAGTACATGTGACCTTCTCATGATTAGTCAGCACATACATAATCCTAGAATGACGCTGCTCAAATTTTTCACTTCAGACGATAAACATAATTAGAACCATCATTTGTCCTCCAGTATTTTTTATTTTTTTTTTTTAACATATTATCGGACAGAAGGATTGAGGAGCTTATTCTAAAGTAGCATGATCTCCAGCAAACGCACCAGGGACTCGTGAGCTTTGGATTTTAAAGATTTTGAACAGCTGCTGTTATGTTTCCACGTTTCTTCCAACCCTGGTTGACGTTACATAATGCATTCTGTTGTTCTTGAGTGCTGCACTGGCCAGCTGTGACACACAGACAAACGTGGCGTGTACAGCACTAACTCTGCCGCAGAGGTGACGCCAAAATGATGCAATGATCAGCACGACAAGCATCACAGCAATGGATGATCTGAATGGAAAGTCAACCCCAAAAAAGAAACCGAGCACAAGTAAAATGTGTAATAGTGCTCTGTCCTGTTTCTCTTTAGTTTCTTTGATTTATAAACTGATGGGGAGTGAGACACAACAGATTCCAAATGCATGGTTTTTGCACATACAGTCACATAAACACACATACAGACAATTTAAATCAGGGACCACACACGGCCCAGTGTCATCTTGAGTGGGCTGGACCAATAAAATGGTGTCAAAAATCCTTTAAAGTTTTTTCTTTTTTGTGGTGCAGAGTTTACAGAATGAAAATGTTGATATTTTCACAAACCCAAACGATTTCCGGTGAAAATGACTGCAGTCTTAACACTAATCCTACATTAATGATGATGCAAAACACAGTGAACTGTCCCCAAAAAAAATCTTCTATAGCTGTGGGATTGTGTGTGTTTTCACACACTCACCCTGACGGCAGGCTTGGAATCTGATGCGAGTTTGACAGCTTTCATGGCAGCTTCACCAATACCTCAGCTGCCTCTCAGTGCTGTGTTCACTACTCTGGAGAAATATGTTTGTTTGTTGTTGTTTTTTTTGTTTTGTTTTGTTTCTTTTTTTGGGATGTTTTCTTTGACATTTTTCAAGTTTTACTGACACCAGAGAAAACCTACGCATGCACACAAATTTTGACATCAATAAAAAAAATATATATATTTAATTATTAAGACATATGCAGAGACACAAGAAAGTATTCGTCCACTTGTTAGCTTGGCTTAAGAATGTGTCAAAACTCAAAACCATCTTTGTCGGTGTGGGATGGAGGGATTATTTTCCTCCTAATGCCTCCATTGTGGACTTAAAACACTAATTTTAAAGAAAGCTAGTTTTTTTTGTGGGATAATTAAATGTATGTGCCACGACACCCCCTGGTGAGAGGAATGCTCTGATTCATCGTGTGCCAACTCGCAAATGAAGGGAGAATCGGATAATCATTGAACACCCCATGTGATGGAAGTTTTAACCCCCCTCCCCTCTGCAACCTGTTGTGAGTTCAGATGTCAGGTTTGAGCGTCTGAATGGAATTCAGCCGGACTGAGGCTCATGTGTGTCTCGTGTGTCTGGCCTCCTGCAGGAACTGTCTGTTCAGAGCGCTGGGCGATCAGCTGGAGGGCCACTCCCGGGGCCACCTGCGGCTCCGCCAGGAGACCGTCCAGTACATGATGTCCCACCGGCAGGACTTTGAGCCCTTCGTGGAGGACGACGTGCCCTTCGCACAGCACTGTAAGAGAAAGACTCAGTAACTCAATAACCCCGACAACAACCAGAAGTAATGCATTGAAAGGCGGCGATTAAACAGTCTGGAGCGATGGAGGGAGACCGGGACGCTCAGACCACCAGGTCATCACAGGGTCAACACATACTCACAATTAACATGAAATACCTGCTTGTGGACTGTGGGAAGAAATACTGGTTGATGTCGACAATCTGCTTACGCACAGGGAGAACATGCAAACCTGTCAAAGAAGGAAGTCAAGCCCCAGATCAGATCAGAGAGCCTTCCCCTTCCCCATCCCTTTTTGTTTCTGAACCTGTGCAGCAGCTTTGTGGTGACCCCTAGTGGTCACTGCTCATACTTCAGAATGTCCAAAGTCTGGTCCTCGACCCCGATCAGGGCCCAAGATCAGACGTTATCTGGCTGCTGCCTTTTCTCCTCGAACTTTACATTTTTCACCACAAACGAAACGGCTGAATGAAACTCACAATCAGTTTTTCTTAACACATGATGTGATTCCAGCACGATTGTTTCCAGTTCACGGCAGTGATGTAAAATGTGGAGCGACCACAACTTGTGTTGATTCTGTCACGTCGGATCCTGTAAGACATTCTGCTCGTGTGAGGCCAGTGCGTTCGTTGGTGGTTTTGACGTCAGTTGTTGTCAGTGTTGAAAAGCGTGTTGCTCATGGTCAGTAATGTCTTTTGTTTCTTTCTCTTAGTGTCCAACCTGTCTCAGGCCGGAACGTTTGCGGGGAACGACGCCATCGTGGCTTTCGCTCGCAGCCAGCAGGTGAAAGTGGTCATCCACCAGCTGAACACGCCGCTGTGGGAGGTGGGCAGGCCGCCAGACGCTTTCCCCGTCTCGTTCCGCAGCGCAGCGGGCCCGTCACCTCTTTCTGTGTCGCGCTCTGCCTCGCAGATAAATGGTGCCGAGAAGCAAGTGTGCAGAGAGCTGCACATCGCCTACCGCTACGGAGACCATTATGACAGCGTCCGGCGCATCGGTGATAACTCTGAGAGTCCTGCTCAGCTCCGGATCGAGGTGAGCAGCGCGCTTCCTGTGCCACAAGCGGAACAGTTGACATTAGGTGGCATTTGACTTTTTTGGATCTTACCAGTTTTGTCACATTAAATTCTGTTGGTTTGACGCCTTGTACTGATCTGTGAGTGCCGCCACTACTTTTTTCCAACTTTAAAATGCAAAATCTGGCAGAATACAAAAGATTCTCGAAATACTTTTGTTCTGCTTTGAATGAGGATGACTGAATCTGAGTCATCCTCTGTTTTGGTAGTTTGAGTATTTTATAAGAGTTTCAGCCACCTGCAGCTACTTCCTCTCATGTTGTCTTAACATGAGAACAAAAGCAAGAATCATCCAATTCACCATTTTGTCATACAATACACAGGTTAGACACCTGTAAGTTATTTCATCACATTCTTTTTTTAAAATCTTATTCAGTATTCTATAATAAATTATTGCATATATACAAATCCCGTCCTGCCCCTTCCTTGAAGTAGTTTCCCAGCAGTGCCTCTGTTGAGGCGTCGGCCTCTACTTGGAGATTTCTGATATATTTCTCATCATCGCTCTTCCCAGAGTCTCCACAACTCACAGGGCCAGCAGCGCGAGTTCGGGGACGGTCAGAGAGACCGGCAGAAGAACTCGTCTCCCACGGCGTCTGAGGAGGACAACGTGATCCTGAGCTCCATCAAGAACCGAGGAATCCAGGGTCAGGAGTGAAGCTTTGCTCATTAGCCGCTGGAACAATCAGACTTCCGCCAGTCAAGTCGATTACAGACGTCGTAGCCATCCTGCTCTCAACATGCTCTCTTCTGCTACATTCTCTATTTCCATCCCGAGTTCTTGTGAAACCCTGAATGTAATTTTTTCTAAAAGTAGTGATTCTTTCTAATCTGTCCACTGTACCGGGACGTGAAATCAACCAGGCAATCTCAGCAAGATGTAGCAGTGAAGTCTTGCACACCCAGTCGCAGAAGAAATTCAGACTTATTCTGTTTTTCAGGCGATGAGGAGAACCTCCTCCAGCTGAGTGCAGCAACAATTAATGCCGAATGGCTCGTTGGCTCGGCGCTCGGGAACTCCTGCCAGGGTCAGTGCGCCTCAGGATCCTGCTCAGCCTGCAGAGCTGAAGCCGCAGACTGCAGCGAGCACAAGAAGCCAGCAGAGGGCAGCAATACACAGAAACTTAAGGTGAAGTCAATCATCGGTTTCTGGATACTGGCAGATAGGGGGAAAAAAACAAAAACCTCAGTAGATAGCGTCTTAAAAACCCCTCAGAGCATGTCTGTTTTTCCAGGTATCCAACAAGCAGAGAAAAGAGCAGCAGCGACAAGAGAAGAAGAAACGCCAGGAGGAGAGGCACCGGCAGAAATTCCTCCAGAGCAAAGGAAACCAGGACCAGAACCAGAACCTGCCGGAGGCCGTCACTTTAGTACCAGCCCTCAACACTCTCAGTATATAGACTGGAGCATGGCCAAAACTCCCCCCTGCTAGTCTAGCTACCAGTGGCTGAAGCTGCCTGCAACGTTTTGCACTTAGTCAGATCTGAAACCAGTCACAGCCGATACGTTTTCCTAAAGAGAATCCTCTAGTTTCTTTGCGAACAGTATGACAGTGCCTGCAAACTCGAGTGAATGAGACGAGTGAAAGTAAAAAAAAAAAAAATTACAACCTGGGAGTAACGGAGCATGACTATCAGTATTTCTGTTGGATTTCTTTCTTTTTCATTCAGTGCGATTCCTGGTTGGTGTCTGTGTCCGTAGAAACTTTGCAGACCCGGTTCCCAACCCCTCTTTTTTTGCTGGATATCAGGCTTTCGATGCAGATCATCTTGTGCTGCCAGGCTTTTTTGATCGAGCTCATCCAGAACGTTTTGATTTCTCAGAGGAAGTTAAGGAGCGAGTGGCAGAAAAATGATTGTTATGCACACTGTGTAAGGAATGTGGCAATAAATACCAATAAATGAGCATTTACTGAAATTGTAGTTCATTGATTTTTTTTTTTTCATTTGGGCTGAAATATTTACAGTTACAGGATTTATAAATCATCTATACATGGAAGTTTAAAAAAATTGCATTAAATTGTAACAGAATATGACTGGAATTAAAAATGGAAGTGTAAAATGTTAATCACATTTCACATCTTCATAGGTCTGTCATATCTGTCAAATACCTTTATTTTATTGTTCTGGCCCAAACTAGGTCAAAGTAGGCTTTAAAATGAAAGAATCCATGTCTCAAGGTGTGACATCACAGATGAGCTGAAGAGAAAAAAGCCAGAAGGTAGAAAAGTTTATTAAACTGTGTAAAAAAAAAAAAAAAAAAAAAAAAAAGAACTGAAATGAAGTCAAGAAGGGCTA
This sequence comes from Salarias fasciatus, assembly GCF_902148845.1. NCBI lineage: Eukaryota > Metazoa > Chordata > Actinopteri > Blenniiformes > Blenniidae > Salarias > Salarias fasciatus. The sequence continues at coordinate 4,995,803 of NC_043764.1, read as the reverse complement.
ACGAACATCAGCTTATCATTACCAGACTTGACATGACTATTTACACTTGGATGCAGTCTTCTGTTCGACGGCACCTCTGCAGGTTGTTCCCAGCGTTCCAGTATAAATTACCTATTAAAGCAGGACTGCGTAACGTTTGCTAACTCTGGTGAAATGTGTGTTGTTGCCGAGTTTAGAGGGTGATGAAGCTCGTCCACAGAAGTCACTTCCCCTCCTCAGACAGCTTCTCAGTCCAGGCAGTGGTAGGAGGAAGATGGAGCCAATGTTTGGGACACAGTCTGAGATTCAGAAGTCTTGCCGGATGTTCTCTTTGTTTTCGTCTCCCTGCTGCTGTCGGAGCTGAGTGACTTCGTTCTCCAGCTGGACGATGGCCCGCTCGATCTCATAGTTCTTACTGACCAGAGACACCCAGCTGCAAGAGAATAAGCACGCACGTTAGGCCGGACGCGAATCCAGCCGTAGCGTTTCCAGAGTGAGGTGATCGTTCAAGCTGACGTACTTGGACTCCAGCTCTCGCAGTTTGGCTCCTCCTGCCAGCTGGTCGTTCTTACGCTGCCAGTTCAAATCCTGAATCTGCTTCCTGTGGACCAACAATTCATTTACAGGTAAATGCAGAACCACCCGTTAGTGTTTTTTTTTTTTTTTTTTTTTTTTTTTTTTAAAGCAAGTGAAATATTTTCATTGATTACCTGAATTTGTGAAGTTCCTTTTGAGCTATCTCAATCATGAAGGCCAAGTTACTGAGGAGGACAGTGAAGATGGTGCATTAGACGCTTTCAGACGAATAACACAGTGAGTGTGAGAGCAGGCTGCTGCTACGTACTCATTGTAGACCTTCCACGCATTGGTTCCATACTGCGACATGACCTCCAGGTTTTCAATGCGGACTGCCTGATGCTCCAGCTGGGCCATGGAATTGTTCACGCACTCCTGCCACGCTGTAATGTCGTTCTTCTGTCCCGACGACGGTGCTGGAAGCTCATATCTGTAACAAGTAACAGAAATAAGGATGATTCATTCTCAACATTATGAGTTGGAAAAATGTTATCTAAAGCATTCTTGAATCATAAAATTCCTTTAGTATGTAGATAGATGTGATGTGCAGGGTTAGGGTATGGTTAACCCTGTGGATTGTTTTTTTTTGTTTTGTTTTTTATAGTTCAACCAGGACAGGATCAAAGATTAAATGATCAGTTCTGAGGCTCAGAGAGAGGAACACTTGTCAAAGTTAGTCAATGTCAATTAATCTCTCTGAACAACTGGGGTATGAGTGGCTGTGTTTTCAACATCTAAATTCCTTAACTACTGTGGTTCATCTCTCAGTGACCAAACCGCCATCAGCGAGGATTTACCTCTTCATGCTCAGCAGATCCATCGGCTGCCGAGCTGCCAGCCGCTCAAATTCATTCCTCATAATCTCGGTCTAAAAGGCAGAAAGAACCGCTGTTATGTCTGTTCGACCAGAACACAAACGTGACAGGTTTTCAGAGCTCTGGTGGACTTTATCACCTCAAAAGCAGAAAAGTCAGGTGTGGGCAGGTAGCTCAGGTAGTTCTTGGTAGGTCGATACCTCCTGGTCTCCTCTTCAACCAATGCTGCAGCCTAAACGAATAAAAAGGGATGAATAAATTTAATACATTTACTCTTGCAGCTTTAACTTTCACTCACACATTTGATGATAGAGGTGAACGCAAAGAAAAGATTAAGTGAGATCAGATTATCTAAATCTGTGAAGTGGTTCCTTGCTGGTAAATCCAAAAATACCCCACAGCCAGTGAAGGATGGAGAGTGAATAGATCAGGGGAACTTATTCAGCTTTAAGAAATCCACCGAAGGAGCCTGATCTGAGCCAAGTCATTAACCTCTCATGAATAAATGTTCTTTGCGGTCAGATGAATTTATGAACTCTCTAATCCTGCTGGAGTCTCGCAGGGGCACTGTCCTCTCTGTGACATTTAATTTGAAGTCAGCTTGATTTGAGAACAAAATGAAACTCCAGAAGCTGAGTGAATGTAATCAAATCGTCCACTACTGGACTACAAACTCACAATTTCAGCAATGCAATCACTAAAATCACATCCAGTTGGTGCCTTAACGCTTACAATTCCCCATGTCTTTCCACGCTTTGATCTGAAGCAAAAACTATGGAATACATTGGGTGAAAATATAATTTATCTTATACAAAACGGTGAATAAACAAAATCCGTGTAACAATGTAGAAAGGCTGAAAAACATCAAGTACATGTTTTGCTTTACAGTACACAGAGATCACTGTGCTTTGTTGCCTGGTGCTTATACTGTTAAAAATTACATTTTAAAGAAACCTTCAGGATAATATTAGATTATTGACCTTCCCGTCAGCATGTCTGTATCACTCTCAAATATCACAGCTAAAATCTAGCCTAAGTACAACGGATAAAGCCTTCAAAAAATCTGTAAAGTGTAAATATTGGCACAGATAACCTTCAATTAAGATGTAAAGTTCTGAAACTACTGCACGCATCATGTAGCATGCTAAGCTAACACGCTCCGCTTGTGTTTGGATCAACTTACCGCTTCTCGGACTCCTGCTGCATCGTAACCTTGGTCAAAATACGGTAAAGCATCCACAAATACCTCACCGGCTACTGAAGCCGTGCCGGCCATCGCTAATTAGTAAATATGATTGCCTGAATTGTCCACTTCTCTCTCCTCGAATGAGAACCGCTCACTCTGAATCTGAAGCCTTTCCGGAAGTAGAAGGGTTATTTCTTGTTTTGGCGCCATCTAGTGGAGCGGCGTGTAAACTGTAAACTCACCCATCCGTGCAAAACATGTCTCCACTTCTTGACTTGACTAATTATTTCTGCCAAAAGATATTATACCTGATTTAAAAAAAATACAACTGAACATGGATGTATGGATGTAATAGAAGGACACAATACAATATAATAAAATGTCTTTATGTCAATGTACAAATACGAGACGTAAAAGTGTTATCCAATTTGTACATCCATTCTTAGCACTTCTGTACACCATAAATAAAAGCAACTGTAAATTCCACCAAGATTCAGTAAAATCTTTGAAAACCCTTGAAAAAAAGAAAAGAAAAGGAAAACACAAGCAAACACCCATCACTCACAGTCAGCCATGTATTCCGTCATTATGTCATTGCACTGATCCATTTCAAAAACATTAAATGTGTTTTGACTGCGGTTGGATGGAAACTGTTCTTAAATCCTGTTGTCCTTGTTTTTAATGCTCTCGTCTGCTTGATGGCAGCAGGTGTGTATGAGCATGCGTGTGTATATGTGTGTGGTCAACTTGTGTTTCTCCATTATACTTTAGACTGACAAATACATAATAGATGATATAACAATATAGGATTTTAATATTATTTATGTGTTTATATTATCAAATATTGTGAGTTAAGAGATGGGATTAGATAGGCTGAAACTCCTTATTTACTTACTCTCTATTGGGCTTTTTCGAAGACATGACAGTCCAAATGTTTCTTTCTCCTGTGTGTGTGTGTGTGTGTGTGTGTGTGTGTGTGTGTGTGTGTGTGTGTGTGTGTGTGTGTGTGTGTGTGTGTGTGTGTGTGTGTGTGTGCGCGCGCGCGCGCCCGTATCACTTTACTCCTTGTGTGAGAATGAGCTTTTCTATTGATTATATCCACTGACTAGTTCTTGTTATTAAATATTAAATATCTAATAATTTCCAGGGCTGGAAAATTGAATACACTTAATTATAAAATAAGATCATATTTAATCACATGTTAAATGTACCCTATTTGTAGCTTTGAAATTTAGAAAATATTTGCTAATATTATCTGATATTTTCAGTTTTTATTTGATTTTATAGAAAAACGAGCACGTCTGACGTCAAGACGTAACAGACGTACTCCTGGTCCGAGAAGTTACGCAGTACGTGCAGTGGAGCTTCAAAGAGGAAGGAAGATGGCGGACAACAAAGGCGAAGAGGATATGGAACCGTCTACTAATTTGGACTCCGTACCTTCAGCGCCTGAAAATGAGCAGCCAGAGACTAAAACGGAGAAGGCAGAAAATGTTGTCGAGGCGAAAACAAAGGAAGACGAAGAGACCGAGCCGAGCAATGTCGTTAACGAGGCACCGACACCCACTAGTGAAGGAGGGGACGTTAGCAACAGCAGCGGAGCGGCGGATGGTGCTCTGGGTGAAGCCAACGGGAACGCTAGCACGGCCGTTAGCCCGGCCGAAACCAGCAGCACCGATGCGGAGCCGGCGACAGAAACTGTACCTGCCGGCGAGGCCCCCGTTGGCGGACTCCAAACTGAAATGTCCCCCCCTCCCACGGCTCCCGCGGCCACGCCGGTATCCACTCCCATTAATCTGCTGGATACGTGCGCAGTGTGTAAACAAAGTCTCCAGAGCCCAGACTGTGAACCAAAACTTCTGCCTTGTCTACACTCGTTTTGCCTAAAATGTATCCCGCAGCCGGAGCGACAGTTGAGCTTACAGGTGACCGGGCCACACGGGCAGGCGGACACGCACATAGGTGAGTTGTTGACGGATAGGAAGATAGAGCAGGCCTCTGCTCTGTCATCTGTAATTTGTTGACATAAACCGTTAGCAGCTGTGAATACTGTGACAGCTGGATGATTCACCTGAGACTTAACACCTCGAGACGCTGATGCCTGCAGGCCGGGGAGTTAGATTTCAGACTATTGTATTGCACAGAGCAAGCAATGTGGAGAGACTCCACTCCATGTCTTGGGAAGAAGGAGACACGTTAGCAGGCACAAACTGGCAACACCAAGCAATGGGCGACTTAACGTTTTGCCAAGTTTTAATTTTTGGAGCCGTTCAGTGATCATTTAAATGATGCTCAATCAGTCTTATCCCTCCAACGTGCTCACGTGGACAGCACGGGCCCTTTCCCATCAGCTTGGCTTCTGTACACGAATGGGATCATTTTACTTTTGGATATTGTTTTGATGACTCTCGGATTGCAGCTCGAGCTCACCAGGTGCCAAATGAATCCTGGGTTAGTCAAAGTGATGGTACATAACTCGCTTAACACATCTTTAATAGAAGCTCTAGATATTTGTGTCAAAAATAGTGAATTATACAAATCTTCAGACAGGAATCGGATGTTTTAATATAAACACATGTCTGGGGTATTGCATGTTTACATATTGATAACTGCAGCATCCATCCACTTGCGATATGCTGAGTTCATGAACCAAAGTATGGAGTCCTCACATAGTTTTTCAAGATGCAGAAAGATTGTAATTGCAAGATTTTGGAAATTTCATTCTTTTTTTTCTTTTTTTTGTTTTTTGTTTTGTTTTGTTTTTTTGCAATATCTGTCAAACTTGCTTGCAAAGTCTCAAATAATCCAGGAAACCTGACAAGATCTTGTAATGTTTTTATTATTCTCCTTTGCAGAAGATGATGCAGGACCAGTGTGTGAACGTCCAATTATAATTTATTGCTTATTTGGTTTCCTTTTGATTTCATAGTGCTCCTATAATTTTGGGTAATTTCGATTGTAATTAGGCTGGATCTCTGTGAGTCTGTCAACATAGTAATAATAATAATGATCAGTCTGTTTTTGAGGGCAGACAAACCACACCATGTCTGTCACTTGACTTTATTGAAAGCTCACAACACTCCTCTCTGATAATAAGCATTTATTTGTAAAGAATACATTTGATCTTACATGCTGATATAGAATATTATTCTATTCAGAAACATAATATCTTTCCCTTTAAAGTTGCATCAACAGGTAAATTTTAACTTTTACTGTACTTGTTGACTTATTGTGCAGTAGCTTGGCAGAAAATGCACTAGATGGTGTCTGGGGTGACTTTGTATCTTTTTGAAGTTCTGCAGAATTAATACTATAACAGCATTTTATTAAATCAATAAATGTAAGCACAGCATTTATGTTTCCTTTGACTTCCTCACGTTAAATTTGAAATGCTACACTTGTTTCGGGTTGAGTGTCAGAGGAGGCTGGTGACATCTCATGTTACTCTGCATTCTCTTTTAGCCGCTACAGTTTTAGCACTGTGTGGTACCTGCCACCAACATTAATATCATTTTCTTAGACGTGGGAAAAGTGTAAATCAGAACATTTTTATTTCAGGAGTTTCATGTGGATTGATTTCAGGACAGATTCAATCGCATGGTCTCAATTCAATATTCAGAACTGCCTGACTCCACAAAGTACTGCTGTTTGATTAAGTCTGGTTTAAAATGCTTTCAACTAAAATAAAACTGCACTTAAATTATCCAGCAGACAATTTAACAGAACAACAGAGGAAATGAGTTCACTTTAAATGTTTTTTTGTTTCAGTATCTGTATTTTGGAGTCAATCCTGAAACAAATCCGTAGAAAGCAGGGCCTTCAAAATTTCTTAATTTTTCCACTCCCTAAATATCATGATCAATTTCACTGCAGTGGCCCTCTGTTTCTGAAAGCTACTAAAGTCTTAGCAAATGATTATTCATTCCTACTTGTCCTAAACAGGTGAATCCAGCAAAAAGAGATGCTTTTAGATACCAAATTTCCAACATTCATTACCTCATCTTTTCCTAAAGGTTTACAAATTATGTCAGCGTGGCTCGAACAACATGCTTAACCCTGGACATTGTTTAATAGAATTTGACCTCCTGCTTTAGCTGGTAAATAGAAAATTGGCCAATAACATGCTTACATAATTTGGGACAATTACAAATCCTTTAATGTGACAGATAAACAACTTATTATCAACATTTTGTTGAAGAGTTCAATATCTCCGCATAACCTCATGAAAAATCCTCACACACCCTCCTTTATTGCAGAATACATACCAAATGCTGCTTTATTTTCGTGATAGTCTAAAGGCCTATTTGTTGTCCAAAAAAAAAAGGAATAAAGTTCACTTCCTGATGTCAGCCAGCAGCAGAAGTAAATAAGTTTGTCAGGACATTTCATACTCTGAGAAGGTGTGCAGGCCACACCCCTTCACCGTAGACACACTCCTCACGATGTTTCAATGATACTGCAAGAGGGTGTGACGATGGTAAAGAGAGTTGTGTATGAATTGATGGAAGAGGTGGAGGGGGTAGAAAAAAAGATGTTTGAGGCTGAGGTAGCTAGATGATTTGGTCTTGAGAAAGCAAATGAAAGAGAAAAGGCAGTGGAGGTGGCGTCCATTTTGAAAAAACAAATCTGACCGACCACACAAGAGTTTGCAGACCACACAGCAGCAGAACTGGACAAAGGTGCCAGGTGGGCGACTTTTTCTCTGACAGGTGGAGCTGAGCAAAAATATTTAGACACTTGATCGCCTTAATTGGCAGATAGCATTAACTGCTTTGGCAACAACAGGAATGAGAAATTCAAAATAGGTATTTTAAGAGATTTACTGGTACTCTTGAATGATTATTTATTTAAGTAATGCACAGTAAAAAAAGACATTTAAATGCCAGATGAATGCAAAACTGTTCATGAAGTGCCCAACTGGAACAACTAGTTTTCCACTTCCCGATAGGTTTATTGTACATGCATGCATCCCTCCTCCCTTTACTTCCTCTTTGTAATATCTGCTCAATAGCCAGTTTCAGCTTCAAACACCGCATTGTTTAGCTGTTTACATCTTTGAAACACCTAGCCACATGTGTCATGTGTTTTCTGTGTCTGGCTTTATCTGAAAAACTTTAAATGTACAGTGATCCTCACTGTGCTGCTATTTTTCCAAATGATACAATTCGACAAATCAAATTATTTGCAGATCTGTTTTGTCCTCCTTTCTCCAATAATTTTGCACGGTTCCTGAAGCCGGCCCTCAAATTAAATCACATCTCAGTATTAGCTGAGTTGTAAGGCCTCTCACCTCTGCGTGATCGGCCTTATCTCACCCGGTTTCAGCTTCGTTGGACAGGTCGGTCTGGCTCATGCATAGTAACAAGGTTAAAGTCGAAGAACAACAGCCACATCTATTTTAACTAGTTGATTATGGGGATAAAAACATGCCACTTTAGTTTGGCTTCCACTTTTATATAATTTTCTTCATGTGTAGGAGAGGAGCATGAGACTGAGGAAACAGACCCCCCCCCCATTCTGCTTGAAATATGCCTTTAATTGTTTATGTGTGTTTTTTATGATGAGCAGACATATGGCTGAGCCTGAACTGCCCTAGTTCAAAGTGACAGCTGTGTGTGTGCGTGTGTGCCTGCGTGTGTGTGTGTGTGTGGTGGGTTCCTCTACACAATCTCAGTCCAGCTGCGTTCGCAGCCAATCACATGGGGGATCCATGCAGCTGAAGCTCACACAAACCGGCTGTGTGCTGCTCCAGCCAGCCTAGACTGGCTCAATCCAGCTCATACCGGTTCTTAACTCAGCTGGCCGGTGGGGAGGGGTGGGGAATTTATGGGTTTACAAGGTGGAGGAGGTGCAACACATTATCTGACCCAAATTAAGACGTTCACATGAAGTTTAATCTTGTGACTTATATTAAAACACGGAAAATAAATAAAAAAAGTGAATGCGCTACTCTAATTACTTGGCGTCTGTGATTATTGCTGTAATTGCATTAACAAAACTAAATGAAGTCATTAAGGGGAATGGTCTTTGCTGCTTGGCCATGTGATTCAATATTTTAATAAAAATTCCAGAAAAGGATTAGATGGAATCTTCTGAAAACAAGCAGTAAACCAATTAGTCTCTATGAATAAGCGTCATTGTCCCATCAGTCCTAGAATTTCCATTAAGAAGAATTTACCTAAAGGAAATTATGCAAATTTGCTGGAGGCTATCTATTAAATCTGGGAATTAAGGTTCTTCAAAAGACAAGTTTATGTTGCTTGTCTTTGGTGAGCGTTCAAGAAAAATTAATGGAACATTGAGCCATACAATTACAATTTCAATTTGACTTGATTGATTCATTTTGTGAGCTTGTGTTTAAAGTGTTGCCTTTCCTCTTCCTTCCTTCCTTTCCTCTTCATTTCTTTTTCTTCTAGTAAATGTTATGCGGTGTTCGGTTTGCCACCAGGACTACAAACAAAGTGACATTATTGACAACTACTTTGTGAAAGACACCACAGAGGCAACCAGCAAATCTGACGACAAAGCTTCAAAGGTATGTGGAAACAATTGGCCCTGTGGCGCTAATGCTTTATAGATGGGTGACAAAGGCATTCTCATGTCTGCTTTTCTGTCATGGGTGCACGTCCCACCTTTTCCAAATCTAACAACACCTCAACATAGGGATTTGAAGACTTCTTTAACATGTCTGAATCGTGTAAGTCTCGGGGAGTATTTGACTAGACATGGATGAGAGAAGCAGCATCAAAATAATGGTCTTTCAACAACCTCAGTGAACTGTTCTCTGGCTTTTATGTATTGTAAAATCAGTGGTCAGTTTTTATCATTTGCTGTATGATTACCTGCAAAATAGATTTAGAGCCACTAAAAATCTTCTTTCAGTAAATCATGTAGCTCCAAACACTCTGAAAGTAATCTTCAGTCATTAAAAGTTCTTATCTAGTTTTTTAATCTATTTAGAATAATATATGATTGAGATTTTCTGTCATATCATTAGAAAAAAATGACCCTCTGTGCACTGCTTGCTAGTTGAAAGTGTGAAAACTGTATCCTGTTGCACCCTGGACAAGTCATCCGTCTATCACAGACACAACAGAGAGACAGACCCATTCTCACACCTGTTTAGATTCCGTTTGTGCAACGTTTTCAAGTGAAAACGCTAACATTTCTTTGCTTATTGGGTGTCCGTCTGCATGACAGAGGCACTCTAAACCACTGAGACGTGCCGTTTCCCTGTAGAAAGCAGAAACACGACTACTGTGCATGTGCGCCACAGCTGTAGTAAACAGTTGTTTTGATTGACAGTAACAACAATGGCGGCCTCCAGAGTCTCATGACCCTCAGTCCATATTCTCCTGGAACTTGATAGTTTTATAGTTGGGAGGCCGCCTGTAATAGCAATCCTACTTTGTCGTCTGTCCATACACTCACCATTGTTAATGTTTACAGCATCTTCTCATGTGTGCACGTGTCTGGTTTTATAGCATAAAACTTTTATGAAATAAAAGCGCAAAAATTAGCATTTTCACTTGACAAATTTTTCACTTGTAAACGGGGCCATACATGGGAGAATTTATGTGGAGTCCTGCAGGGACCTATTTTAGTACCATTGATCTTTCTTATCTGTATCAATGACCTGGATGTAACTGCATCCATGTTCCCAGCACTGTTTGCCTATGATACCAGCTTATTTCTGTCACATGAAACCCTCCTAGCAGTAGGCTTTGGCCAACTCTCACTTAGAATGACGCTCCACATGATGCAATGAAATGGATTGCCTTTAAACTTTCAAAACTAGTGTCACACCTTGCATGTACATCGAAATCAATTTAACGATATCATTGAAAGACAGAGAAAATCCTAAAAGTCAGTTAAATGTGCATCCAATTAAATTCCTTTCAAAATAAACATTTTTATTGACAGTTTTTTTTTCTGCTCTTTTTCTGCTGTGAGGTGTATAAATCTAACATGAGTGAAGCACAACTTGACTGCACCATATCATTTTCTGAGGTTTTTTTTGTTGTTGTTGTTTTTTACGACGCTGAGCATCTCCTTCGATTTAAGAAATACTTGTTGAAAATATCATGTGGCCTCTCTGTGTATGAGGGATGCAAAGCACCGATTAAATAAAGACAGTGAAAAGATTGAAAAGGGTAATGTACCTAAATCAGCAGCCACGGTTTGCCGTGGGGCTCAGCTGGCTTCGATGTCCAGGCGGGGTCCTGCTGTTCTCTCTCAGGGCCTCCCACCAGGGAGGTCAGCCCCCCCTGGCAGCGTTCAACCTCCCTGCCGCCCCGGCGCTAGTCTTTGACCCGCACTACCTCCTCCGCTCAAGGCGAGTGTCTCCTAGCGACCCGCCTGCCGGAGGACACAGCACAGCGTTTCCAATCTGCATTTCACCTTTTGGATGCGTTGCAGTTTCACAGCATCAAAAGCCAAAGGGAGCACGCTGTGTACGTAGCAGTAATCCAAGCAAAGCCCTGAGGCTGAGAATTTTGCCTCGAGGAATTTTAGCAATCAAATTTCTCGACCAGTCGTTTCAGCCCTTGAAACAACAGTGATGTTTCTTTTAGTGGCAAAATTAACTTAGGAAAATTGCATTCAACTGTAAATTACTGCTCAAGTAATGTGTATTTTCTTTGTCTGCTCATTAGATTGTTAGTTTGTTGCACACAGAACCTTTAGTTTCTCCTCATTAATAATCAACCTTAGTAGTTTGTGCTTTTTGCTTAAAGAATAATTTATAATGGGAGCACTTTGCCTGCGGCAAGGGAACATTTTATGATGATCTGACTTCACTGGAACCAAAAGCAAATCAGTCCTGAATTTTGAGTAGACTGTGCTCTATCTGAGTCTATCTGAGTGGCTTCTGTTAACGCTGTATGTCGTCTTTCCAAGGTGTGCACAAGTTGCGATGACAACGCAGGAACCATCGCCTACTGTGTTGAATGTGTAGAATGGCTGTGCAAGACCTGTGTTGAGGCCCACCAGAGGGTCAAAGTTACCAAGGACCACAAAATTCGAACAAAGGAAGACCAAGACGCTGCCTCCGGTAAGACCGGGGACCCTCACGATGGAGGAACTACTTCTGGTCAGTAAAACTAACACTGCATGCCGCCTACATTACACTAACTGGAGTTGAAATGTTGTCAATGAGACCTTACATTGTGTAGCTTTTATGATACTTTGATAGATCATAGTGTCTTGGTTTCTGATCTTTTTGTACGTACGAGCAGGTCTTTTGAACTGGCCTCTGTTTCTTTAGCCTTCATTATTTTATTCTGCCGTGTGTCCTGCTTTCAGTCCTTTTGGATAAGTGGTCTATATTTTTTCTTCCCTCTTCTATGTCTGCAGAGTCGACTAGTGCTTCAGGACAAAGGCCAGTTTTCTGTCCCGTCCACAAGAAGGAGCCGTTGAAACTTTTCTGTGAGACTTGTGACACGTTGACCTGCAGGGACTGCCAACTTCTGGAGCACAAGGAGCACAGGTATCGCAGTATACTTATTATACCACTGTCCACTTCCAGTGTTTGTCTGGTTGCTAAATGTACAGCAGGGCTTTTGAACCAAAATTCAAAATAACTCCGATTTTTGTATCGATTGTGTTCTTACATCACATTATAGGACATCGGTTACAGTTTGCATGAACTTTAATGTATTGCTGAGGGATTTCCATAGCAAACCTTTTAACCTTCACTGGTTTCAGCTTATTGATTGTCTACTGAAAAATTGTTCCTGACGTAGTGTTGTCCTTCCAGGTACCAGTTTCTGGAGGAAGCGTTCCAGAACCACAAGGATGTCATTGAGACCAGCATTGCTAAGCTACAAGAGAAGAAAAACTACGTCCATTTTTCAGTTTCTCAAGTGCAAACCCGGTAAGTTTCTTCAAGACCACATTCTTCTCTGGGTTACCTGTTAACACAAGTGTGATGGGTCACATTACTCACATGTTGGACAACTTTCAAATGATGAAAGAGACAAGTTTAAACATGGCCGAGTTTTTGGCTATCAGAGGTTAATGTTCCAATTCAACCATAAATGTTTTGCATCTTTAGTAGAAAAACATATTTTCCAAAGTAACTGCAGCAGCAAAACTTTATTTTCACAGTCCCTGAAATGAATGCATATATTTCAAACCATGACAGAGGCAGTGTGTGAGGGATCTAACAGACCAAAGATCAGATGACCACTGTCGATCTTTCTTCTTAGAGTCGTGTGTTAATGTCCTCTTTTCTTTTATATCCAGGTTAAAAGAGCTGAATGAAACGCACCGAAAAGTCGAGCATGAGATCAAAATCGCTGTATTCACGCTGATAAATGAAATCAACAAAAAGGGCAAATCTCTGCTTCAGCAGTTGGAGGTGAGTGAACACGAGGAAAAGCCATGCCAAGAACTTTAACATATGCTCAATATCAAGAAGAAAGCATCATTTGAAACGGCCCTCAGAATTAAGAAAATTCAGCTCACTTTACAAACACTGTGATTTGACTTTGGTATGTTATATTGGTTTTGTGACACACTGTACATGTACGTTATTTTTAATCAGGATGAGTTCTCTTTCAGAGTTTTTGTGACGTGATTCCGACAAACTTACATTTATATGTCACATTCTCTTGTGTTTATTGTTTCTGTTTCACCACATCTGATACTATAATAACCCCAAGTATTCTGAAATATTAATTTGACCACAACTAAAGAGCTACTCTTGTATTTGTTCATGTTAACCGAGGATCAGGCTGGATCAAGACTCACTTCTGCTTCTAGCTCACTGAGGCTGCGTCTTGACAAAAACAATTTTGCTTTCCATCCAGAGTGTGACCAAAGAGCGCAGTTTGAGGCTTGTAAATCAGCATAAGGATACCACCCAGCTGGCCCAGCAGATCCAGCATGTGCTCAACTTCTGCCACTGGGCCATCACGACTGGCAGCAGCACAGCGCTCCTCTACAGCAAGAGGCTGGTATGTTTCTCATGAGCTGTCCAGATGCTCCGCAGTGTGACGATAAATGCGGGTGTGCAAGCAAAACTGAGCTCCTGTGATACACAGCTTAACACTGGGTTTGATAAATATTAGGGTTAAACACAGTTTCACTTGCTTCTCACAGCTGCATTAAACTAATCAGTGGTGGAAATATTAAGTCAGCCTTTATTTCAGACCACAGTCACAAGCTGAGACAGCCATATTCTGAGAAATGGAAATTATTTCAAGGAAATACAGATAGTTGCAGTGAAATGAGGTTTATTGTTTGAATACGAATTAAAGCTTCTTGGTCCAAGCAGGATTACGCAGATAGTTTTTATCCTCCACTTTCAGTTTCAGACTTTAGAATAGCATCCCATCCTTTTTAATTGTAACATAGTGATGCCAGTGTTGACTCACACTGTGATCTCATATGGATTGTTGCATTGAGGGTCTGATATCATGTAGGGTTTTCTGTCAGAATTGCTTTCTGCTTCTAACAGACCAGAGGAAGGTTTCCAGCTCCACCGTTTCAGTTGTCTGCAGTGTAGACTTGGTTATATACTGATGCAGTTAGAGAACTGTCCTTGCTCTACTCTATAAATGTCCCCTGACATATCAGTTTTTCCATTTTATGTGAGGATCAGTAAAACAAAACTTGATTCTCTGTGTTTGCACCTTTTCCAGATCTTGTTCCAACTTCGCCAGCTCTTTAAAGCTCGACTGGAGCCGGCGCCACAGGCCAATGGAGTGGTGCGCTTCTTTTGTGACCCCACCTTCTGGGCCAAAAATGTAGTCAATCTAGGTAAGATAAATCAACCGTTGTATTTCTTGTGATGGGTATTTAGAAATAGATTCTGACCAGTATTGCTTATGCTTCATCGATAATATGTGAACTGCTGCATGTGCACTCCTACAGATATCAGCTCACTGGTGCCCATCCTATTTTTACTGCAGGTAATTTGGTCGTGGAGAAACCGCCTCCACCTCCACAACCGGGCGCTATGATGGTTGGAGGGCCGCCGATGCCACCAGGGCAAGGTCACCCTGGGAAGCACCCGGGACAGATCAACCTGGCCCAGCTCCGACTGCAGCACATGCAGCAGGCAGCCTATGCACAGAAGCATCAGCAGCAGCAGCAACAGCAGCAGCAGCACCAGCACCAGCAGCAAATTCAGCAGCAGATGCGCATCGCCTCCCAAATGTCCCAGCAGCACGCCAGACAGGCCGGTCCGTCCATGGCTCAGCAGCAGGTATGGCAAACATCTGAGAACATCTGCAAACTGCATAATGTCATTCCCGCTCGCGCTCCAGGCCATTAAGCTAGTCCAGTAGTGGGCATGTTGGGAGACATTTTCCTCACTGAAGTAACAGTAGAGGCTGTGAAATATACTCGAAGTGATAAAGTCCTTTGCAGTCTGTTGAAGGACGTCCCTGTGAGCTGTAAAGCCTGTCACTGGTGTTCAAGTATTGTATTTTTAATCATTTGTCTCAAACAGTTTGCTTCATGTTGCTGTAATTAGGATTTAGTCTTCCAGTAAAAGAGTTTTGCTCATGACTTTGTGGAAAGAAATCGAAACTTCTCTTAAAAACAATGTTTAGAAACATTTTCTGTGTGTTTAGAAACTGGCTTTCTCAACATTGTGTTTTGAAGGTCATCTGCGTGTCTCATGCTCATTAGCACAGTTTCTCAATATAGCCAGGAGAGATTTTTTTGTTTTTAGAACAAAACATGGACTGTGGAGCTCAGAAGTTAATGTCACAGTTTGTCTTTCGTATCATATATGAAAGGGAAAGATCAAGAAGGGCGTGACAGTAACAGTTTCACGTTTTGTCTTAAAGCTGGAAACATGAAGTAACTGACTGACTCAATGAGCTCATTTCACAATGATCTTGGGTCTGTTCATTTGCTCATTTCATTTCAAAAATAATTGATAAGAAAACAGTAACATACTTGAAAAGAAGTTGAAAGAAGCATAAGCTTATTAAATTCTCCCTCTTCTCCATTCAACTTGTTTGTACAGTGAATTTCTTTTCTTCATTAGCCAGTTACATCCTCATAGCTTCTGTAACTACAAAACAAAGTAAGAAACCATCAAGTAAATATACCATTGTATGAAAGAAGCACAGTTGGAAACAATCAGAAACGTTGATTACATGACACTCATAGGCTGATGACGGTGTCAGGATGATTTAAAAGTCTGGACAGACATTAAAGTAAATAGTCGATTAAAGTCACTCACAGGAATATATCCAGTCAGCAGTGATGCTGCTTGTTTTGCTTCCCTGCTGTTTCTCAAATGCTTTGTTACCGGATGTGAACTTGCATTCTGTCTCCTGTCTGATCTCAAGCAGCCTCCAAGACTCATCAGTATGCAGCAGCTCCCCAGAGGGCCTGGGGGGATGAACGGGGGTCCCGGCCCCCCCATGTTCCCCTCCTCCCATCACATGCGTCTGCCCGGCCCGCCACAGAGTCGATTGCCCTCAGCGCAGCCGCGGCATAACGGGCAGCCGTTTCCTCCCATGATGCAGCCACAGCTACAGCGGCAGGTCAGTCCAAACCCGCCCTGGGTAACAGACTGTGAATCTAGTACGCCCTGGAATGATTCTAAAAGGTCCGAATGATGTGTGAAGTGTCAATAAAAACAGGAAGCAGTGATTTACAAATTTTGCAAACCTCTTTTTAATTTTCGTTGGAGCAGACGTGATGTCCAATGTTGGGTTTAGAGAAACGCGGTTCTGTTTTTTCCATGAGTGTCCTCATTCGTCCGAGTAGGAAACATCTTGAATGAGGTCAACAGCGCCAGCACGAACTGATACAGCCGCTTGGATAAGAAGCAGAACGTCTTCCAAGGCATAAGACAAAGTCCACTTAACCCGATTCACTCACTTTGAGGTTGGATCAGTTCATGAACACTCACGGCTCAGAGCATTTTTTAACTTTATATCTCATCTCCATCAGACTGTAAATGGGTTTGAGGTTTGCTAATCATCGCTTCCTGTTTTTATTTTCTTTTTCCACATCGTCCTCTATTTTGAATGTACGTAACCCAAGATGTCAGTTGTTGTATAACAGCAGTAACTGTATAGATACAGAGGACGAAGCTGGTCTGAAGCAACCGAACGGCTTTACTAGCAAAGCCGGAGACAATGTCTACAGTGTTGTATGCACATTGTTTTTCTGTCTTTACACGTATTAGTGTTGGATTACTAACAGACATAGCAGGTTTGTTTGTCCTGTCCAAACCTTTAAGTGTTTTGTTCATTTCTGAATCTGCTTTTCAAACAGTAGATCCTTTTAATCATGGTCAGAATTCAGTTTCATTTTGTTGAAGTTCTGACTGCTCTGTGTGTTTGCATTACTGATCCAATTACACTGAAAACTAAACTATGTTTAATATGACACAAACTTTGCTTTCTTATTTGCATCCGCCAAATGCAAATGGGCCTAAATATGATAAATGTGTGCACTCGGCTCCATTGTTTTCTACAGTGGTAATCTACTAACAGTGCCTTGCTCATTTCTTATGAAAGGACAGTGTTTGTGTCCCCTCACAGGCCCTTTGACTTCTATATTCAGATGAATCCTGAGAGGGGTAACATTGTGCTTTCTGGAGTTTGTCCTCGGTTGCGATGGTGGCAGTATTTCTAACTTTGAAGACAAAACTCCGGGACGCTGCCAGATAACATGTCTATCCTTTCATTTTATCAGCAGATTACCAAGGTTTCTTTTAAGTTTAACCTGTGCGCACAACTACATTAATCTTATATGTGACGGATCGCTAAGCTCTCCGGCCCTGATGCGTACAGGCAAACTGACAAAACCTTCCGTCAGGTCTGCTCAGCACTGCCTCACCAATGTATCTATACATCTGAAGTTCACTGCTTGCTTAAACACTCCTGTGCAGTTACAGTATGATAATATCAATTTACTGCCTTGCATGTGGGAATAGGTAGAGACTTGCACTATATCCAGCCCCTTTTTCTTTGTGTCCAGATGTCTATAGAATCTGAGATGAGCCACCAAAGGTTTCGTTTCTTACTACAATCAGGGGTTTGGCACTTTTTTTCTACTTTGTCATTTATATGTCTTGTGCAGCATGTGTGGTCAATCAATGCATGAAAACGCACCCACATCGTCTGTTTCCCAGAGGCCTCCCTCATTGTTTGTGTTTTCTCTCCTTCCCTCCCTGCCTTTCTCTTCCTCCCATTCTCTTTCCACTCATTCTGCCGTCTCATCTTCCTCCATTCCTTATCTTTCTCTTTTTCCATGCAGCATTCCAACCCGGGGCATGCAGGGCCCTTCCCAGTGGCGTCCCTCCATAACGCCAACCCGACGAGTCCCACCAGTGCCAGTATGGCCGGGGCGCACGCCCACCGCGGCCCCGCCAGTCCGATCATAGGCCCCATCGAGCTCATCCCCTCCGTCACCAACCCTGAGAACCTGCCCTGCCTACCTGAGATCCCGCCCATTCAGGTGCACATATATTTACCACGCTGTTTTCTAATTTAAAAAAAAACAAACTTTTTGAATATCTGAATGTTGTGAAAATAGTTGGTGTTTTATGTATAACTACCAGGTATGTGATAAACACTTAAGTGTCTTTTTAAGTCCAGAGAAACAGGAAAAAGTCCTATTAGCCTTCCAAGCAAATGTATCCAACACAGAGAAATGCATGTAATATAGTAACTGTTGCATAATTAAAGTAGCAAGGAAAATTAAAACTGATCTCGTAAAATAAAAGCACCCATCCTCTGAACAACCGAAGTTCACCATTAATCTCGCTGCAGCAGCAGAGACTTCACAAGTTAAAATATTTCACCTTTCAGCTGCACAGTGTGAGCTGTGTAAGCAGGTTTGGTTAGTTAGTAACGCTGATTTACAGCACAGAAAAATACAAGCGTATGTTCAGCTGGTCCCTTTTAACAACGATCTCTGCAGCAAGTCATTTTAATGTAGCTGTGAAGCCACCATGGTTCAAACTCTGGGCCTTCCACAATAAAAGTCTCAAGATCTGACCGGATGAGACGAACCACTGATGAACATTAAAATAACAGCCTGGTGCAAAATGGCAATTTGAAGCAATGCAAAAGTGCTGACAGTGGTTTTGTTGATTTTCTTTACTATTTTTGTATCGTTTCATTAAAAAGAAAAGACAAACTTTTAGGATGGCTTGATTCTCTGTGCATGTTTAACTTCATACCGCTCTCTTCTTGTCGTCATTAGCTGGAGGATGCAGGCTCCAGCAACCTCGGACACCTCCTCTCTCGTTACATCACAGCGAGCACGCAGCATCAGCTGGGCTCATTGGACGTGAACGCCTCACCTGGGCTGTCCACACACTCTCCGGGCTCTTCAGGTGACCCACAGATTCCCGCCACTTAAAGAACACAAACACGGTGCAAAAGCAATCAGGCGTGACTGGTTTGTTTCTTTCTGCAGGTTTGTCGAGTGCCCACACGCCAGCACGACCTTCCAGCACGTCCAGCACAGGCAGCAGGGGCAGGTGAGCAACCGTGAAGCTATTTTAATACCACAACGTTCAGTATTTATCGAATCCATAACACGTCAAAGCCACTGCAGTTTAAAGGAACTCGGTAGTGCCTGTGACTTTGAAATGTAGGACTTGTATTGGGAAGAGTGCGTTGGTATTTTCAGATGATTCCAGTGCTGCTGGAAGCAACATTAGAGCACAGGACGGAACTTTGTGCTATTATTGTGTGTCATGGTCCTGGAGGATCGCAGACGTTACTGCCATCATCCTCTGTGTTTGCACTGGTGAGACGTTCGCACTGAGTTTTGGTGCCGTTTTTATAACATTGTACAATTCATTCTTGATTCTTTTTAACGTAGCATTCACTGATTTAGTTCGGACAGTTTAAAGCCCAGAGGACAGAATGCTTGTGAATCACCAAATAGTAACGGTCTGCACTGCGTTCCCATTTTCTGTCATTGAGTGTAGTAGTAAACCCAGATACTTTAACTCTACATCATGTATGACAACAACATTCCCAGAGGGATGTTTATGCTCCCCAAAGTTCTGCACATTCGTTTTACAATGCTGTTTCCTTTTCTTTTCTTTTTTTTATTACACCCAACCTCAATGATGATACACATTTTTATTAACATGGGGAGTTTAATGAAGTATCGTTTGCTTGATGATGTTTCAGAAGTAAGGGGTTATTTTTTGCAGCTTAATCAAGCGTGTTGAGCTAAAGCTGCTGCTCTGTCACAGACACTTCAGAATCGATACGATCCGACAGAACGATAAAGGAAGTCCCGCCTTTTATAACTGCTTTTGGTTTGAAAGTCAAGTAATTCTGGTGCCTTCGCTGCATGTAAATAAGGTTTGATTTTCAAACATGTACACGACAGGATGGTATTAAAGGCTTGTCCCTGTTTGTTTATTTTTGTGTGTGTGTGTTTTCAGCTGCAGCTCTGCGGGAAGGTCGGGGCAGGGAGGTGGAGCTGCTGTGGACCAGGTGAGGGTGAAGCAGGAGCCCGGCACAGACGACAGCTACAGCTGTCCGGGTTCATCTCTGAAGACAGAGCGGGGCAAAGATTCTGGGAGGAGCGCCTGCATGGTATGAAACCTGCTTTTTACCCGTTTAGTGAAAGAAGGGAAAAAGCAAAACAAAGCCTTGGGGTTTGTAAAAGTGCTTTCATGGTAATGTTTGTGTGCATCTCCGCAGATGAGCAATCCAGAGGACAGCTCTCTTCCCCTGTTAGGAGCTGGGTCTGCCGGCCAGGACGCCACCGGCCGGATCAAGACAGAACCCCGGGCAGAGTCTTCGTGTTCGGGTCTGAACGGATCCACGCCGTCTTCTTCCTCTGCCACTTTGACCTCCACTACCTCACAACCCACTGAGAAACCCGGCCCTCCGCTCACTAATGGAAACCTGGGCAAGGACACTCCGAACACGGGGGCGTCTGCCGCGGCGGGGGGTCCCGGCGGGAAAGAGGACGACCCCAACGAGGACTGGTGCGCCGTCTGCATCAACGGCGGCGACCTACTATGCTGCGACCGCTGTCCCAAAGTGTTCCACATGAAATGCCATGTACCCACCATCAAAATCTTTCCAAAGTAAGCGGTCCGGAACTCGGTCTGTGTCTCACTGGCGAGAAGCTTAAAGTCTGCTTGTTTGGACAGCGTTTAATTTAATGTCCTCGCTGTGCTTTTCGCGTCTCAGGGGGGATTTTCTCTGCACGTTTTGCCGGAGTCTCACCGAACCCGAAATAGAATACTGTGACGACAGCAAGAAGATCAAAGGAGAGCAGCCCCTCAGGCCCGAGGACCAACGGGTCAGTCCGGCCTCCTCGCCTCCGTTCGAGCTCCGTCTGCAGCACCTAATGCTCGCTCTCACTTCCTCCGTCTGCAGAAATGTGAACGACTGCTGCTGTACATCTTCTGCCATGAGCTGAGCGTGGGCTTCAGGGAGCCGGTCCCTTCCTCTGTAAGTGCCTCTGGAAGACTCTCACCTCATCAGACGGCCCATTAGCCGCTGGGTCGTCACTCTGTCGCCGTTTTTACATCACGATCTTTGATGTTGCAATCCAAAAAATAAGCTTTTTTCTTATATTTTTTGTAAATTTGTAGATACATCCATGTTAAACGTGAGCGTTTTGCAAAGCACAAACTGGCAGCTTTTTATCCGATTAGTAATTAGGTAGTCAGGTACGTGTAAACTCACTGATCAACGCCTTTGTGAGGAATTTGCAAAGCCGTGAGGATGAAGGTGATCTGAATTCAGTCTCAGTGAAAACGTCTTCTGTTTGGCAGGATGCTGCTTTCACAAGTTTTTTGTTTTTTCCTTCTTCTGTTGGTGCGAACCTGCCACCTCTCTTTGCACCCTTGCTGCTTAATGTGAATCTATCCGATACGAGCAAAGATGAGAAATAATACTCATGATAAATTCTTGTTTGGGGATGTGCCTAGCATTACACGTGCTTCAAACCGGATTATTTCACATTAGTAGTTTCGTTGATATTCTTCCTATATTTTATTAATCTACTAATTATAACTGTTGCAAAGCGCTTAAGGAACAGTGTATTTATTACCATGCAGTGTAAATTCTGAGCATATGAAACACAGAGGATCAGTATGTCTGAATTATTCAATACAATATGCAATATTCATCCCGCAGTATGCTAATGTACGTTAGGCTTTATTTCCATGCTTTATATGTATTGTCTCTAAAGTGTGATAAAGTAGCTTTGTTTCTGGTATCAGTGCATTTTTCTTAACATTCAATAACACCTTCGTGCAAATGTAACACTTGAAACGAATGCAGCTATTCAGCTATTTATGTTTGATTGCCAGTCACTAATATTTAACTGGTGCAGATTAAAAAAAAAAAACAAAACAGAATCTCATAAAGATGAAACCATGAATATTTAAACATGTTATTCTGTTATGAATCCCTATATTGTAGACGTTGAGGAATCCACGGAGGTGGACTGAAAGCACACTGTATGTTATTGTTGCCTGAATCCATCAGCCAGATGTTTGAGCGCTGTTTGATCGTGACTGTGTGAAATACACCAGGAACTGGCGACTCTCCTCGTCCTCCTCGTCACGCCGGCTGACATTTCAGACGCCGAAAAGTGAAAACATTTCATGTGCCAGTGGAATCGTGACAGATATTCTCTGAACTCGTTTGTGTTCAATCCAGGTGCCCAACTACTACAAGATCATCAAGCAGCCCATGGACCTGAAGAAGGTGAAGAAGAAGCTGCAGTTGCGGAGTCAGCAGTACTATCAGTCCGTCCAGGACTTTGTGTCTGACATGCGCCTGGTCTTCCACAACTGTGCAAAGTACAATGAGGTGAGCAGCATGAGTCCTGAGCCTGCTTCGGGGAATGGCATCTGCTTTGAGACGTGCATGCACGGCGGGTTAGACTGATATAGTGTGAAGTTTGAATTGGGCCCCGACCAATCACATTTCTGCTTGAGATTATATGAGTCTAACCTGACTTGGGAGGCCTGGTCCTGGAGGAGGTGGTGGGAAGTGGTGCTTCAGTGTGGACACTAACACTGGCTGCTGGAGGGTGGAGTGGGAAGCTGTCACTGTGCTTTCTCACACTGGCTGCTACGACTGTCTGAACACCATTAACTCTGTGTCACAATGACAAAACCACCAGTCTGTTTTTCAGTGGATGCCTCTGATGTGGAGAACAGTGTCTTTTGTAGCACAATGAATGTTTTTGTTTTATTTTGGTTCCTTTTTTGTTAGTGGCTCGCCGCCATGTGTGAAAATGTTTTTTATCACCTTGTACCGTTTTTTCTGTCTTGAAATGCAATGATGTGCCAGATGTGTCACGAGTACACCAGACATCCCTGGCGAGGATTTCAGGTCCTGGGGGGCCGACGCCGTGCTTGTTTTATCTCTCTGCTCCGACACACCTGACTCTCATGAATGGGTTATCACCCAGCGGCTCTGCAGAGAGCCTGCTCACATTGTCTCGTCATACGGAGGTGTGTAGGAAGTCGAGCAGCATTTAAAACGTGCACAACCGTCTCCCTCCACGCACCACTGACTGGCGTGTTCTCATACAATAAATCCTTCCATGATAGCAGTGAGCGCCAGGTTTGCCAGGAAGCTCAGATCTCCCCTGTGCTGCACCCACAACAGCGCCACCCTGCATTTATCACAGTGTGGAGACCAGTGTGGATGAGCGGTGCCAGACGAGTGTCGCAGTCATGGAGGTTTCAGCAGGACATGAGCAGCCTGATGTAAATGGGGCGCTCCGCAGGCAGCGTGACACTGAGGAACCACGGGTGTCTGTTAGCGTTATAGCATTTGACACCAGACATGCCTGCACACGTGAAAGACGCTGCTTTTCTAGAAGAAGCCGTATTCTTAGAAACCTGCTCTGAAGTTTTTTCCTTCAAAGCAAACTGAATATGTAGCCTTTTTATTTTTTCTATCAACACAGTCTCCATGCAATACACAGACCAGACAGTATAATTCTGAGAATGTTAAGTCAAAAACATCAAGTGAAGAAACGCAGAAAGATGTTTTCCAGTTTGATGACTGATCACTTTGTCCACAGACACACGACTGTTCAGTAGCTGCTGACATTGAACACAGTCTTTTAAAATACACCAGCATAGAATGTGATTTAGTTTGGCTTTTCATGAGATCCTGTGTGACCTTCACTAGCTGTTCATTTCTGCATTCAGGCGTCGGTATTTGAGCACAGTCGGCCACAGACAGATTTCTGATCTGTTATTATCTAACCTGCCTGTGCTGTGAACTCTTTTCTTCCCCCTGCTGCTTCACTGTCTGTGTTGTAATGTTATTGCCCCTCTTTAGATGTCTCGAATAATCCAGGTTTATGATG
Source organism: Salarias fasciatus (assembly GCF_902148845.1). NCBI lineage: Eukaryota > Metazoa > Chordata > Actinopteri > Blenniiformes > Blenniidae > Salarias > Salarias fasciatus. The sequence goes on along the minus strand of NC_043764.1, from coordinate 4,971,944 downwards.
AGGAGAAACAGATTAATACGCAGGTAAGCCGTTTCTAAAAGAGCGGAAATGTCCTGTCTCATCCCACTGAGGCTCCAAGAAATGTTTCTGCCCTTTATCTCATCAGCAAACGTGAGCAGTCACACACTATTAGGCAGTAAAGATTATCTCTTAAAAAGGCAGTAGAGGTGATTTGTAGTTCTTTTGTCGGGCAGTCACTCGGCTGGAGAAGGATCACACTCCTCATTAATCTTAATGAGATGCAGTCGGCGCTGTGATGGATCGCAGGCCGTCTGAAGGTCTGAAAAAGTATCAGCAAGGCCTTCGGCTCGTGTGTTCGAGTGTTTATTGAAAACGTGACGTAACGTGGACGTTTTCTGTTTGGAGAAGAGTGGTTCGTCCAAAACAAGCCTCATTTCGTCTGAGCTGCCTGCACCTCCAGACAGCTTCAGCTCGCCTTCTGTTGATACTTTTAAAAGCAGGGGCTTATTGACTGATTGATTGATATGTGTTGCACACTGCACCACAGCATGAGGTAAACAAGCACAGCACAGTGGAAATAGACAAGAGTTTCCATTACTGCACCCAAAAAACTCATTTTATCTGGAGGAACACACACACAATACTAGAAATGTTTAAACGGCGACTAGAGGTGAAGATAATTAAATGTAACAACAAAAAAACATGCATGAATCCAGAGTACCATTTGCCATTTAGAGACCCCCTCCCTCCCATCCTCCCACCGGTTAATGCACCCCCTCATCTGCTCAATTACTTTTTTGCAGGACGATAAAGTTTATGTTCTAATCTATATTAAAATCTGTGAGTACTTTATGCAGGGCTGCATAGCGTCCCATAGCAGAGTGGAAGTCATGCCGTTATTCCTGTCAGACTGATCAGTGTTCACCACGGCTGCACCATAAACTAGGCTGCATATTACATTTATAATGTGTCTCATTGATCATCGACCCTTTTATATTGTATCTGCAGAGATTTATCAAATATTTCTTTGTTTGAATTGGTTGATCTCCACTTTTGAGTTTTGTAGAGGTGAGAGAGGAGGGCAGCCGGAGTGAGGAGTGGAAATGCTTCATGGAGCCACAGTGGGACGGGGCGGCAGGATATCTCTGCTCCGTACAGCAAGGTTGAGCCGGGGCCACCCTGCCACAAGAAGTCTTAACCACATCTAATTTGTCTCCTCACTCTCCTCTTCCTCCTCCCTGCTTCAAACCCACTCATCCTCCCCACTCAATGGTACTCTCACACCTCGTTCTTCCACATCGCTCCTCACGCCCGTCTTCTCCTACCCCCCTCCCCCCCTCCTCTTCCTCTTCCTCTTCCTCCTCCTCCTCCTCCTCCTCATCCGACAGGTGGGATCAGAGATGGCCATATCCGGCAAGGCCGTGAGCCTGTTCTTTGAGGAGAAGTTGCAGGAGATGTTCCCCGGCCAAAGCTTCCCCGAGACGCCCGAGCCGGAGCCGGAGGCCGCCAAGGAGCCGGAGAAGCAGGACGAGGAGACGGAGGACTCGGAGGACGACTTCATACAGCCCAGACGCAAACGGTTGAAAACGGATGAAAAGGTGGTCCACATCAAGTGAGGGTCCGCCACGACGGACGCCAGAGAAGTGGGAAATAAACTGTCTTCCTCACGCACCACCCTTCTCTTGTCTTTGGATGTGACAGATTAAAAAGAATGGAGCTTTCGGTTCAAACTGTTCGATTGATCTCATTCTTGAATCTGGAAAAAAAAAATGACTGTCCACCACACGACGCGCCCGCTTTTCTCAGAAGTCTGGCCAACAGACAGAAGAGCGACATTCCTTCGTGAAACCACGAACATTCAAATGGCTTGTACAGCTTTTGATGTAGGACTTGTTTTGAAGTAGTTAGCAGTCGGTCATTTCTTTTCTATCATGCATTTTCATTTGTAGAATGGTTGTGAGAATTGCTTTCTAAACCATCCAGATCCTCCAGTTCTGTTCAGTGTAAGATCTCTATACTTTGACATGAAACCTACCAAGTATTTGTATCAATTTGTGGAAATGTAATGTAAATAAGAGAATCTAGGCCCTCGAAGGTATTCCTACAGTATAGATGTTTGGGTTCGTCATTAATAAAATTCGTTCTTGAAATATAACGGAGAACATATGTTGTGCGGCGCTTGACTGTAAGAGCACACGTGTTCTTACATGTTATGTTTGGTTTTCACAACTGTTGCATTCATGGGGAAAACTAACTCGGCGTTTCCAGGAAACGGTCCACAGATGTGAGTTTGAGGTGCAACAGGAGAAGCTCAGGTGAGGCAGCATCGGTAAACCAATCCGGCGAGACGCAGCAGGAAAGCAACGCTGCAGGATGGGAGAGAGAGAAAGTGCTCCTTCATCACCAGGACATGGAGGGTCTCAAATTCTGAATAAGATGTGTTGAGTTTTTATGTTGTGAAAGATTTCCTCGCTCCTTTGATCAGACTGTCTTTTTCCATTGTGTGAAATGCATTGAGTGTTGCAGATCATTATAAAAAACGATTGTTGGATGCTTTCTGTATTCATATAAAACATGGTCAGGAGGTCTGTCAGTTTTGAGTCCTCATCCATAGACGAGTCCGTTTCAAGTTCGAACGTGTTCAACATGAAAGATAAAGCAAGAAGCGAGTTCCACTAAACACATGATTTTTAAAGGAATTTGGATTCTTCGTGTGTTTTACATGCACAAAAAGAAGTGGAAATATTAGAATAATGATTCAATAATGTTAAATTATTCTACTAATCCAATAGCTTATTCATAAATTCTAGGGAGTTGTTAATTTATTGGACAAGTGGTAAAATATAAAAGATGGATGTTATGACTAAAGTACAAAATATGATTGTTCGATATAAATCTTAAAGATATTTTCTTTGTGCCTGTAATCCACCAGTTTTACATCCACCTTTTCTACTTTACCCAACTGACCACCGCTCTTTCAGGAAACTTGCCAGTCACAAATGAACTTAAAACGCCTGTTTTTGGACTGTGATTACCTTGAGAAAGGTTACAAGGAGAACATGCAAACTTCACACTGGAAGACCCGATGCGCTGCTGCATCGAGATTCCAGAAGTATTTCCAGACTGTTCCATTTAAAGATTAGATTATGTAACAAAAACTGACCCCAAGCAGTGAAAGTAACACGTTTGCTGTTGACCTCAGATACACTGTTGACAATGCATTTCTGCTGTAATCAAACCTTGAGACTGGCAGGTCTGAACTCTGCCACAAACACGTGATGCTGATGGAAAATGTAAGCAAATGTGAAAACAAAGCGAGACAAGCTGACATCAGTGAAGAAAGACGCTGAGTCTGCAATCTGCCAACATGTCACCTGACAACACTTTCAGGAAGCAGCCAGGGCAGTCCTATCTTTTTCTTTCATTCATCTTGTGATTCTGTCCTCAGGTAAGTTTGGGTTTACTTAATCTGATATCACGTGGAGAAATAGCTTTAAACATACCTCTGGCATTAAAAATGACTCAACCATTCTCAATGTGTGCAATGCTTTACAATACAACCAACACAGAGCTGGACTGTGGCTTTAAAGTTTGCACAGTGGCATTAATGCAGAAGCCCGTTTGATGAGCTTTGATGGACTTGTATATTATTTTTCACAGCTTGCCTCTAAAATGCAAAGTTGCCTCAGAGAATGTAAGAGGCCACGCGGCTTCAGACTAATGACTGAATTACCGCGTGCGGCCAGATAATCCCGTTTAACAGGGATTGTTGATATGTGATGGGAGCATGTGAAATGTGTGAGCACCTTTAAGTCAGCTCTCTAATGCAGACATGTCGCATAAAGCAAACAGACGCCTGAGCTGTTTGTACCAAATACTGAGAATCAGAGCGATGTCAGCTGTCAGGATTATGAATCACAAAGAAATGTGTTCGTCTGTTAGACATAAGTTATCAAATATGGCACAGGAAGCTTTAAAAAAAAGGATAGAATCTGGATGTAATCGAGTAAAAATGCACACTGAATGAACGGTGCGCTGAACGTGACGTATCCGACGCTGTGACGTTTCAAGCAATTGACCAATCAGCGCGCGGCTCTTATGCGGCTTGTTTACCGTCTGGTTCTGTTGTTTCAGTCTGTCTCCGTCCTGCGGTGTCGGAGCTCGTTGTTCCCGGAGGGGCTCTGTCGGCATTTCAGCGGCCACACAGGCAAGAAAACTCTTTAGCTATTTCCAACCGCCTTCATTCTGCTGTTTTTTTTTTTCCAAGTCCGGTGTGAACGCTACATGTTGAGAGGCTGCCGTTTACGGATTATCTGGTTTTCTTGTTAAGTGGAGACCTGCTTCCTTTAACGTGTCATGTTACTAGTAACGGCAGCTGGTAAAAACCGGAAAGAAATCTGATTCTGTCCCGGCGAGCGCGGTTCAACCGCAATTGCAATACGGTTTCGGAGTGTCGTACCTTTCATGGTTCATTTTATTTTATTTAAGGTCTGCTGCTGCTAGCATCAGCCACGGATGCTAAAGGTAGCCCGGTCACCAGTTAAGAGGGAAACCAGTTAATCCGAAACACCTGGAAGATAAACATTTGGGTTCGGTTTCACTACATTTCGTTTAAACAGAATACATTTATTATCTGGTATTTGGAAATAATCTTGACTGTAATAATATTCAACAACACTTGTGGTCCAACAGTGTTGACTATGAGTTTCCCATGACCTTTGACCACATTGACCTAAAAGCAGCTTCACATGATGGAGAGCAGAGCTCCTTTATCAGATACTCGGTGTGATTAAGGTCCATAAATTCATTTGTTTTCTCGTTATTAGTGTCGTTGTAATGTGATGCATTTGTTTTTCCACGCTGTGACTTCTCCCCGCCACAGATCATGTTGACAGACGGAGTCCTGACTCGGGGGTCCTTTGGATGGACCACGGAGGGGAACTTCACCTCCTTGTGTCCCAACGGGTCGCAGTGGGTTTGGGAGGGGCTCGGGGAGTGTGCGCAGGACGCCAGAGACATGGCCAGCATCTACCTTGGCCTGCTGTCGATCCTCTGCTTCATGGTGTCCTCAATCCCGTAGGTCTTTGCGTCTGGACAGGACAGATGAGCCTGTTCTGTGTCTGAGCAGGTCTCTTCTGATTACAGGCAGTACTACAGCTCGTGTAAAACAGGAAATATGGACAGTGCCCTCTCTATCTGGTTCCTTCTGCTGTGGCTGGGGGGCGACTCCTGCAATCTGGTGGGCTCCTTTCTGGCCGATCAGCTTCCACTTCAGGTAACTTGTAGTCCAGATACTTAGCTTTTGTGTCGAGTTATTTCACTCGATCTCACTGTATTAACTGAAGCAGAGACTGTTCAATGGTTGGAGCGAGGCTTGAACAAACTGAGAATATCCCTTTCAACTTATCATTTATTCAGATTTTGTATTCATTCCTGACTGGTCTCACGCATCTTTCTCCCTCTACTCCAGACATACACAGCAATTTATTATGTCTTTGCTGACTTGCTGATGTTGGCCATGTATACGTACTACAAGATAAAGAACAGAGTGGCTGAAAGTGAGTGTTTTAATTTTATTTATGTATGTCTCCATCTATCTAAATACTCCTATTTTGCATTCAAAGTATTGCATCTTTTTTGTGTTTGTAATGTTTCAACATATTTTATTAGTGCTGATGCTTTAGTGCAGTGTTTCATAAGGAGGAAGTGTGTCATGTCGGCACGAGGCTCATTTTGCTGTGGTGGAGTAATCCTCATGTCTGTGACCTCTGACACAGTAATTGTTGTGGTGATCTGTGATGTGCTCTGAAACGTCGACGGTGTGTTTTCTCCCCCAGGCAGGAGGGTTTTACATGTGGCGGGTGTAGCCTGCATCCTCAGCTGCACCGCAGGGCTCATCCAGCTCCCCTGGGCCGGCTCCCAGCAGGAAGCGTTTTACCCCGAGTTCAGAAGCCGCTCCCTGCTCTCCGTTTCTGAAGGCAGCTCTGCGAAGGTGAGGCCGATTCATTCACTTATTCATTTGATCTGAATGATAAACTGCTCATGTTTGGCCTCATTGGAATCGTTTTTGTCTGCCCCTCTGTCACTGCAGGCTTTTACTCCCAAGGAGATTATCGGTTTCTCCATCGGATCAGTGTCGTCAGTGCTTTACCTTTGTTCCAGACTTCCACAGATGTATACTAATGTGAGTAAAAAGAACAGTTTGTTCTACAAAATATTAAACGTATTATGCTGCAAGACAGAAATAGCCTGTAGTATTTCCCCTCACTCTAAATATAAGGGTTTGTTCAGATGAGGTGAGCAGGAGTCGGTACACGGCAGGTTGTGTGTCGGCTCATAACATCAGTCTGACGTTCATGTCTGAAAAGATGACCGCTCACTTCTCCTAACTTCTTGCGTTTCTCCCCCACAGTTTAAAAGGAAGTCCACGGAGGGAGTGTCCTACTTCCTCTTTGCGCTGGTCATCCTGGGGAACACGACGTACGGCCTGAGCGTGCTGCTGAAGAACCCAGACCAGGGCCAGGCTGAGTCCAGCTACCTGGTCCATCACCTGCCCTGGCTCATCGGCAGCCTGGGCACGCTCACCCTGGACCTCATCGTATCCTTCGAAAGAGAAAGCAAACGCATGCCGGCCGCCGCCGCCGCTGGGCCTCAGCGCTCTCCTTCCTCCCATATACATGTTACATTGTTGCACTACAGTTCCTCGGATGGGCTGGGGGTCTCGTGACCGTGTCGGGGGGTCAAAGCAACATGCAGCGTTAAGCATCCCGACACGTGCAGGAAGCTGCTGTGTTCTGGAGGCTGCTGAGCCGGGGGGCCTCTGCTGGCGTCCTCGTCTCAGTAGAGATGCTTCACTGTTTGGCTGCTACAAAAAAGAAGTCTTTTCAGCTAAATATATAATTACTCTCATCTTACCAAGCATTTCTGTTCGTATTTTCCTTTTCTGACCTCAGTTGGCCTGAATTTGTGACATTAAGCTGCAAACAGGAAGAGAAGCTTCTGCTCTGTGGTCTGATTTTCGTTTTTACTCAATTTTGGTTTTATTATAAAGCATCTTAAACAGTTGCTTATTAAAAGTGTTAAAAGATTGTGAAAGTGTAAAGAGATATTTTTTTTATAAATTTTTACACAACAGTTTACTTGGGCTCACTTTAATTAATCAAAGTATTCATTGTTGTGGAAAAAATCTGTTACAAATTCAGTTTGTGTTGATGCCTCTTAAAAACATACTCATGACCTTAGAAAAACTGTTCTAGTTATAGAAATGCATAAAATATTTAAAAATATTCACATTGAAAGTCAATCTGACCTTATTCTGACTATATTTTTATTGAAATGTCAGATCCACTACCCTAAAGTAACGTTTGGGGTGATGGATGAAATAAGAAAAAAAAAAAAAAAAAAAAAAGCAAAATGTTGATAGAGCAAGAAAAATGACAATATAAAGGAGGAAAATGAGTACCAAGAAAAAAAAGTAGCTGCTGAGAAACCCAAAGTACCTGGTGATCAACAGGGATATCGGTGTATTATCAGGCCGCTGCTCTCGAGCAGCATGAAGCCGATTGGAGCTTATTTGTTGGACCGGCAGAGAAAAATGTTGACGGTATTCCTCCCAGAACTCCGTCTCACTGTTTGATGTTTTCAATCTTCAGCTTAATCAAAGACTTCTGGCTCTAACTTCATTTGGACTGTTCCGACAGGAGGGAACCACTTGAAGCAAACTTCTCATAAGAGCTTCAGTGGCGCCTAGTGGTGAGGTTCAGGACTGCAGGTGGTCTCATCACACCTTGCTGAAGGCTACAGGGAATAAACACCAGCATGGTGGGTTCCTGAGAAGAGAGCCTTCTGGAAACACGTCGATATGAAGGCCTCATTTTTAAGGTCACAGAACATGTGACACAGACTAAAACTCCGCCTGCACACATTTTCACTCAAACATCCATGGATTTCAGTTGGTATTCAAAACGGCTCAATTTACCCAAAGCTAGTTGTTGCAGATTTCTGTCAGAATAATCTCTTGTTTGGAGAAGAAGTCTGTTTGCACTGCTTTCTGCTTCCTCCCTCAGATTTCTGTTGTTCCTCTTAACTCTTAGATTCAGATCTCGGTCCAGTTCATAATCTACCGCAAATCTCCGGCAGAGCAAGTGGACTCGGACGAAACGGCGCCTCTGATCAGGACCTGACGCTGGAAAATCCGATTTTACACACAGCAGTGTGCGGAGCGTGCCGCGTACTTTCATTTTATATTATTTATTTTGAAGCCATCCTCTTTGTTTACATTGTTTTTATCTGTCACGTTCAGTGGCAGCGTTGAGTTTGGAGGATTCACTGTGCTCTTAACAAGATGTTTTAAAGGAAACAGTTTTTAAATCATTGTGCTGCTTTTAAGTTGCCAAACACTTTTAACCATTGGATTTTGCACAAAGCCTCATCGGATCTCACTTCTAGTGTTTCAGAATACATTTTCTACCTTTTCAGGCATGTGGAAAATACGTATAGAGTCAGTTTAAAGTGGTTAAATTAAGTGCCATGACTTCCCAAAAACAAAACAAACAAAAAAAAGAACTTTTGGGAGAATTACATTTTTGTGCTTTTTAGATCAGTCTTCTTGTGGGGTTTTTTTTTTTTTTTTTTTTTTTGAGTTTTCTGGTGGTGGCTCACTCCCAGATGTTGATCTGGACCAGTTTTGCTTGCACTGGTGTTTCGACTCGGTTTTATTCCCACCTCCTCGTCTCCGTTGTTTTGCACAATATGACACAAACTTTGTATTTTATAGGAATGTTAATCGTGTTAGGTGGGTCAGTGTTCTGTAAAAATCACTCACAAATGCAAGTTCTTCTGTCATGATGTAACTCTGCTTTGGATGTCGGTCTCTGACATCCACCAATTTAATGAATAAATGTATGTTTTACACGACTCAACCAGAAGAGCTTTTATTTTATTTTCCATGTGACTGAGGGAGTTTCATCATGTGTGGAAGAAGTCCAGTATTTTTGTAGTTTTCATTCTGGCGTTTCCTTCCGTAACCTCTCCATGTAACGTCGTCCAGCTGGATAAAATCAAGCTTTACACACTTAAAATAAACATCCAGTTGAGTTAAATCCTCTCTGATTGAACAATGCAGCCGTTGTGCAGGTGGAAATGATCGCACAGCAGCAGAACTGGGTCACGTCGGAGCCGGGGTTCGAGGGAGGATGAGCCCCTCGCTGCTTCAACCGCATCCTTCACACTCGCATTATTCTCAACTGCTGTTCACAGCAAACATTATTCAGTAAATCTTTATGATAAAATTTGCGTTTGTCAGATTTGTGGCTTTCAATTTATCTCTGTTTCAAAGAATTAGTGGTTTTACCCTCCGGAGTAGCTGTGCTCCAGTTTAGAAATCATCTGTGGATTCTCCTGACTGAAAGGGTTTGTTGCCTGTTTGGGGCTTTATTTCATGGAGACGAGATCATTTTATTATTTTATTTTTACTTTTCTGGAAGGCATAATCAGTAGCCTCTGCCTACTTTATCTTCTTAATCACTGGAACAGTTGAACAAATCAAACTCAAAGTATAAATAAAAATATAAACAAAATGATACAAAGTAATTTTTTTGACAGCTAAAAGTTTTGCCACATTTTCTTCCTGGATTCCGTTTTGAAATCCTCCCCCCCTGTTGGGATCAGGACAATCCTGTGTTTTTGGATCAAACTTATCCAAATCCTATTGAAACGTCCCAAACTGAAGGTTTGATCCAGATTAAAGCTAGGATAGGATTACATGATCTAATCCGATTTCCGAATCCTTCTTTCCCTTTTGAACAACCCATTTTCAAGATTTGATCCGATCCGATAACTAAAATCCACTCAGATTACCTTTGAACAACCGGCCCCTGAGGCTTATTGGGGGGGGGGGGGGTTACATGTTTTGGCAGACTGAAATAATTTGTATCCCCCTGAAACTTTAGCTGTGCTTGAAGAAACTTGTCCTCATTCACAGGTATCGCACTTTTCAGGACATTTAAAGACACTTTTCAGGGAAAAACAAGGCTAGGGATCATGAAGGTGTGCATACATACAGTATATATAGGATAAACATAGGTATATCTATAAATCACATCTGTTAGTCCGGTTCTGGGAACAGGGATTCAACACCTAGTCGTTCTTCTGACTATCAGAGTGTGTGAAATCTTCCGTGTCCTCCAGCTCCTCTCCATCAGTGATTTTTGGGGATCCGGTTGGAGTTCTGACACCCATCGCCTGTGTCTGGTTGATGAACGGACCAGTTTGCTTTGTGATCCGGTCAGTTTTCCTAGAGATGGCGACGGGTGGCCGACGCAGCTGCCACGTCGTCGAGAACGTGGGACCAAGGTCCACTGGATCGGCAGATGATTAACTCTGCCAGAATCACCAAAAGATTTAAGAATGCAGTCGGTTCAGAAAGCGTGGAGATCTCTTCGGGTTTCAGCGCTGGGCTTCAGAGATCTGATTTCTTCATGAGTGTAAACTCTTCCTCTCACCGCCTCCCACCTTCTAGTTGAGTCCAGCAGAGGTCACGGTCTCCCCTTGACCTCAGTGCTGACCCCTTTGACCCGAGAGACCCCCCCCTCCTCCCGAGGCTTCATTTGACCTGCGCCTGCCTGGGAGGCCTCCGCTGCCCGTCTTGTTTTTCTTCATTAGCAGATTCGTGCTGGCCTCTGTGATGCACCCTCCTCCTCCCTGACACACACACACACACACACACACACACACACACACACACACGCACACACACACACACACGCACACAGAGACTTAGTGATCCCTCAATATTTCTCCCTCTGACCTCACATCCTCAGTGGGTGGGCCCTTACTGTTGGAGGAGTGTGTGTGTGTGTGTGTGTGTGTGTGTGTGTGTGTGTGTGTGTGTGTGTGTGTGTGTGTGTTTGGGGGTGATGCAGTGTGTGCTTGTGAAACAGTGGCAGGAGGCGGATTGTTCAGCGGCGCTGGGGAGTTAGCAGGAAGAGCCAGCGATAGGCCTCATCCATCCATCAGCAGGACCAACAAGCGGCTGTTTATAAACACTATATACTGGGAATTTCTTAATGAGATGAGTCCAGAAACGAGAAGGAGGGTCTCTCGTGACTCACTTAATGTCAGCTCTTTGTCGAGCCAGAAAGGGCCCAAAAGGCGGAAAAATTGGCGAAATTGTGGATATTTCTGTCTGATGTAGTGGCTCGCAGGATCCGCTCACAGAAGATCCCAGTTCTGTTGTGACTTTGGGGTCTGTGTCGGTGTTTGTCTTGGTTTATTCCCCCAGTTCAATGAAATATTTGAGGTTTATTGATGGACTGCTGTCATGTGCAAGGTGCGATCTGCCTCCAGCGATGATCAGTACATAGACAGGATGCGAGGTCAAACCTCGCCTCACATCAGGGGTGTCAAAACACACGACCTGCAGACCTGAACAACAACTTTGAACTTGAAAAGTGAAAAAAAAAAAAACTTAACAGAAAGCATCAGTTTTGACAATAAAGTAACAGAAGATCACAAAGATTTAAGGTCAAATAAATCATCTGTTTTTGTTTTACTTCCAATAAAAGTCAGAGTGAACATGTTATCCCAGGAGACTTTCTGCATGTCCACCTAATTTTACTGTAAACTCTCAGCCTGACACACCTTTCCATCATGTTGTCTACACACACTTCTACTCGAGTCGTTGTTCATCGGTCTGTGTGTGATTGATGAACAGGTCGCCCTCACGATCACACTGGTTTCTACTTCAGCTCTGACGCTGAGGAGTTTCCTAACTATTGTTCAGATTCACAGGAAAAGAGGGTTTCTGCTCAGATTCCTGCATGAACAGCTAAAACACACATTTCACAAGCTCTGTTTACTCTGTGTGTGTGCGTGTGTGTGTGTGAGTGAGAGAGAGAGAGAGAGAGGGAGAGCAGCCTGCTGTAATCAGTACAAAAAGTGAAAGCTGAGCCCAGAGAGCGGACGCAGGGACCCCAGACGACCAGAAGCTCCGCTGTCAGGTGAGTTTAAAGCCACAAAACTGTTTTCAGATGAACTGAGTCACGCTGCAGGCTTCATCAGTGATCAAGGCTCATTTTCCTTTTCATGCCTCATCCAGTTTGTTGTGGTAAATCAGAGACACCAACAGTGGAAGGGACAGCAGTGTGGAAGCCCAGCCTCTGAGTGACCTCCACACAACACTGGAAACGTTCTAAACTGAAGCTTTAAGCAGACACAACCTAAACAATCGACGATTCACATTCCTCGTCGCGATAGTCCGATGCGCACGCATCCTCCTCACACTGCCTCGCACACTCTCACATGGAAGGTTGGAAAAACACAGAGGACGGGTAAACAGAGCGGGCCGTTATCGAGCCGGCAGCCGCCTGATAAAGCGGGAGCGGACCACATGCGGAGTGTGGGATTTATGATGAGCTGCTCTAATCTCAGGGCTCGAGCTGTGAGTGATCCGGGACTAATGAGGGTTTTCTCGGCCTCCAGAACCCTAACTGCACATTTTCAGGCATTTTGTCAAAGTTAACTGCAGTTTCACCAATCCCGAATCACAAAGGGTCAAACTTCAGGCTCGTGGGCCAAAACCGGTCCCCAAAGGCTCCAATCTGGGCCATGAAACCAGCAAGCAGATGATCAAAAATTCTGAGAAAGCACTGATTTTTAAAAACATTTCTTAATATGCAACAAAAATTAAAAATTAAAATTAGTTTTATCTTGAGATCGTAGTCATTTCTGTAGTAGATTTTTTTTTTTGCAAAAATATCGACTTTTTCATCCCAACAAAGAAAACCTTTAAAGTTTAAATCTAACGGTTATGATGGCACTACTTCACCAGTCCGGTCCACTCTGGATGAAATTGGGCTGAATGTGGCCCCTGAGATAAAAAGTGCTTTGACTCCCTCGAGATGTTTCTCCATGAAGACGGTGGCATCAGAGAAGATTCCCAGTTTCGAGCTCTGTGAAGAAATTTCAGGTTATTAAAAATGCTGAAGTTGTTGGTATTTACTCGACTGGAGCAGTTGAGTTCAGCACTCTTTGTACCTGAAAAGCTGAAGCCACAACTGTAATGAGAATAAGTTCAACCTCAAGTGTAAAAGTGTAAGAAGAGTCCTCTTCATCATAAAGTAGCTTTGATTGGTTTGAGTTTCCTTTTTTTCTGAATCACAAACAATAAACTCGTAAATAAGAGTGGAAATTAAAAGTAAGAACTCGTCAGACGCAGAAATTACACGAGTTGGCCTCGCTCCAGGATGGAACTCCGAATGTGCTTGATGTGAACGTAACCCTGAGATTCTTCCTCCTCCTCCTCCTCCTCGGCTCCCACGGGGCCGAGCCTTCATAGCTGGGCCCGCGTTCAACAATGTGTCCCGACTCCACGACACCTCCGCAAGATCCATGGTGACATTTGCGCGCCGGCCGATACTGCCGCCATCATTCAGAGCGGCCCTCCGTCACGTCCCGCTCCCCCGGGGTCAGGGCCAGTCGGAGCGATGGATGATGATCGCGGCGGCCTGTTTTGACACATGCGCCGCGATGGGAAGTGCTGCTGTTGACAGAGGAATCACCGCGACTCCTCTGCTGCCGCCAGACTCCGACACACTCACGATGCTGCAGCAATCAGTCAGCAGACGAGGCCTGCTGCCGGAGGACGAGCTCAGTCCAAACACCGCTCATATAAATAGAAACATGCAGTTTTTTTCTTCATCTTGCAAGATATTTAAGGGGTTTCCTTCATGTTCTGTTCTTCATTCAGAGTCAGTTTCAGTGGAAATTAGTCTAAATTGGTTTAAAAAGTCCAGATTCAGGTTTAACTTTCTTTTGTTTTTAAAGATGATTAAAATAAATGAGAAAAACTCCAACAAATAATGTTATTTGGCATGTGTTCTCATCCTGAACTACTTTTTATACAGTTGCAGTTCACTTCTGGGGACAGCCACAACATTTGAATCAATAATCAAATCTGATTTGCAAAGTTCTTTCTTCGCTTAGATTTTTATTTCCAAATATTTAATTTTCACTGAATTTATCTCTTGGATTGGAATTGCCAATTAGATAGTTCACACAGGCAAATCAAATACAGCTACACTGTAAATAAATTAGGTTAAGGTTTTGTGCATTTTTTTTTCTTAAACACAGTTTTATGAGAAACTGAGGACAAATGAAGCAGTTCATGGTATCAGTGACTGTTTCATTCAGGCTTTACTGAGACTTTAAAATATGTTTGTTTGACGTTTACCAAACTAACTCACCCCTCAAAAAGTCTCCAAAAGCTGGAAGTCTTCAAAAGGTTTTCACCCTGCTGTTTTCTCTTCTTAATAATTACATGTTGCACAATAGTGAAATGACTAATAATGTTATTTTTAAAGAAAGTGGTGACTTAAGGTTATTTGTTAATCACTCTGGGATCAGGACATTTAAAGTAAAGAGGAAACCTTTTTTTTTTTATCCTTTCTCCTAAAATAGTTTTAATAAACTCAATAATGATCTCAATATATATATTTTTAATTATATACACATAGTGAGAACATTGAGAAAAGTCCAGCCCAGCTCCAGACCGACGATATCCTCATATTGATTCTTCTTTTTTAAGCGTTTAAGATCTTGATCGTCTTTCTGGATCCTTTCTCTTTTATCTCTCTGTTATTTATTTGCTCTCCTCGGGTTTGTACTTTCCCCTCAAGCTCCATTTATCTTGACGCTCTGTTGTCGCTGTGATCACATATATGTACAAATGTACCCTTTGGACACACACTCTTCAAAGGAGAGACGCCGAGTGGCCGGCGGCCGAATTCCTCTTCCATTCCTCACTGAGATTGATCGGGACGAGGCCGATCGGCTCTCCCTGAACTCCCTCCTCGCCAGCGGTCACTCCCGGCTCTCATAATGAGGCAGTGAACGGGGGCGGCGGGCGGGAGGAGGCCATCAATCCTCGGTAAGCATGCTGCTTGTCAAACGGCCTTGCTCGGAGATTTACAGGCCCCATGCAGGGGTCAGGCTGCTGTCTCCTCCGAGCGCATCGGGCCTTGACTCCTTTCACTCTGCCCCGGCCCCCGTTAGCAGTGTGAGTGTGTGTGTGTGTGTGTGTGTAGGGGAGGCGGAGATCCGAGAGACCCTTAAATCCAACTGCTGTCCAATATTAACTGCAGCACAAACAGAGCAGCGGTAAACAAAAGACAGAGTAAACACACTCCCAAGGTCTGCAGGACAAACACGGCCCGACGCGCCGGCCAGTCCACATGGATCCAAACTTCATCACGCTCAGTTCAGCGGTAGATTCCACAACTTTGGTTTTTAATTTTGTTTTCCTTTGCTGAGTCCAGCTGTTGCACATGATGAGCTCCCCCCCCCCGCCCCCCCTCCCCCGCCTGCTTCTGATGCATGACGCCAGGCCACATCCAGCTGTTTGGACAAACAGAACAGTCCCGTCCATGTCCCTCCCGGGTGTCCCGACTGTCTTTTGGGTCTGCCCCCCACCCACCCCCCCGACCCCCCCTTCCTGCCTCCCTCTGGGACGCTTAAGACCTCCTCCGGCACACCATCCATCACAGAGCTGCACTCTTCCTCTCTGCTTTTTAAAAATAGGCCGGGATATCAGCCTGGACAGCTCAGAGACCTGGACCCATCCGGGGATTGAGGAATGCCTCCACGCTTCCCAGATCTCTTCATATCTGTGTGAATCCTCTGTCTTTTTCTCTGTGTGTGTGCGTGCGTTTGTGTGTGTGTGTGTGTGTGTGTGTGTGTGTGTGTGGCGATAGATCCTGTATTACTAGCTGGAAGCAGGACTTTCCGTCCAGATGAGGGAGTGGACCGAGTTCGAGATGAGCTTCTCATCAGGAGGGTTTCTCTCCTCCTCAGATGGTTTCTGCTCCTCAGAGCCGCTCCAGCATTACGGTGAGTCTCTCACTTCTTTATGCTCATCTTGACAGCTGCTGAGAGTTTCACCTCCACTTTTATTTCTACTGTTTGTTTATTTTCTATCTTTCAAAGACGGACTCATATAGTCACATCAGTACCAACAGAACAACATTAAAGCTGATGCTGTTCTGCTGGGAACACATTTAAAGCGAGCTGGAATGACTCGAATGGCTTGTGAGGAGTTTTTCACGTTCTCCCGTGTGCGACTTTAAACTGCTCAAAGGCACAAGAGTGAGTGTGTGTAATCATTTGCCTGTGTGTGTTTGTCCTGCGATGGACCGGCGACCTGTCCAGGCTGACAGCGAGGAGCTGAACAGAGATAAATGATAAATAAATGCACGCTCTCAACTTCATTCACCTCATTTCGCTTCAGCATGATTCATTTTTTTTGTCCCAACAATGTAAACACAAGTTTATCTGCAGATAACTCGTCTGAAGGCAATGCCATTAGAAACCATTGATTTTGGAACTCTGGGAAGAAAACCACAGAGCGTGACTCACTGGCTGATATGTGCACGGCGTCTTCACTGGAACCGACGTCACTCATTCATACTCTCACAGACTTTCAGATGTCAAAACATGAAAAACAAATGAGGACTTCCTCCTGCTGTCGCCGCAAAAAACATCGACTGAAACATTCTTCGAGCAGCTTCTGCCCTGAGATAAAGCTTCATAGGTTAAGGACGTTCTCATCTGAATGAACTCACGGCTTTGATTGGCCGTCTCTCAGAAGTGTGTCACATGGACAACAGTTGTGTTGAAGAGTTTCTGCTGAGGAGAGGAGGACAACAGGGAGCAGTCATCCCAGATCATTGTCAGGGCATCAAAATCAGTCAAAAGCCAGTTTGAAGAAATGAATGAGCGGGACGTGCAACGTTTAGGAAAACATTTGTGTAAAAAAAAAGTGGCGTTACCTGAAAACCTGGTCGAGTCCATGAAGCTCTGCCTGTATGTTTGTGAATGAGCTTTTTGATTTGATGTCTTCCTGAACTGTCTGTGTCTTTAGATCATGTTTGACCCTTTTGTCAGCTGTCAGGACTGGAATCAGGCCAACTTCATCTCAGATCACTATCATTCCATATTTGTCATAGGCTGAAGCTGTGGTGTTATAAAATGACTCGTATGATGTAGAAATTACTGAGCAGGTCTGATTGTTCTCTGTTCAAACGAGGTTGAAATGATTTGAAATTTGATTGAAGGCTTCAGAGAACACAGTCTGGTGCCAAACGTGCTCTGTCAGTCTGATTCCTCGTGATCGCCCCCTGCTGTGCCCCCCTCCTGTCGCCGCTGGCACCGCGGGGGGCCGTTTGCTGGTGATGTCCGTCTCCTGGCTGCTGTGCGTGGGATGGAAGGGAGGCTGACGAGTGTTTAGAGAGCGTCGGAAATGGTTTACAAACAGTGCGAGCTGCAGCTCTGTCACATGACGGGACAGCAAGAACCCCCCCCCCCCAACCCCGAAAGATACAAAAAAAAAGGTCAACAGCAGAGTCTGGTAAAGACAGGAAACATCTGGAGAGAAAATAAAGACAGCAGAGAAGAAGAAGTAAGGAGGGTAAATGAGAAGTCTTTAAGTCGATCAAAGCCGGCAGCAGTCCATCCACAGCCGTTCTGTAACTTTCGGTAATGTGCTCTTACCATTCATCATCCTTCGATGAATCCTCTGTCAGGGAAAGCCGGCGACCGACGAGTGGAAACAACGACGAGTGGAGAGTTAAGTGAAGGACTGACATTCAAATCAGGCTCCTCCATTCATCTGCTGCTCTGCTTCTCCAAATTAGGGCCGATGAAGCCGATCGGAGCCGAAGGCAGGATGAACCCTGTATCACAACCCCACACACACACACACACACACACACACACTCACACACACACGCTCACACCCAAAACCATCTTAAACGCATGGTTTTGGAGAAAACTGAAAGGCCTCTGAGACTGATAACAAATCAGCTTAATTTCCAACCATCAGAGCCAGTAAAGCTTCTCCAGACTCTCCGTGGCTTCACACTCCGGCCTGACCGTGCACACAGCGTTGTTTTGTGTTGTTGAATCCTCACTCAGTGTCAGCACTGTGACAGTGTGCTGCAAAAATCCAGAAGTTAGCAACACCCTGTATTACTCATCAAAGCCTGCTGGGATTTTTTTTTTTTTTTTTTTGTTATTATTAATGCATCACAGCATAAAAATGGAAGAACAAAAGCTTCAGTTTGAATTTAAAAGACAAATACCAACTTATTTAAGGCCAAACATGCATTTCAAGATCTGGAAACCGACCTCCTGTTTCTGGGCCCTGCAGCCTTTATCATCCTGTGGTCACGGACTCTGAGGTTTTCTCAATCGGCGCAAAACTTCAAAACACGTTGAGTCATCATGACCACATCTTTCCTCTGATGACTTCGCGATGGGCAAATTTCAACATTATTGCATTTTAAACTTGTTTGATTATCCGCAGCCATCTTCTCGCCCTGGTACAGTGTTGGGTGGGCTCTCCGACCCGTCGGCGCGGCGCAGATCCCACGGCGGTCGTTCAGCCGCACAGCTGCTCTTTGAAAGGCTGGGAGGGATCGCATGTGTTTTCTCAGTGGGGACAGGACTTCCAGAAACACAAGCCTCTGATCCACATTTTGAAAAGCTTCAGGCCTTCCCAAATCAGGCTTATGATTACAGATTGGAAAAAAAAAACAAAAAAAAAATGCTCCAGAAAAGAGTTTCATAAAGAGTCTAAATGGCACAGGAAGCTCTCAGCTGCATCCTGTTCTTCTGGTTCACAGAAGTGAACCCTCTCTGCTTTTTATTGTGTCCCTGAGGAGCTATAAACCAGCGAAGTCTCACGATTCCTGTAAAATCACATCCCAGTGATGCTGTTTGACTTTGAAAACGAAGGTTCACTCATGTGTCAGGCGTGTGTGTGCAGACAGTTCCAGGGTTTATGGCTCTACGTCAGGCATAAGACAAGTCAGTCACCGACGGTAGAGGCGTCCTCTCACGACAGCGACTTGTGAAGTCTCTGTTTATTGTGGCGGTTTCTGTTGTTATGTTGTGGGAGCTGCTCAGCAGCAGGATCACATGTTTAACGGGAGCGTCGGACTCACTGAGGCCGTGTTTCTCTCCTTCCACCGGTGATCGTGACGGACCAGGTGTCACCGGACCAGGTGTCACCGGACCAGGTGTCACCGGGCCAGGTGTCACCAGACCAGGTGTCACCGGGCTGGTGTCACCGGGCCAGGTGTCACCGGACCAGGTGTCACCGGGCCGGTGTCACCGCTCTTTGCAGACGCTGGAAGGAAAAGCTCTGAGGAGCGGCTGCTCTTTCAGTTCTGCTCATCGTTCCTTTAGTTTTTTTCAGAAAGGTCGTCTGGGATCAAGAAGAAAGCTAAACACTGCTGGCATGATGTGGGGATGCATGTTATCCTCAAGCGTCTGACCTTCATCTTCTTCTCCTGCAGACATGCTGGCGGACCCTCTGGGCTACCCCCTGCAGGACCCGGACCTCCAGCTGCTCCCGTACAGCCAGCAGCAGTACAGCCCGGCGGGTCTGTCCTTCTCGCTGTACGGCTCGCCGCCCTCCACCTCGCCCTCGCCCTCCTCCTCCTCGTCCTCCTCGCAGCTCTGCCACCCGCCGTTCCACTACAGCCCCCACTGCCTGGAGGCGGCCTGCGACCCCGGCCCGGACCCCCTCTGCGGGGGCCTGGCTCCGGGGTTCGGGCCCGCGGGGCTGCCTCTGGGACGGAGGTCACGGCTGGGGTCGGGGGGGAAGATGCGGGGTCAGGATGAGCTGTGTGTGGTGTGCGGAGACAAAGCGTCGGGGTATCACTACAACGCCCTGACCTGTGAGGGATGCAAAGGTCCGACCACGCCCCCCCCCGCCCCCCCTCCAGCCTGCCGGGGTCTCGTTCCGGCTCACCAGGTGTTCATCGCCTTGCCTTGCAGGTTTCTTCCGGCGCAGCGTGACCAAAAAGGCGGTGTATCACTGCAAGAGCGGCGGAGGCTGCGAGATGGACATGTACATGAGGAGGAAGTGTCAGGACTGCCGGCTCAGGAAGTGCCGCGCCGTGGGCATGCTGGCCGAATGTACGGACGCCCGCTCCGCTCCGGACGCGCGGACGCCGCTCTGCAAGGCATTCTGGGTATCGCTCACCGGCTCCTCTGTGTCCCGCCAGGCCTGCTGACTGAGGTCCAGTGTCAGTCCAAGAGGCTGAGGAAGGGAGGGAAAGGCCGAGCGCCGGAGGAGGAGGAGAGCGCCGACAGCAGAAGAGTCAGCTCCACCAGCAGGCTACCTGCACAGGTACGTGTGTGTGTGTGTGTGTGTGTGTGTGTGTGTGTGTGTGTGTGTGTGTGTGTGTGTGTGTGTGTGTCTCTCTCTCTGTGTTTGCTCTGTGACGGACCGGTGACCTCTTCAGGGAAAAGAACTGAAAGAGCCTCAGTCAGTTTAAAAAAACATCCTATCTGAGAACAAAATGTTCCTCATGAAATATCAAGCCTGTTCCAGAATCACATCCGGCACCTTCGGTTCTTTCAGCTGGTTCAGATTTAGAAGTCCTCAAGTTGTTGCAGTTTTTTTTTTTTTTTCAGTTTAAAAAACAAAAAGAATTGATGTTTGATTTAGAAACTGAATATTTTTTGTGTTTTAGTCTGTAACATTTAGTAGAAAAGTTGTTATTAGCTTCTTCACCAGCATTCAATCTTCCATTAATGAATACTTTAACAAATGACACCTATAATAAACATGTTCAGTGACATTTTCCAATTCATTTTTCACTGAAGAAGAAATATTTCTCTCAATAAAATTCACAAGCAACAACCAAAAAAAAAACAGACTGAAGGCTGAAGCTTATTCTTGAACTTACCGCATCATTTCGATGAAAAACACACAATATTAGTAGGAAAAAAATCTCAAAACTTCGTTTGTTTCACTCTAATCAATAATTTTTGAAGCTCAACACAACAATTTCAACTCATTTCAAGTACGCACTAACAAAAACAAACCCTTTTAAAACTTTTGACTTCCTCAAGTAAAGTAGTGATATTCAATAATAGTAAATAAAATGTCCTGGAAGGTTTCTTTTCTCTTAGTTTTCTGTCTGATATAAACAAAACGCTCCACAGGAGCCATCAAGTCTTGTCAGCTCTGCGTTCACACTCTCATGATCAAACCGCTGAGCGATGACATTTGACCCCTGGTGTCGTGTCCCAGGCTTTGTCGTCCAGTCTGAGCGGAGAGCAGAAGCACATGGTGGAGCGGATGGTGGAGGCTCACCGGCTGTACGGCGCTCCGGACGGGAGCAGCTGCAGGGTGAGCGGCAGCGTGTTCTCTTCCATCAGGACCCATCACCATCTGCTCTCTGGCCGCTCACGCTGTGTGTGTGTGTGTGTGTGTGTGTGTGTGTGTGTGTGTGTGTGTTCAGGTGTTGGAGTGGCCGTGTCCAGACGAAGGAGAAGACCTGCCTGACGTTTCCTTACATATGCAACGACTGCTGACGTTTGCCAGGACGGTGCCGGGTAGGACGAGTCCGGATCTGTTTCCACTGGAGTTCATGATCCAGTCATTCAGATCTGTCGATGAACTAAAGCACAATTCACACTGTGCTTAGTCATGGAGCGTTTTACCTACAGTCCACCTGGTTTTCGTCCAGCTGCTCTCCTTCATCACCTTCTCATGTCACAGGCTTCGACCTCCTGGATTTCTCCGATCAGAGCTCCCTGCTGTCCTCGTCCTCTCTAGAGGTCATGTTCCTGCTGTCAGCTCAGCAGTTCTCCAACAACCCGTCCAGCCCGAGTCCAGGTGACCAACACACACACACACACACACACACACACACACACACACTCACACACTCACACTCTCTCTGATCGAACATTAAGCCTGCTCTCTGTTCGTCCGTTCTGCCAGCCCTGCAGCTTTTCAGCACGTCGACACACAACTGGCTCAGAAACGCCGAGTCGAAGGAGAACTTCCACATCAGCTCCGGTGAGTTCATGGAGACACACTTCGCTCTCCTTCCACCCTCACATGCTGTTCAGGTCAGATTCAACATTTAACAGCAGTAAAAATTCCCTAAATGTGATTCAACTCACGTTTTCAGCCAGAAATTGGTGTAAAACCTAAAAAACATTGTGAGGGGATGAAATATTTCAGCAGGTTTTTCCACTTCCTCTTGTGATCAGGAAACGGTCAGGATCTCCTCGGACCGGTGCTCGGCTTCTTCCACAGCATGGTGGCGCTGCGGGTGACCGAGGCTGAATACGCTCTGCTGACCGCCACCGCGCTGCTCTGCTCAGGTCAGGCCAGGCCGCCGGGCCCTCCCTCCCTCCCTCCCTCCCTCGCTCCCTCCCTCGCTCCCTCCCTCGCTCCCTCCCTCCCTCCCTCCCTCGCTCTGCAGACGTTCGGTCTGACAGGAACGCAGAGGATGAAGTTAGGAGCAGATCAGAGTCTTCGATTAGCGATGATCAGACAGAAGGAATGAATCCTGTCTCAGAGTCAGCAAATATTTTAGACCAAATAAAGTGAGGCATGCTGTAAGGTTTCCAGAGCACAGTTGTAAGTTCTTGTATTATAACGAATGGACTTCGCCGTGACCTCTCTGTGACCTCTGTGCCCCCGACCTGCAGACCGGGCGTCGCTGCAGGCAGCCGGCTGCGTGGACAGGATGCAGGAGCTGATCCTGGACCTGCTGTCCCGGGCCTCCAGGGGGGGGCCGCAGCGCCTCGGCCACCTGCTGGGCCGGCTGACGGAGCTGCGGACGCTGCGCCACAACTACCTCCTGCTGATAGGGCGGCGGTCCGGACACTGACGGAGATAAAGCCTGCTGGCCGACTCCCCGGCGCTGCAGCCGGCTCACGAGGAGGGACTGAGACGTCTTCACTGGCTGCTGGAATTAATTTGATGAGAGAAGTTTTTATAGGACTTTTTATACTTGTTGTATACTAACGTGCACACTTCCTCTACTTTTCACTTTGCTGAGTTCAATAAAACATAAATGCAGAAAATCTGCAGAGAGAATTTACTCGATGGGAATATTTCAATGTCCTGAAACACCTGCAGCCAGGAATACATGAGATTTGATTTGATTAAAAAAAAAAACCAAACATATACATATATCTTGAGGGTTAAAAGGTGGAAAAAGTACAAGAGGAACATTGATTTTCTTTTTGTAAACAATCAAAAATGTAATGATTTTCTGGGGTGTGTTCTTTTATCACAGGACTTCATATTTATCTGAATTTATCTCTTTCTGTTAGACAATATTTAAAAATTGAACAGCACAGAATGTTTCAAAAAAATTCAAATTTATATGATAAATATTGCTGAAGAATTGTGGTGAAGATGAAGTACTGGAGATTATAATCAGTTCAATATTCAATACTGAAGATTATTTAAAAAAAAAAAAACTGATGTGAAAGGGTTAAAACAGAACAACGACCTGATGTTCATTGGTTCGATTCCCACAGCCAACAGGTTATCACTATGGGCCCCTGAGCATGACCTCTGACCTTTGTAACAGGGTGAGTTAATGCAGAAAAAGGAATTTCCTCATATTGGACTGTAAACATGTAGAAAATCTATGAAAACGGACTGAAGTTGTGGAAAACATTTAAAGACAAAACGAATCACCATTTTCAAAGATCTTAAACATTTTTAATAGAGCATTTATTCCCCAAAATGAGGAAATATTGGTTACAGACAAAATATTTGGTGAGCAGTAAAATATACAGGTAGTACAAGCTTATGAAGGTGTATTGATTGGTCTGATGGAACGGGGCTCTCCACAATAAATAATCTTCAGGGGGGAGCGAGTGGGGCTGACCGGTGGAGCTGAAGTGTGAACTGATCTGAGAGAACCGGGGCGTTGCTTCTTTTAGTTTAAATACCATCTCATCCTCACCTTTAACCAATATATATCTTTATCTCTATAGTTCTGTCTTCCATAAATAAATTATTCATTTCTGTATCAAAAAAGAGAATTCAAATATAAAGAACAACGACTCTTTGTGTTGTATGCTCTCAATGTACACACGCACACACACATTCTCACACACACACACACACACACACACACATATGCACATACACACGTCACGATGCGATGACATCAAATCAAGCTCGACGTTCACTGCAGCAAGTCAGGAATCCTCTCCTGGAATATACAGCCTCGCTTCGGGCCCTTCTGGGCTGATTGAAAGACGCTTTTTCACTGAAATCCAAAAGGGTTTGATCAAACACGTACATATGTACACAACGTGTGCCTCTGTACTGTACAGGTGTCTTCTGTAAAAGATTTAAAAAGTAAAAAGCTATTGTATAAAAGATGGCAGTGATCCATTCATTAGTCTTCTGCAGTTCATATAAATATGTCAAATCTCTTTGTGTGACACTTGGATTCCTTGGCAGTAGCATTAGAGAAAATAGAGAAGGGAAATCTTTTACATCCGTTTACATTTAATCCAGACGCACAGTGGGAGGAAGCCGACTCTTCCTCACGTCCCTGAACTGGGGGGGTGAACGTCTGGCGGCTGCAGCAAGGCGGGCCTTAAAGGTAACTTCATTTGAACCTGGAGCTCGTCCACTTAGTGGTTTTGGGGTGGAGCCGCGGCGCAGACGGCTGGATGCACCTGCTGCTTTAAGACCCATGAGAAATGCATAGCGGGGGGCTCGCGGGCGCCCCCTACAGGAAGGTGGAGGCCACGAAGCCCTGGCTGTGGCTCACTCGGCTCTGGTGGATCATGGCGCGGTCGTACGCCACCTGGACAGACTTCCGGATGCTGGACTTTCGGGCCTCCATCACCCGCAGCTTGTCGGCCGTGTCGTCCACGCCCAGAGGCGTCACCTTCTCCCGTGGGAGCCACTGCCTGCGACAGCGGAGGGTCAGACCGTTAGAGGGTCCCAACAGGGGGCGGGGATCCGGCTTTCAGGGCCGTGAACCGATCCACCTGGAAACTCTACCTACTCATGACTTGGACGCAGAAATGAACATTACAGCTTCGCAACACTGTCTGAACTGGCTTATATCATAATCTGCTGAAACACTGACGGGTATGATACAGAGCGTGGACCGCGTGCGACGCTCACCACGTGCGCTTGTTGTCGAAGAAGAGCACCAGGTAGAGCCTCTCGTTGGCCTCCTCCTGCCTCTGCTCGCCCAGCCGCAGGACGTCTTTGGGCGGGACGGGGATGGGCACCCCGTTGTGCAGCAGGCCCTCCTCTGGCATCTCGGGGTCGATGATCTGAAACGGACACACGGATCAGCCGAGGAGTCAAGGCATCGGGCAGAATCGGCGCGGCTGTTCGGTGCTGACCAGAGCGGGATAGGAGGGGTATCCTCGGCACTTCGCCCACACCAAGTCCAGCGGCTCCAGCTCCGTCTCGTCCTCTGACATGTGGCTGCCGTTGCCTGAAAAACACAAAGCAAAACTTCCATTTGAGCAAGAAGCATCAGCAAGAGTGACTTTTAGCGAGAGGCGTGCTGAACTACAGTACCTGTGTAATCAGAGTCTCCGTTGACGATCTCCAGCAGGGGAACCTTGGACAGGGCGGGCTTCCCGAGGCTCCGTTTGGGGGGAGAGCTGCTGTGAGGCGGGGAGGGGAGAGGTTACGGTCAGTGTGACGAGACTGAATCCAGGTGAAAACCACAGCTCACACAGCGCGGCTCACATCTCTTTTTGGAGGACTGGGCAGGGGTGGTACTCCGAGTCGGACCCGTCGTCTTTATGCTTGAAGCCGTTGGTCAGTCCTGAAAGCACAGCGGGGAGAATCAGACCACGGAATCAAACCTCTGTTCTCCAATCGGTCACACTGAAAATGCTGCAGCAGTGCTGAGTCGCCGTGGCTCTGATGAGTGTTTTGTTCTGGGAGAGAGATCACAGGTAAACAGTAACGGCTGGAACTAGAACTCATTATCTGAGCACTTCAGGAGGACGGCAGCTGATAACGGCGTGACGTGAGGTTTAAAGGTTTCTCACCGCTTTCCAGAGCGTGGTTTGGCGTCTTCTCCGGCTCGCTATCGGAGCACGGGTCCCTGCTGCTGAACGACAGCTCGCTGAGGCTGGGGGGTCCCGGGACTTTCTGGGGGGTCTTGGAGGGCGTGCTGGAGGGCGTGCTGGAGGGCGTGCTGGAGGGCGTGCTGGAGGGCCTGGCCGGCCCGTTGCTCGTGTTGTCGTCCTGCGGCCCCTTCCCGTTGAGCAGGGGGTTTTCTCTTTCTCTGAACAGCTTCGCTCCGTTTTTCGCCTTCTTGAACAGGACGGAGGTCCGTCGTCCCACGCCCCCGGTGGCGGGCCGCGGCGGGCCACTGGGCTCCGGGAGGCCGTTCGTCACCGCCTGCCCTTCGCTGTGCAAAGTCGGAGGCGGCGATGCGGGCCGCTCCTGTGCTTTAGTGCAATTAAAGTTCTCGGCGGCGCCGCCTGAAAGCTCGCAGTCCATCTTGAGGCGCTTGCAGGGCCGGCTGGGGGACGGGGGCTCCCCCGTGATGGGCCGCAGGGTGGGAGGCTCCAGAGGGGCGTCGCCCAGGCGCGGAGGAGGCGCCGGGCCCGTGCGCTCCAGTGTTGGCGGGGAGGCGGATTTGTCCTCTGAAAGACGACAAGAAAAGGTTTTATTGACCTTCGATCGGCACCGAGCGCCGCCTGAATGTCCACTGAGGATGCGGGGTGAGGTGGTGGTGTCGCGGTCACGCTGGAGAATGGGGTCACTCTGATGGATCACAGCTCAGTCTAACACGAACCACAGCCCAGAGGCCGCTCAACTACCCTGTCCACACGGAGGAGGACCTGATCCAGACAAGTGAAGCTGTTACTTCGCTCTCACAACTGTACGCCGGCAGCACGGCGGTGTGGACGGCTGGGCGCCGCGCCGCCGAGCGACCGGACTAGCCTGCCGTCAGTAGTGGGATGACATGGCATGACTGTACGTGGCCGATGGCGAGAGAGGGAGGGAGAGGGAGAGAGAGAGAGAGAGAGAGAGAGAGGGGTGAGTCCATGACGGTGAAGTGGACGGAGAGGTGCGGACACAGAGTGCACTTGGAGAGAGGAGTTGTGAGGCAGCCATGGCTAACGAGACTCTGTGGGCCCCTACTTACTAGACTGGAGACAGTGGGGTGGTTGGGGTTGGTGCGTGGGGGGGACCCTGGCTCAATTACCTGAGGACAATGTTCTGTTAGCTCATGTTCACAACTGGTCTCATTGACAAAAGTGGCTCTTAAAGCTTCATGCATCTGGCAATTTCATACTGTCACAGAGCGGAGTGCCTCGAATCGGCCCACCTTTGTCCAAAGACGGGAGGCCGCCGTCCGCCCGGGCGCCTTTGTCGTCGTCCTCCTCCTCCTCGTCCTTCTCCTCCTCCTCGCCTTCCTTGAGGTGTCCGTTGTGGAGGCCGTGGCGGGGCGGCTGGCCCTGCCTGTAGCGGATGTTGTTGATTTCGCGCCGGAGGAGGCGGATGCGGCGGGTCCGGGCGCCGCTGCAGCGCATGGACGAGACGAAGTCCATCTTCTCCAGCAGCTCCTTCAGCTGCTCCTCCACCGACATGTGCAGCCGGTTGTTAGGATCCAGCACGCTGTCGACTGGCGAGAAGAACAAGAAAACAAGCAGGATGACATGAGGGAGCACCTCCTCCACCTGGACAGAGCTGTTACAGCAGGTCTGAGTGACTGAAATACAGTGATTAGTCCTGACGCGTGACATGAGTCACGTCAAACATGGCGACGGCCGATCAAGCCGGCAGCAGTAACAAAAGCATGGACGGTGAATGAGCTGATTTAAAACTAAATTTTAAGAACAGCATGCATACTGGCCTCTAAAGTGTGGAAATACTTTTTCAACAATTGTAGGTGTTTACATTCAGTTTTATTCGACGCTGAGATAAAGAGTGAATTACAGCGATTTTCCACTCTTCAGACAGTACTTTCTCTGGTATTTGCCGATTCTGAGGCTGAGGGGGAATATTTTCATCCTGAAGTGCAGGATTGCTCCTTCAGCGTCTGTACATCGTGACAGAAACGTCTGTGCGCACTGACACGCATTAAAGCAGCTGTCTGGCTCGATAATACAGAATCACGGGACGTTTGGAGAAGACAGATGCTGAAAACAGGATGAATACTGCCAGAAAACTGGATGTAAGTGACGAGGGAAAGACAGTGTAAAAGAAGACAGGAGGCAGAGAGACGCTGCTTAAAGTCACATCAGTGTTTGTTCTGAAGAAAAGTGGAACAAAATGTAGAATTTTCAAGAGTAATAAGATGTTTTTAATAGAAATATTCAATAGATTGATTGGTAGATACATTTTTAGAAAGATAATTGTTAGGTCAACTGCAGTCTGATATCCGTTTATAAATGAGGCCTCATAGTGACTAAAAACTCCAGATCTCAAAAACCCAAAGCGAATTAAAACCGTTTAATTCTGGATCCCTCTGACGCCGGTGTACAGATGAAGCACTTAGAACTTCAATGCTGAAAAAACTCAACAGAGACGACACTAATCTATGAGCAAAGGTACGTTCTGAACAAACTCTGTGTTGGGATTAGTTTTACTTTAAGTGACTCATTTGGGTCATGTGAACACATTCAACCACAGACGCCTGCTGAAAGTGAGACAGGTGTAACAGACGCAGCCTTCTGTGTTCACTACATGAGAAATTCAGTTTATATCCATGTCACCTGCAGATGCAAACTGCTGATGACGGCGGGGCGGCGTTACGCAGTACAGCTCATGTGTGACCAACAAACCAAGACGACATGGAAGAAACAGACTGGCTGTGGGAACGAGTGTGTGTGGACACAAACAGCAGCCTTGCTTCACCTGAGCATCAGGACAAATAAGCTACGAAAAATATTTGATTAAGACCATTGATCAGCTCTACTGTGCCTTGTACTGGATATACTGCTCAACAACCACACCAAATTAAGAGATGCTGCATGGGAAAAAGAAGTCAGTGTTGCATGACGTCTGAAACACCTGCACCAATTTACGTGCTTAAAGGAAGCAGGTTCAGGCTTTACAACACCTCCAGTCCAATTCAATGTATCTGAAGCTGCAGAAACCTCCAAACAGGAGCCTAAACAAGAGCTGGTCGACCTCAAACCTTGATCGTGATATCTGAAAGTGGTGCAGAGGAGGATGTTTCCCACCAGAGCCAGTTCATTTTCAGCTTCTTCGCTCTGTATGCGACACGCAGCAGCAGCAGCTCAGGAAAGTAATCAGCAGCTCAAATTGATGCATGTTGTTTTTGCTTTGTCTTTCTTTAATGAGGCACTGCTTCATCTGCTTAAGTTGATGAGCTGCTGCTGCTGCTGCAGGCGGCGCCGCCGCTGTTCCGCAGTGCAAAATGAGAAAGAGGAGCTCTGCGACTCACCGTCCTCCCAGGTGCAGCTGTAGAAGTCTCGTTTCTGAGGCGACTCTGAGAGGTGCATGCCGGTGTCCAGGTCCAGCCCCGTGCTCGTGGCCTGTCGCTGAGCGTGACGCAGGACGGCCCCGCCGAGGTCCCGCAGGCGCAGCGCCGCCCGGTGGAAGACCGTGTCCTTGGAGTTATAGAGGAGGCAGTTTGACACCATCAGGTTGAAGTCGGACTCCATGTCGGCCACGGAGCGATAGGCGTGGTTTTCCAGCTTCGAGGACATCGTGGAAAAGTCCATCGGCTGGCGAATGAACTCCAGGTAGTCTGGGACCTGCAGACGAGAAGCAACACACACCAGTGAGTGAAACGCCTTTCTCTATTTGTAGTACTGTATAATGTCACCAAAACACCACTTCGAGTTAATTATTCAGTTCTAATAAATCTGTTACAACTTCAAAACAACACGCAGCTCATTACAGTCTCATTATGTTACAATGTTTGACTTTCGGTGATAAAAGAAATCTCCATCGGGGAAACTCGCAAAGCAAACTGCCTGGCTGACTTTCCAGTGAGGCATGACTCTCCTTTCAGGGAAAAAACTATCCAAGATAATGAAAAACGAGGCACTCTTTTACTGCATTGTATGTCTATTATTCAGACACACACGCAGTGTCTCCAGGCCCCTCCGCTATACGACGCGTATCAGAAATGTCTGACCTCCTTGATGTCCACTGGCTGTGCAAAGATGTGGGCAGTGTCCTTCTCCTGCAGCTGCTCCAGAGTGGAGCGGAGCAGCATCAGCATCGGGGTCAACTGCATCTCCAGAGCTGCCTGGTGAACTTTGACCTGTCCATGGCAGAGTACATGCATGTCATGTTAGGCTGAAGCTGACATTTTTTCTGAAGAACACGTGAGGTTAATATCAAGAGCAACGATTCACACAAATGCAGTGTTAACATCCCATTAAAGCAGCTGTAGGTATGACACGGATTCATCCCAACATCTACTGACTGCTGGCCTTCAGTGATTTTATTCAGTCTTTTCTTCAAAGGTCATCTGATTCTATAAGAAAACAGGGCCAGCTTGAGTATGAACCAGCCAGGTCTGTGAGCATTCAGTTCCCTCTGCGCGTTACCTGCTCTCTCTTCAGCTTCTCCCTCTTCCTGATGAGCTCCACCAGCAGCCGGGCTTTTTCCAGATCGTGCCGGAGCTTCTGCCAGTACCGTAGTGCTTCTCTTGCCGCAGAGATTTTCTCGTCCACTTCAGGCTGGCAGAATTAAACACGTTTTAAAACGGTTAAGAATGCATTTCAGAAAGGCCTTTTTTTTTAATATTCTAAAGAGCAGCCCTCACCTGTTCCGTATTCCTTTGGGACTGGTTGTTAGAGTGCAAACGCCGAACCAGCGGCACGCCATTCCTGGACTGGCGCTTCAGTAACCAGTAGCTGTGCAGCCTCTGCATGAATTGGTTTTTCCTTTGGAAAAGGATTCCCTTGCAGATGATATTGAGCCTGCATGATAAAGGAAGACGCAGGTTAATGCTCGTGTCAACATGACAGGAAACTGTTGGAACATCTTCAGTAAAATACTGTTGTGATAACACAATTGAGTTGACTTTAATATGCTTGGTATACCCAAACCTTTCCACAAATAGTATTTTCACAAAACTGCAACCTGCTGAGACAATCTCAGAAAATGCATGGAGGTCATATGGTTAATTTTCTTTTTTTCCCCACATAACAGAAAAGCCACAATCTTCAGAATGCACAACATTCTGACCTGCTGGTGGGGATCTGGGGAACTGGTACTTGTGGTGAAGCAGCATTTCTCGTTGTCGAGTCAGTATTCTTCTTCCCTTTCTTTTTATCTGTCTTAGCCTCAGAGTCAGATTTTCGGCCTTTCTTGGGAGTGGTGGGACCCTCCGTGTAGGCACTCCGCCCCCGACTCGCCCTCCCTCTGCTGCCCACCACTCGCCCTTCACCCTCCTCCTCCGACAGGGTGTCCTGTCCTGGCGGAGAGTGAGCCTCACAGAATGCTGTCTTTTTAACTGAGAACGTGGTCCCGTTCACGTTCGTTTCCCGCACGGGGTCTATCTTCATGAACAAACCCGCGCGCTGCGCACACGTGACGTGGAAAGCAGTGTAACAGTTGGCCTTGTGGCACTGGATGGACGCGCCGCGGCCCTTCTGCTTGCACAGGTAGCAGGTCAGTTTCCAGCGCGCGGGGGGAATGTTACCCACTCCCTCCACGGGCTCCAGGAACACCGTGTTGGCGAAACAGACTTCAGGAATCCAGATAGCGCACACCACATGCGCCCAGCGCCCGTCGCACGTTTGCTTAAAAGCCCCGCCGCGGTTCGGACACAGTACGCAGTCTACCGGTTTCTGGGGGGACTGGAGGCAGCAGCGGCACAACCACTGGCCCTCAGGGATGTAAGGTACTCCGTAACACTCCTGGTGCACAGCCAGGTTGCAGGAGTCACAGAAGAGGATGACGTTGCTGTTGAGGCACTCGTCATCCAGGCACACGCAGCAGAAGGCATCGTCGTCGATAGTGCTTTGAGAAGGAGCGCGGGTGCGGGATTCTCGGTACGCTTCCTCCTCCAGCCGGTCCACCAGCAGCTCGAAGGTGTCCGGTGAGATAACTGAGTAGCCCTCTGACGTCCGGCCAGCATTGATCATATCCAGCCAGGCGGTGTCCTCCTCATCCATGTCATACTCCGCCTCAGTTTCCTGCTCTTCAGGCGAGCGTTCAATGTAACGGTAATAGGCTGCAGGGAGGGGAGCCGCCTCCAGGGGCTTGAAGGTTTCTTGTACACGAAACTTCGGTTCAGGGAGGGTCATGTGGTGATGGTTTGATGTGGTTACTTTCTCAGGTGACTGTGGGTGAGAATTGGGGCAACTGTTCTTGGAAGGCGGTGGCGTCTTGGTGGTGGAGGTCTTGGAGTCTTTCCTGCGGCCGCGGGGCGTGACACCTTTCCGGGGTGTTGGGGCACTGCTGGCAGGAGGCGACGACTGCTCGCTGTTCTCTTTGTTGCTGTTACACTCACTGATGTCCTGAGCCATCATCTCATCATCAGTGATGACCTCAAGAGGCTCCAGAATAGAAATCCGGTGAAGCCGACCCTCCAGCTCCACCTCCACCACCTTCTGGGCTTGGGCATAGGTCAGTGTCTCTCTGCTTGGAGATGCTTTGAGGCTGTAAGGGGACGGCGATCGCTGGCGAGCACCCCCACGCCCGCCAACTGTCCCATTAGACTTCGACTTTCTGACATCTCCATCTTGTCCTCCTCCTTTGGCCACCTGGCCTTTTCGACGTGGCTTTCTCATAGGCCAAGGAACACACTTTCCCTCCTGCAGAAACAACAGTAAAATTAAAAAGTGGTGAAATATTTTGTGTGAACGTATGTCAATGCCAGTTTTAACATGATTTATGCCTTCAAGAATTTACGTTAAATTGCTTTGTTCTCTTGCCCTATAAGCAAAAAAGTGTGGGTTCAAATCCCTACCAGGGTTTTCTGTGTTGTTTCTGAAAACATGGGTGAGACTTTAAATTAATCAATCGTTAGATAAAATGACACGTTTTGTTGTGTTTGGACGGTGATAGACTGGTGAGCTGTGCGGGATGTACCTTCTATTTGCCCAGCTCGAAATAAAGCCATAAAATTTGAAAACTCGACAGCCATAAGTTGCGATTAAAAAAATTATTAAAAGTTTAGCCAAAGTATTAGAAACAATGAAATGGCTAAAAGACAATTTATAGTGAAGATCCGAACTGTTATCTTGAATTGTTTTATCAAATTATTTTTTCATTTAGTTAGAATGCTGACAATAATAACACTGTTTTGAGCAACATGCTCCACTCGGATTGTAACACAGTCAAAAGTGCAGTGTTGTTATGTCAGGTCTGGATCACCTGTGGTGTCAACATTCCTTCACACTCCACTACTCCAGGACAACTAAAGCGGTAAAACGTCCCATATTGACAGCTGATGTGTTCTTGACCACACGTTTAATGTTGATCGTTTAAAACACACGCTGACAGAAAAAGTAAGCAAATGCTCTGGAGATTATTCTCGACGTTATCTCAGAAAGTGTTGGCAGCCACTATGATGGCTAGCCACAACACAACAGTCCCGTCCAATCAGCTTTCAGGGAAGTTTGACTGACAGCGCTCACATCCAATCAGCTTCGAGAATAGCATCGTCTCAACAGATCAGTGTCCTTATTTCGGGAGTGAAGTGTCAGCCATATTTACAGTTCTAAAACACAGCTAAAAGCTCTTCTGCTGATTTACTCTTCACAGAAGTTTTCTCCGATTGGAGTAGCGATTTTATCCTGTCAGATCAGGACCCATTCGGCGCAGCAATGTGACAATAATCTGACATAAAAGTGCCAAAAGGAGCAGAAACGTTGGCTGATTTATCGTTTTTTAACAAGATTCATTAAATGACAAACCGCCAGGACAAGTTCAAACCTTATTGACAGTAATGGAAGAACAGTTGGGTGAGAAATAAAGGATAAATTACCTGTTCTGGCTGCTGTGTGACGGTGATCTGTCGACAGCCGGCGGTGTGAAGCCGCTTTACAGTAATGGTTCCACCGCCTGGCGCCTCCCGGAGCTAACAGCCGCTGCTAGCCAGCCACAGCTCATTTCCTTCTAATATAACCTTTTTTTTTAATCAACACGGCGTGAAGAAGGCCAGCAGTGAATCCCCGAGACTTATCGAAAATAACAGTGGTTATTCTGCATTTGAAAACCTGAGAAAAGGCTTATTGCCGACGCGGTTGAGTGAGAAGGAGAGATATTAGCCTCCTTCGGCTAGTTGGCTGGATGTTTGGAGTCCGAAGTGCTAACGGTGTTAGCCGAAGTAGAAACACAACTTCCGGAATGGATTTCAAAATAGTGTAATCTGTCAAGAGAGGCTCTACAGTAATAAATCACATTTATGTATAGGGGCTTGTTTTATTCCTCTCATGTTTATCAAATTATTCCATAGATGTTGACTTTACTAGTTGTAAACGGTATTTAATGTTTCTCTGTTTCTATGACATGCTTGTATTCTTTTTTAATTTCATTCTGTCTTTTGTTTTAAGTTTCTGTTTTATCACATTCCGTGTTGGACAACGCTACAAAGAATTTCTAATACCACCATATGTTTAAAACATTGTTTCACCGTGTAAAGGCCAACCTTTACAACACGGTGCTGTATTTTATTTTGACAGCGGAGTTCTTCACTTCCGCTTCGCTTGAGCGCAGGAGATTGAAACATAACCTCTGACGTCACTCGGCCACGATTTTCGCGCGCCAGCTCCTGAAGCGAGTCAATGACAGCTCGCAGAGAAGTTGAGAGAACTCAGACGATGGAGCAGATTCATTCTGCCTCCACCTCACTCCAGACTGTCTTTCCTCCAGACTTTCTCTCTCGCTCCACCTCTCATTCTCATTCTGAAGTTTTCTTGCTGTCTAAAGAGGGTTTTTTTTCTTTGCATCATCACTTTGTCATGTGTAATTGTTTTTCCCTTGAAAAGTGTCTTTAGATTAGATGAATGTTGTATGAGGGACTGTATAAATGAAACTGGATGTATATGTTAATACGTACTCACAGGAACACAGTTGACCTGAATTGCTTCATGATAAAAACCGTGAAGATCTCTCCTGAAGTCCACCATCATCTCTTCTATTTCCTCCATGTTTTTGGTAGAGAATATGTGCACTACTATACCGTAACATAAGCAAGAGCTGGACTATATATTACAAAGGTATCAGCTCGATGGTATCAGAATTCACAATATAGATATAGCAATAGACAATGTTCAAGAACTGTTTCCATGCACTGTGCAGCAGATGGAGCCCTCGGTTGCATTTCACTCTGTTACCTCAACATTACATGATAAGTGGTGACAGGAGTCTAAAGCATTTGAAGATGCAGTCATGGACGAGCAGGATGAACAGCAGAGGGCTCAAGACACACGGAGAGATCAAGAGACAATAGGTCCCAGAAACACCAGCTATTGACATGGATGTTTCTTCCCTCTGGGGGTGACAGGGTGAGGGGTAGCGCAGGGGAGATATAAATCCAAACTATAGGGGATCAAAGCCTGCAGATATATATTATTAGAAATGATACACACTGCTTCAACAGAGTACATATTGGGCTGCAGATGTAAATTACTGTAAACAGCGTGACTGATGTTACTGTTAAGTGTGGAACCACAAAGTGGTCTGTGTGGGAGGCATAAATAAAGCGCTGCTTTCAGCGTGCTGTGGGTGCACGTTGCAGCAGGAACTGGTGACATGTTGCACGTTCACACTGGAGCTGCTAATCTTTTGGGGCCTCGGAGGGACAAGCGTGCTCCACACAGCTTGACAAGACGTCTCCACCCTCAGACTGAACTCATCTTAACTGGATGTGACAATACGACCACAACATTTTGGCTGAATCTCCCAAAAACAAAACAAAACAGGACCAAATTTACGTGACACACACCTGCTTTTATTATTTCACTGCAAAACAATGTCACAGTAAATCTGCATCACAATTCACTGGTTGGGAATGTCTAACATAAAAACATCTACATTTAGGAAACAATTGCACGTTACTTTAAAAAAAGATGATGGGGCAGTTTAAACATCTTCACTCCTCTGAACACTGATTGCAAATCTCCATGTGTGAGGAGTTAAAAGGATCAGCTAAAGGAATCTGGGAAGGGGATTTACAAGGGCACCGTTGGCTGCATCAGTAGTTTCCTGGGATCACGGAGACATAGTCAGGGTGTTCTTCCTCTTGGAGTCCCGCCGGGGGAATGGCACAAAGCTTTTCACCTCTTTGAAACATAACCCTGAGGGTGAAATGGGAGAGTATGCAGCTGGTCAACAACAACGATCGGAATTCAAACAGGAAGCCGTTAAAGGCATGCAAGTCATTTACTAATTTCACTATGTATTTCATCTGCATGTGTGATTTAGCTCCTTTGTAGGTGTTCCATTATTGAATGGATGTATAAGAGGATGCACCGATACCAGTACGGGGTTGTGACATCCGTCAGTAACGTCATGTGACAGCTCAGAGGTGAAAGTGAGGAGAAGATGGAAAGCCAGGCATGGAGCCAGCCGGTCACCCAGAGCGGTATGGCTGCATCCGCAATGACCATGCGTCTGTGTAACAGTGCATCCGCTCATCCATCAGGCCCACTCACGCTTCCACTCCTCCAGGGACAGCGTGGCGTTGTCGTGGCTGTCGTCGTACGGCGTCGGCTCGGGAAAGTCGTCCGGGTCTCGCAGGCCGTCAAAGTACGGATGCTCCAGAGCCAGCTCGGCCGTCGGCCGCTCGTCTCCGTCCAGAACCAGCATCTTCTCCAGCAGGTCGATGCCTGAAAAAGGCACACAGTGTTTCAAGCTGATGTCAGGACTATTAGTTTTTTTTCCTGTGGCAATTTAAGTCATCTTCATTTGAACAAAACTGACAGCCGTGAATTAAAAATGCTTTACGAGAAAGAAGAAGTCATGAAGCTGGCAGCAAACAGAAAACAGCCTGATGTTCTCCGTTGTGCTTCTGCTTTCAGGGTATTGTGAAGCCTTTAGTAAAGCCAGTGTTTTAAAAAGTTAAAAATAACACAGCAAAGTAGATAAAAAGGATGTCAAACTTACACTTATCACTGGCTCGGGGAAACAACGTGGAGAAGTCTTTTCTGGGAAAGCGAGGAAGGCCCTTGATATAACTTTTGGCCTGTTTTTGGACATAAATGAAAAATGAATACAGGTAATCAAAACTACTAAACCGGTGAGGGCAGTGACACACACTGATGATGTATGTATTCTCATCTGTAGACAAAGTGTCATGTATGAGCAACTGTCCTGGCTTGCACCCTCTGCCAGAAGACGGCACCACTGGCTGCAATTTATTTTCAAAAGTATTTACCTTCACTTTCCCTGTTATTTAAAGCAATATCTAGTGCTCTATAACTCTCAGCATAACTTACGACACGATGAAAAAATGTTCTTTACTGTTCCAAGAGTTAAGCATGAAGTAGGTAAACAGGCATTCTGTGTCAGGGCCCCGAATGACGGGAACAATCTTCCTGTTTCTATTCGCTCTATAACTTCATTAACTTCATTCCGTAGTGCTCTATTAACACATCTTCAAAATACTTGCCACTGTTTCTAATTTGCTCGAACGGCCATAAAGGACCATAAACGAAAAGGTTCATGTGATTTAAATTTTTGTTGTGATGTTGCGTTTTGACTATGTTGTGCTGACTTTGATGGATGGAGAGAGGTGAACGTTCAGAGCTGGTTTGTGTGTATGTGTGCGTGTGCCGTTTCGCTTTTAATTATTGTCTCTTTTTATTATTATTTTTTATTACTTTTATTCTATTTTTTTGTTTGTCTTTTCTTATTATTTATGTGTATATATCTTATTTTTTCATATGTATATGTAATTTTGCTATCTTGTATTTTGTTATGCTACTCTGCTCTTTATGTTGTTATGAATATGAGGATCCCCTCGAAAACGAGAAAACTTATCTCAAGGGGTTCTTCCTCGTAATAAAGAACTGTTAATAATTAATAATAATTAATTCATTCTGAAATTATAGACTGAAATATCAATATTTCATTTTTTAATATTACTGTATACAACTTGTTAAACTTGTTAAAATGATATTTGTGGATATCTCACATTTGTGTCAGGACACTTAAAATCAGTTCAAACGATCATTTTTCACAAATGTGTGCCAAACTCAGTAAAGTTCACTCGAAATGAACTCACAAGGCATTTGAACCATCAATATGTAACTGTGGTGCTGGACAGAAATCCACAGCAGCAGCTAAAATCTGCACACTTACATCAAACACAGCAGGAAAACAAGCCTTTTAAATTTTAACTCGATTTTCTGAGTGAACAACAAAAACGCTGCAAGTATTTCTTGATATACTGAGATCTCTGTGGTGCCACCGTCAGGACAGACTATTTATTTCACCAAACAAAACTTCAGTTTGTCTTTACTGCAGTCAAAACTTAAACTTGAGCAATTTTCTCCTATGAATATTAGTGGATTTAGTGTCTCGAAGTCTTCACAAAATAAACAATTTCAAACCACTGCTGAAATCACCACATACATCCAACTTTTAAAGGTGCATTAGGAGTTTGCACGTTTTACATGAAACAACGTCCCCTGCAGGCCTTGGGCGTAACTGCAGCTTAGTGAAACGCTCTCGTCTGTGTCTTGCGTGCACGGAAGAGGGGAACTCCTTCCTCGCTCTTTTAGTAGCGTTCCAGTAAAATGTAAGTTTCTTTTGCCTGGTGGAGTCTGTGTGGAGCTGTGGCAGTGCTAGAAGTCGGTCTTTTCTTACTTTCTGGAAGATCCATCCTCAGTACTGCTCAGTTGTTGCTTGCTAAGCATCTGGCGGAGTAATGCCGGTCAAAACAAAAGTTAAGGAAATCAGGCCAGGGGGAGCGCGCATTACGTCACATCATCTCAAATTCTACCCCAAAAAATTCTGGTGCCGGACCGGCACTGCAACTTTCAAGTGCCAATTTAGCGCTGTTAAGGCCCGTCCATGCTTCACATGTCCGCGTGGGTGCGCGTTGGTCCGCGTGATGTAAAAATCGTCATGAATTCCTGTCCGCTAGGGTCCGCGCGGACCGGTCCGCGGACGTCCGCGCAGCAGCCAGAATTTGAGACCGCGTTGCGCATTGCGCGCAGGTCGCGGAAGTGTACGCATGCGCCAGAGCGCCATAGCAAACAAAACGTGACGGTAAAAGTGAAAGTAGACGGAGTTCCAGCCTGATGGCTCCACTTAAAGACACGGAAAGAGTGAAAACCTCGTGGAAAGAGAGAGCAGACTGTCTGGAGGGAGGAGAAGGTCTGCAGACAGAAGTGAAAAAGTAACTAATCGCTCCGGCGCCGCCCCGCGATTCAGAAACAGAAAAAAAAGGCTAAATAAACTTTAATACTTAAAGATAATGTACTGACAATGTATGTGCTTAATTTTCTCTAAATAATCCGTAATAAAGGAGCAGATGAACAGTCTGTAGTGCCGGAAAAGCTTGTCGAGGCTGCGTGGATCACCGCGCCTGCACGAGACGCGTACAGCTGAGCTCAAAATGTAGCATGGGAGAAAGCGTTCTGGACCAGGGCCAGTGCACGCCACTGAAATGTACGCGCAGGGGGCTGGTAGAACGGCGAAGGGATTTGATTGGTTCCTTAAGAGCGGTCTGCGCGATACAATTGGTCGGAGTTTTTACACTCCTTTGGCCGCTACAGTGGTCAGATTTTTGCCGCACCTTTTTCCGTCCACATAATGTATTGACTTCTCCCAGGGGGCGAGGAGCATTTCACTCAGTATGACTAAAAGTGCTTTAGGAAAACATTGTCTATCCTAGCTTTAAACAACAGCTATAATTGATGCTTTTTTATGGACATTTCACAATATTTAGCTCCAGAAAGTATCATTAACATTGGCTTTTTGCTGAGATTGTTTAATTTTCCATAATAATGGTTTGAGTTTGTGACATTTTTATCATGTATACTCTGGACCACAACAAAGAAAAACGTTTAAAGTTAAAATTATTGGTTATTAAAGCACCCTCAAGATGAAATTGAGTTGTAGGAGGTAGGTAAAAAAACCAAAAGCAGCTTGCGTATGATATACAAGTAAAGTCTAAAGAATTTGAAGAGCATTAACTTACATGCTTTGAATTTCATTTATTACACTCATGACATTCAACCTGCAAACCTTTTTTCAAATGATGGTTAAAAAACACAAAACATACCAAATCTTGTGAAATATTGTAATATTTTAAGATGCATAGTTTTGATTTTTATGACTTTTGGATTAAACTAAAATATTTAGTTGATGTGGTATAAATCTGGAATAAATAGAATGTTAATGCAGCGTATGAACTTACCTCTGGGCTGTCCAGTTTCTGTACGAACTCCGGTCCAGGCACTCCGGTGACTTTCATGATCTGAGTCAGCTGGTCCATGTCTGGTGGGGAGTCTCCAGTCAAGGCCTTCTGAACGCGCATCCACACAGACGCAAACACATAAAGCAGAACAATAACGGAAAAATGGAAGCCGCTTGATCAAATGTTGACAATTTTACTTGCTTCGTGAAACCTATGAATCACCTGAGCGTATCAGGAACAGAAAAGAACATAAAATGCAGAATATGCCACAGTGGACGGGCACAGAGACGCAGCCTCGGGAAACGTGCTGCATGTAATACTCTGTAATTGCCTTTTTGTGTCTGATTTATGGAGCTCGCCGTCACATAAAGCTATCTGTGTTTAATCAAGTGGCTTTCAATCTCCTTTATGATTACAACGCTTTGATAAAGTGTTATTAAAGCTCGATGGGTTCATTTTATAATCACACAGCGCATTTCCGTCTTCGTCTATTGACAGTCATTATTCAAGTTCTGAAAAGTTGAGCGAACGTCAGATGAAAGGATACAGTCTTTCCCTTTGAAAAGGGTTTTTCCATTGATCATTTCTGCCATGATACAGCCCACAGACCAGATGTCCACTAGAGGGAAAAAAAATCATCAAAAGAGAAGAAATGTCAGTGAGAATACATACCGCTAAGAGTGTCTCAAGTTCAGCTGTGGAAATGAGGAAGGTGGCATTTATGTGCCGCAGAGCGGTTCCCACTCAGGGTAGAACTCTGCTGTGCGGTTCAGATTGGGGGGAAATTTGGCCAATAACAGTATTCTGTGCAGGGCGTCAACCTGCCGGTGTCTGACATCCCACTCTGTAGAGGCTGTTTACGAAATGAAACTCCACTATCTCCTGAAAACAAACACAAATCCCGAGAAAATCGGCTTCATTGCGCCGACAATTTTGTCATGGAGTCTCAACGCTATCAGGCGGCTGTCAGACCCATCTGCGTCAAACTGCTCGCAGATTACAGGGAGGGGAAAAAAGAAAGAAAAAAGATTTATGTTCCAGAGTGACGCCGCTGCGTTTCAGAAAGCAGCTCCTGGATTAGAAAACTTGTTTCTACAGGACAAACATGAGACAGTCACTGCACCGACAGGCCCACTCAGCACTGGAGACGACAGCGAGGACGGAGGACGGGGGTCAAGGGGTCGTAACAGCTACAATTGTCTTGCCAGTCTGGGTGTAGTGCATCCAGTTCAGAATGACCTCAGGTGCCCGGTACCAACGGGTCACCACGTAGCCTGTCATCTCCGCGTCGGTGCTGCGAGCCAGCCCGAAGTCCAGGATCTGTGAGAGCAGCAACACTGTGATCAGCATCCGCACCGCTCACACAAAACACCGCTTTCACATCAAGAGGACCCGATGACGCTTCAGCACGCTCAATCTTCCAGATCAGCAGAACGAGACCAAACTAACCTAAAATATGTCTCATCATTCCTCTTCTGCTTGGTTTTAATGACATTTTGAAAATCTGCTGTCTGGAACGAGTGTCTCTTTAACAAGTAGGACGCCAACACTCCTGGACATGATGAGCACGATCTAAACAATCAATATAAAGCCAAAAAGGTAAAAATAGTGTAACGCAATCATGAAACAATATTGTTTTACAACAATTGAGTATGATATAATATGTATCTTAAATGAATGAATATGACAACTCTGTAATCCACTATGCTCAGAGTTCAGAGTCAAAAGAAACCAGGTGAAGCAGCTTTGAGTCCCTCGACACCTGACGACTGCTGACACACTCATTTCTTTTAAAGCAGGACTCAAAATGTACCTTTAAGGCCAGGATTCACATTAAACAAAAGAATTTACTTATTTCATCACCTTTAAATTAATAAAGTTTTTTACCTCATTTATTGTGTCTTTCATAATTGCTTTGTTTTAATAGATTTCACTTATTTTCTTGTAAAACACTATTAACTGCCTTGTGTCTGAATATTTCCATAAGAATAAATTTGTCTTGGTTCGAAGACTGCAGAAAACCAGTGGAAAAAACTTTTAAAAATATGACTATACATTTGGCTTCAGTTATTAGATTTTGGAGGGACTTTTAAATAAAGTCAAACTCTTTCATGAAATAACTCACTGGTTACTGGCAAAATGTTATTATGACAACAGCCCAAATATCTGATTAGCAAGATATAACATTACTGACATGCAAAAGGGCCAACATCCTTATATTATTGGCAGGTATCAGATTATTAGTAATTATTATTAACAGTATTTGTTGCTACACAAACACCAGTGAAGTTCATAACCCCATAATAAAAAACTTTTTCTCAGCACTGCAGAGACGATGTGCAGCTTCATGTGTTCGTAGTTTAACACCAGCCTCACTGACAGTTGTGTGTTCAGAACAGCCTGAACTCCTCTGCACATTTCTCCTTCCTCATTCAGAACCAGGACCTTGTTTTAAATGAACTCCTATTGTTTCACGGTGGCAGAACAGCTGAAGCAAAAAGCACAGCTTCAGTTAAAATCAGGAAATGCTTTCGCTTACATGTGATGTTACCAGACTTCATGTTCACTACAGCAGTTTCTCCATTACTTCAGTGGCGGTGTGTTTATTGTCAGTGCAGTCCTCAGAACTGCGTACCTTCAGTTCGCAGTCTTGATTAACGGCCAAGTTTCCCGGCTTCAGATCCTGGCGAGGAGAATGAATTGAGTCACGGTTACTTGAACGCACACAGCAATTAACGGGAAATTCTCGCGATGGTGCAGCACGGTTCCAGCGAGCACGGCGGGAGCTTTAGTGCTTGTAATTCCTGCGGTCGCGCACGGTTCAGCTGTTTGTCTTAATGCCTGAGCACCTCAGGCAGTTTGGAGCAGGGATTCAATAAAACGCTCTGATGGGTAAATCCTGTGACACCACGCGTGATGGGAGCGTGTTAACAGTGTCACCGCTCCTCAGAGTAACGCCGACTTCCAGACATGGAAACGGACAATCAATACACGGAAATGTCAGAATCAAAACACATCAGAGACAACTGGATCTTTACAGAACAGGTAACAAATCAACCACCCAAACAGAGTCAAGTCCCATCTCTGATCATTATAATCATCATCGTGAAAATGCTGTGTTTATTTACAGTGGGAGGTCAAAACTAACTGAAACACATTTATTTGACCACCAGGGGCACACAGGATTCTTATTGATTATTGTTTACTTGAATACATCGGTTCTCTGCTAAATAAACACGACTTTTCTTGCGACTTATCTAATGAAGCACTTCGGAGCCCACTTCTGTTTTTTTAACTCTGAGTCCACCTTTGCAGCTCTGATTAGTAACGCACAGAAAAGCTGACTGACAAAGGTGCAAAAGCAAACTTTACACAACTCAAGAAAACAAAAGAAACAACAAACCTTCAAACTCAACTCAGTCCTATTGTCCTGTATGCATTAGGTCATTTTTTGACATTTTAAATTCGATGTCAGAGTGAAAATGTAGGGACAAAGCAAAATGAGAAAAGTTGTGACGCTAACATCTGAGCAAAAACACACATTCACTGTGAGGATTATAGAGATTATGACCAACTCCCACAGTCCAGCTTCTTTTTTGAATTTTTTGAAGCAATTTGTTGGCAATAAATTGATGCAAACTGAACCAGGAACCACAAAGGGACAGGAGCTTTACGGCGCAGGCCTGATCTTACATTACTCTCCCTGCTCTACAGGTCTTGGCAGTGGAGGCAAAGGGTGTGGCCTAACAGCTCCAGACAAGTCCCG
This sequence comes from Salarias fasciatus, assembly GCF_902148845.1. Classification (NCBI taxonomy): domain Eukaryota; kingdom Metazoa; phylum Chordata; class Actinopteri; order Blenniiformes; family Blenniidae; genus Salarias; species Salarias fasciatus. The sequence continues at coordinate 4,928,084 of NC_043764.1, read as the reverse complement.
GTACGGCGGAGGAGGCAACTCATCGTACCTGTTGGGGCAGGGTTCCATCTAACTCATTACCGGAGGTGAATAATAATAAAGAAAAAAAAAAAAAACCCTGTGAGGAGTGCAGGAAGAGAGGCGCGCACGTCTGGCCAAAGAACGTCACACAGGGCAATTTCCTAATAATGTGAGTGAGAAGAGAATCCACGCCCGGCACGGAGCTGCTGTTAACGCACCTGACGACGCGGCGCTCTGGAGGGAACCTGGACTTACCCTGTGGATGATTCCAGCCTTGTGAATATACTGCGAAGAGAGTAACACAGCAGGAAGAAGACCGTTTTACTGCACGGATTTGAAATTAATCAGTCTGTTCTGATAGCTTAATTAACACAGCGAGCGTCCCTGATATCAGCAATAAATACAACTAAATTACATACTAAGTTTTCAGAAGAGTAGTGAACCTTTCACCCCTCCTGTAAGTCTTATTAGGTTTTTATGGCACACATGAATCAATGTTTTTATAATCTCTCAAACACTTTCAGAAGATCTATAATTAGAGGAAATCTATTAAGCGTCCAGTTATCAGTTTCCAGCGCCACAACTATGTTTGCATCACATATTAAAAGTTATTAAGTTACATTAAGACGATGCCATGACTGTGTTTTAATAATGCTTTAAAGAGTTCATCACTAACAATTCTAAAAACGGCGGAGACAGTTTCTACAACAGCAATAATTAACTAAAACCCTCGAGTAGCAAACACAGTGTAACCTAACGACGTGGTGGCTAGGCTCAAAGGCACGCTGTCAGGGGCTGCAAAGGGATCCTTCAACATTTTGGCAAATTGGCCCATTTAGCGCAATTCCTTAGTCATTTCAAACAGCATACTTACTTTTCTTGTGAGGGCGAGCTGTTGTTTATTCAGAGGCGAGTCGGGGAAGGTTTTCGGGACGGACACAACGGAGGTGAACGGTATTTTTGTTCCCCCTCGTCAAACTCATCAAATACACAATCCAACAACCCCAAAACACTTTGGTGGACACGTTATAATCCGCACATTCACTACGCTGTGAAATATTAATGCAAAATTACCAGATTGAGTTGTTTATGCAAAGATTGCTAAAACGGAACTACTTACTAAACATGGCGTCTGGGCGTAGTGATCTCAAAAGAAAAAGTAGTTCCCAGTATTTGCTTCAGTGTCGTAACGCTACAATATTATTTGTTGGTGTTCCACAGCGTAGTGAATGTGCGGATTATAACGTGTCCACCAGAGTGTTTTGGGGTTGTTGGATTTTGTATTTGATGAGTTTGACGAGGGGGAACAAAAATACCATCCACTTCCATTGTGTCCGTCCCGAAAGCCTTCCTTGACTCGCCTCTGAATAAACAACAGCTCGCCCTCACAAGAAAAGTAAGTATGATGTTTGAAAAGACTCAGGAATTGCGCTAAATGGGCCAATTTGCCAAAATGTTGAAGTATCGCTTTAAAACTGGCGTTATGTTGGCTGCAGTGGTACAAAATGTAAAACGACAGACTTATTTTTTAAAACACGTATAACTCTGTGAATCAACAACAACAAAAAAAAACTTTAGAGGATTTAAAGGTCATTATGGCCCAAACAATAATGAGCTGAACAGATCTGTGTAAACATCTGGAAAGTCACTACAGCGGGAAATAAGTATAAAGAAGTTTTAAAACGTGCTTCTTCTCAGATGTGAGCTTCCATATTTCAATAAAATAATTGTAAAGTACAAACTTTGTCCATCAGATCTTCACAGCGGAAGAGTTGACGTGTTGAAGAGTCTACACCTTATACCAACAGAAAACTATGAGAGCAGAATGAGGCCAAATAATCTGCAAACAAAGGCCGAGCACCGCCGAGCAGTGAGAATTCTGCATGAGACATCCTCCTCCTCCAAAACGTCCTGCAGCCTGTTTACTGTGTAAACCTTTACAGACCGAACGAACACAACATGTGAAATATTTTACATATTCTACTGAGAATGAAGCTCATGAGGGTAAAAAGGACTTTGTTTAAATTTTATTCCACATTTGGATATTTTGGTACGTTGAGACAAACTGACCACCTCAGATCATTTCCTGCGGCTCACCCTGAGTCCACAGAGCATCTGGTAGACGAGAAACTGCACTTTGTCCTCTGAGAGATGGCCTCGAACCTTCGACAGGTCAGTAAACATGTAAGGCATGACCAGGTAGCTGTGAAAACAGGAAGGAGGAGCACAGAGGAAGACAGTCAGGGCTTTTTGGTAAAAAGACAAGTAAGAGTTTCCATTTCCCTAAAGGAAGCCCCTTTTTGTCCTATTTGAGTCAAATAAATGTCAGAAAAATTACATTTAAACATTTTTCAAACCAAACTTCAATAAAAAAGCATCTGAAGGCTGACTCGTAGCTTCTCTGTTACATTTGCAGCACCGGATTTCAGGACAGTTTACCACTGAAAACATCAATTAAAACAGGGACAGGATCTTTCCACTCTGAATTCCTCCTACAGTAAAAACACGGAAATGACTTAGCGCTCAGACGTTGTTTCACCAAAGTGTCTCTGAGTGTCTGTGTGTTTATGTAGCCGCCGATACGCACTGTCCTCCTGACAGACAGCTCAATAGCTATAAAGTTGTTCACTCAATCAAACACTTGCTTTAATCAAACTGGATTTTACAGTATTATCATGTTTGAATCAACTGTTTTTGTACACTGAACTTTTGACACAGAAAAAAAAAAAAAAAAAAATGCTGAAATTCTTCCGGCTGAATCTTCCCAAGCCGCCCGTACTGCTGAATCAGACATTATTTACATTATTAATAGCATTAAGTGATGCATATTGCTGCCTGTCTGCGGCTGTTATTGATTACTTGGCTTGTGGGCTTTCAGGCCCATTAATGCCGCGGCGCACGGCGAAGCTGAGAGCTTCTGGAGGTGGGCTCCAGGCCGCACCCGCACTGGAAGGAGAACCGGATTTTCACACTTTTCCATACAGAATTTCACAGGGATGTGTGAAAGCATGACCTGATAGGATCAGGAGAATGTAGGGCACAAAAAAAAAGCTGTTTTTCCCAAAGGTTGTGCAGTTGAGCTTCTTTTTACAGGTGAGTGGTGTTAAACCTGCAGATCATTAGTGCCGTTTGCCCCGGCCTCGGGATGGGGGGGGGGGGGGGGGGTTTGCTAATATGTTAAATAATACTCACAAGTCCTGGAAGTCATCCAGGCTGGAGGCAGGTGTAAACACATCGAGGAGCCCTATGACCTGGAAAATAAGAATAAGATGAAGTTGGGTATCTGAGCGGGTATTTACACAGAGCGGCCATCCGTCCAGCTCAGTCCACTTACGTTTTCATGCTTCATGTGTTTGAGCAGCCGCAGCTCTCTGTAAGCCCTCTTGGCAAATATTTCTGACTGGAAGGGCCTGTGGAGCTTCTTGAGGGCCACTTTCTCTTTAGTCTTCTCGTTTGTCGCAGAGCTGTGGTGAAGGACGGAGTAACAAGTCACTCACCGTGCACGCACCTTCTGCTTTCACTATGACTGATCCGTCTCGAGCTTTCACTCTCGCTCAGCGCGACGCGGGAAGGCTGGAGGACGGAGGGACTCTACCTGGTGCCCGCTCTCTGAATGAGTGCCGCTCACCGAGCACCGACATGCAAATGTTTGGCAGCTCGTGGTTCTCGCGGTGATCTGCAGGGCAGCTCATCGTGGGAGGAGAAGCTCGTTGGGCTATTTGGAGCCACATCCACCGACACAGTTTACACACATCACACTCATGCAGGATATCACAATCAGCAAGCGCTCCGTGCCAGAAACACATTGACGACCGATACGGTGCATCACGCCGCTAATTATGTCTGCATTCACAATCTACATCCACTCCTGCCTGCAGAGACGAGCGCTTCTATAAAGTGACAGTAAACAGCGACCGTCAAATGGACTTCTTTTCTTTTCCTTTCCTTAAAGGAAAAAAGGTCGTCAGCCACATTCAGACTGGGTTCATTGTAACTCCCACGCTGTAAAGACTAGAAACACTGGTTACTACGCATAGTTAACGTGATAATAACTGTAACTCTGATGATAGGAGCCTATAAGTCTGCTATTAAGAATGACTGTAAGAAACTAAAAGAAAAACATAAACTGGAGTATCAGCAAAACTAATTCAAACAGGCTTAAGGGCAGGTATATAACCATTTCAGGTTTAAATGATGTGAAAGTCATGACTATTTCAATTTAAAATACTTTTCGTCAATGCATATTTTTGCGCTCCTGGTTCTCCTTTAGGCTGTGTATCAAAGTGTTATATAAATATAAATATAAAGTTTCCAACTTTTGCACACTTTGGTTCAACAAACCGTCTAAAGAAGCTCTTCGAAAGTGAATCAGAGGTGCCAAACATAAGGCCTGTGGACCAAAGCGGGCCTGAACTAAAATGTGTTTGACGCCAAAGATAATGTCGGTGTTTTTCCCATCCTGTAGAACACATGGACCAGTAACCCATCATTCATTTCATTTTAATGTATGAATCAGTGATGTGCAAACTTGCCATGGCACCGGCTCACTCTTTCATTCGTTCAACTTCTGCCTCCCAAGACTTCCTCCAGCCTGTCTGAGGTATAATCTGGTCAGTCAAATCTAATGAGAGGCGACCAAAGGGCATCCTCAGGAAGTCTCACTCACATCTCTACCCTCAGTCAATACCACGATGATGATGCACTATAGCACAACGCCATACTCAGCTGAGAGCATCACATCACATTCATCTTACATTAAGGAAACTATTGTATCTCAACACAGACATGACACCAGCTTCTGTGCAAATGGAAGTGCTGCAGATTTCAGGTATGTAGCTATGATGACACAACATATGAGGATTAGATGATCCAAACCAGGTGAGTCATCAGGCCAGGAGGCCAAAACCAAACCGAGATGTTTTAATACATTTAAGCACAAATAGCCGACACAACACAAGACTACACTGAGACCTGAGCTGCAGGTTGACTTCACCATCAGGGTGACTGTAAATCAGTGCATCTGCTTCGGGAAATGTTACAGCAAAGTTGCATTTCCCCTTTGCAGTGACACCTGCTGCGAACTCATTTGCATGAGTTGATCATTTCACTCGATAACTTTGCTGCTGAACGTGACGATGCACAGCACGGAGAATGGCACCCATGACAACACGGCGATGAGCAAGACCCCACAGCGTGCATGTGCGACGTGCGTGTGGATTTGAGGGTGGAAAGTGGCCATCTTTAACGCCGACAGTCTCCCACGGACGCTGCTGGTACCAGTGTTCCCCTGCAGCGCGACAGCCAGGTACGTGTTACGGGAAGTGTGGTGACCGAGCTAACAGGCGACACGCGCCCGAACGTAACGCCAGGTGCGCTCACTTGTTTACACCAGTTATGAGACATTACGTTTACTGTAGCGCGCACACGCACGCACGCACACGCGTATATGTATACACACACACACACACATACACACACACACACACACACACACACACACACACACACACACACACACACACACACACACACGCACACACGCACACACACATACACACACGGTACCAAGACTCACCACACCGAGCCGTACGCTCCGGTTCCGATCTGTTTGAGCCTCGTGTATTTCTCCGGGACTTCCCACACCGTGCTGTTGATCTCCTCTCGGGAGAAATGTGGCCGAGCCTCCATGGTGGAGAGGTGGAAAACTTCTCCTCCCGCCTCCGGTAAGCCGTTCACTTGCTCGGAAGGTAAAGCAAAACAAAAATCCTGCTCCACTGACACATAGTACACCCCGAGAGCAGCTTCCGGTCTGACGTTTCAAAGTAAGATCCGACTGTGTGGGAGGGACTCATGTGGAATCATCTATCTATCTATCTATCTATCTATCTATCTATCTATCTATCTATCTATCTATCTATCTATCTATCTTTTTATGTCTCAAAATTGGAAATAATTAGGGATCAGGATGTTGTAAAATGGGTCTGTTTATTATGAGACAAGCAAACTTTATAATGCATAAAAAGCAAATTATTGATACACATTTTATTCCTTTGTGTTTATCTGAATGAAAAGAAATTGAATCTTGACTCACAGAAAAGCCCCACGAGCATAACCAGGGGTCAAACCCTGGACTGTCTTTATGTAGGCTATTTTATTGGATTTATGGAATGTGTGCAATTCCTTTACTCATTAGTTTTCTTTTCTATGTAAAAATCCAACAGTTAGGCTAGTCTGCAATGCTGTTTTTAACAATGACGATGACAATATATTAATATATCATGAATCCTGGGAAAACATGAAAATCTAAAGTTAGAAATGTACTTTGTTTTAGGATCTATATAGTTGTATTTATTCTTTAAAAGATGAAATTACAAAATTTGTCACCTAGTAATGTTGATTTTTTTTTTTTAATTTCTCTAGTATTTCAATGACATTTGTCCCCAGAGGAAACTAGGAAGAGAAAATGGAGTTAACTGAATTTCCTAAGCATCTCCAATGGGAACACATTACATATAGACACTTATTGAATGTGCATAAATAAAATGTCAAGTTTTCAATTACTCTATTAAAAAATTGGGGAAACATGACTTCTCATTTGTAGCTTTCTTTTTATGATTATTTTTTTAATTGAAAGTATTTGATCTAATGGTACAAAACTCTATTTGAAACTGATTCACCTAAATACTTCTTTCCTAATCCTCTGGTGGGCCTCAAGAAACACATCTGTTATATACACTCACTCCTTTTCCCCAAATCACAGCTCTACCGTGGGAGAGAGTTTAACATGTGGCCTCATGTGGCTGATGAAAAGTTACATCAGGGAAATAAATAAATCCTCTTGTTTCCAGTGAGGAAAGCTGATGGTTCGCCTGCTGAAACATGTCAACGTGACTGGATCTGCTCCCACCCACACATGGTAGGTGTTACTTGTCATGAATAAGAACTGTACATCACCAGAAGTTTGTGAATCATGGCAGCCTGCAGCAGGACATTCACACTCACATGAAGGACGAACTCATGCTCAGTGTATGTCTGGAGATTTGGAGAACAGCTTCATGATCCACTGACTCTGAAATTTCCTTTTTTTGGTCAATGCTGATTCACACTGTTTATCAAGTTCTGACATGAACAAAGAGAGCAGTGTTAAATCGTCTCACACATTGTTTTGTTTTAGGATGATCTGCCAGGATTTTGTTCAACACTGGCCTTCTTGGACATTTTTTTAATTTTTCTAGAGGCTGTTGTTGTATAGGCCTAATGCTTTACGGGCGCAATTATAAAGCATTGTAATTCAGTCATAAATATCTACAAAACAGGTTGCACATGTTCATTTCTTTTTTTTTTTTATTTAACCTTTATTTAACCAGGTAGGTCCCATTGAGATTAAAAACCTCTTTTTCAAGGGAGTCCTGGGGGTCACAAAATAATAAGTTACAATACACAGTTCAATAAATTACTATATATAAACATTTATAACAAGCACTGTTGGTGCTGACGTAATGTAATGTGCTGAACTATAATTCATTCATTTTCATATCTCTGTGGTGGACTACAGCTTTATATGGAAGAATCTGAACTTCTGGGTTGTTAATCACACTGTAGCTGCCGTAACAGTCTGTAAAAGAAAAATTAATTCTGGAAGCTTGTCAAAGAGTATAAAAATAATGAGTTTGTCCTGCAAAAATCAGAAACTGAATTCCAAGTGACAGCAATGTGCAGGGTTTTTGACACTATAGTAGAGTCATCAGGTGTTACGAAACATTAATGACTGCAAGTGAAGTGTTAACAATAGGATACCCTGGATCTCAACTATTCGTTTGCACAAATCGACTCATTTGTAAGTGAAATACTCATCCATATATCTTCTATACTCCATGGGAGCAAAGATCTCAAATGTTTCATGGCTGAGAAGGAAACATGAGAGAATCCGCATATGAAGAACATGTAGGTAAAGAAATAAAAATGATTGCTTCATCAAGTGTCAGAAACTGGGCCCAAGACATTTCATGAAAAGCTGAAGTTGCTTGGAGGAAACGACCAGTGGAAACTGGAAGTTTTTTTGGGTCCTCGTTGGGTCAGCCTTCATGATGTTTATGTGACATTTCTACCAAACCACATTTAACTGGAGCCACAAAAAAAGATCAACCGAGGCACATTAAATGTGCAGTGGTTTTGAAACAAGTACAAAAAAATCGATTTTTTTAAAAGAAGTTTTAGTGACAACTTGGCAAACATTTCAATCTATTCCAGCTGTTTTTGTCTTTTTTTCAGTATTTTTCAGACAATTTTGACGTTTAGAAGAGAAACACTTTATTATTCCCGGAGGTAAATTCATTTAAGCAATGAGCCACACAGAATAAATTGAAAGAGAAGTGACTATCAAATAAGACAGGATGAAAATTAAATATTATGTACAAGGCTTAACCGTGGTTAAAGCTAGGGTTGGCGATTTGAATGAGATACATTTTTTTAAATACTGGTTAAAATTATCTTTATGACCCGATGGGAAGTAATTCATAGCGTGTTTTTAAAGTAGTTTGGAAAACATCCGCTATCTACAGCAGGAGTAAAACGGGACAAACAGCAACCAATCGTCTTGACGGGACACCTTTTTTTAAACCAATCAAATCCCTTCGCTGTTCGACCTGCCCCATGCGCGTACATGTACACGTGCACTGACCCTGGTTCAGTGCGCGTAGAAGGACGGAGTGTCGTTGCAGAATGGCAGAGACGAATGTTTGGGGGTTTGCTCACCGTTCAGTGCGCCATACCTTGGCGTTGTGCAAATAAAGAAAAACGAAGAAACGAAGCGCTGAGGACAGGTTACGCCAGGAACGCACTGCACGCGCCGCGAACGTCTCCGCGTCTCGGCTGCCAACGGGAGCTCCTCCAATGGGGTGGGAGCTGGGCGGAGCCTTGGGGAGATGCTACATGCTAACGCTAGTTTTCCAAGATCGCCAACCCTAGATTTAATATAAGCACAGAAAAGATCAAATTAAGAACACTGCAAACACTATAAATAGGGAGGTTGTAGAGTCCTATGGCCACAGGAAGGAAGGACATTTAGCCATTTTAATCATTTATTCTCTTTTCTAATTAGTTTTGCAGTTTTTTTTTCTTTGTATTTCTAAGCTTTTTTCTGATATCGGTATAATTCATGAAAGCTTCAGGGAGCCATGACAGAAGAGTCAAGAGCCTCATGTGTCTGATGATAAGAGTAAAAAAAGTGAGATATATATCGATAAGGTTTTATTTATTCTTAGTTATTAGAAAATTAAGCATTTGGAGCTTTTTTCAAAAATGTCACCATGGGAGTTGTGTTGTCAACTTGTCAGTGACTCTGAGCACCACTGTTGTGTAAACAGACGCCAAAAATGCAACCAAAGTTTGGCGTTTTCATTTGAGGATGTCGTAGTGTAAACGGATCCCAGAAATCCAGTACAAGAAACCTGTTTAATCGCAATACTGTTGACACTGGACTCAAACCCACACTGTCCTCATTATATAGCGCTAACCACTACACCACCAGTTAAAGCTCCAGTAGCTTTAAGTGAAATAATGACAGACCAGGACTTCAGATGTCTCTACTTAACACTGCTGTCACTTTGTCATCCACCACCTTCACAGTCCTTTATGCACCTTATTATAAGTTGTTAAGTATAATCGCCAACATTTATGACATATTATGAATACTTTATACTGCCTGACGGATGTTCTCATAATGTATTATACAATGAACCTTCGCAGTTTTCACGACACGGCTGAAATCTATGGAGCCATAAGGACACAGCTCCACAGCTCCACGCATGAAAAACTGACCTCATCAGTGGTGTCAAGTGTTCTTTCTCTCCACTAAACCTTTCTCTCCTTCAGGGAGTGTTCTTGTTGTGAATGTCTATGGAGAACTAACTGTTTTTAAATCTCCACAAATCTTTACATTTATTCCATGTTCACCTCACAGAAGACTGACTGGAGTATTTTCGTTATTCTTTGAAAACCACAGAAAATAAACCATAAAATGAGCAGCTTGAAACCATGAAACAGACACACGATGAGCAGAGAAAACGTAATTAGCTGATTATACTGTAATAAAGACATTGATCAGCAGTGCAAGCTTTTGATGAGTCAACAGACCCTCAGATTTTGGAGGCAGCATCCAGAATAAAGAGGGATGATGTGACTGTTTCAGTGTTTCTGCTGGAAAGCACAAAATGGCCATAATATATCTGTGAGGGTTGAGAGGGTCATTGATCAATATCAGTGACTCAGCTGCTGTTTTCTTCCTTCAAACCAACAAGAAACCTGTTTTTCTCTGGAAAACATCCATTGAGAGTTTCACATCTATGTCGACACTGATGGGAGAAAAATACTGAGCATAGTGAGGCTGAAACACTATGGAAAAAACCCACAAATAACTAGTTTAATAAAACAGATTTCTCTTCATTTAAATCTTTATAAAGCACAGCGAGTCTTTATATCAGTGTGAATACTGAAAATTAAAGTTTCTACATAATGGTGTGTTGCAGAAAAGGTTAAAAGATGTTTATTCAATCTGAACTGAAGCACAAACACACAAAAACATATATAATAGTATAACATCCACACTACTGCTGATGAGATATTCACACAAGCTCTAAATGTGAAGCTTTCAGTGGCTGCTGGTCACCGATCTCTCCAACTCTGTATGTCTGTAGCTTTTAGATTTATGGTTTTACCATTTTCATCAAAACAGTTGGTACAACAGAATCAAGAGAGGCTCCCTGCACATAGTGTGTGTTTGAGTGGACGCCAAGTTGCAAAAATGCATTAATTAACATCTTAATTATGATGATGTGAGGCCTGTTGGCAAGTGAATGTCTTGTATTGGGGTTTAAAAACATGAAGTGTCAGGAACATAAAGCAAGCTTGTTAAATTTTCTCCACATGAAAAACTGAAAGGTTCCTGCTCCACAGCTGTTGGTCAGCAGGGAGAGGAGCAGTGGGCTGAGCACACAGCCCTGTGGAGTCCCTGCGCTCAGCGTGATGCTCCTGGGGGATTTCCTGCCGACCTGCACATTTTGTAGCGTCTCTGTAAGACAGTGCAGCACTCAGTTACGGAGAGAGGGTTTGAGTTCTGAGAGTTCCTGTTTCTGTATTAGCTGTTGGGAAATGAAGGTGTTAAATGTTGACTTAAAATCTCAGACCAGGCAGCATAGGTGTTGTGAGTCCAGGTGTGTGTGAGGGCTGGATGGAGAGCAGCAGAAGTGGCGTCCTGGGCACTGAAATGGGTCACGAGGGAGGGAGGATGGACTTGATTCTCTAAACATTCTGCAAAGATGGAAGTGAGAGACTGGTCGTCGCTGTGGCTGGAAGGGGTGGGGCCTCTTTGGTTTTACCGTGGCAGCTTTGAGGCATGTGGGGACAGCAGCCCGGCTCAGAGAGATGTTACTCGACTCAGATGTTAAAGATGCCAGTGAGGACGTCTCTGAGCTCCTCGATTGGCACAGTCCTTCCAAACCGGGCCAGGAATGTTGTCTGGTCCGGCTGCCTCGCGTGGGCCGATCCTGGAGAGGGTCCTCCTCGCGCTGGCTGGAGCCAGACGCACGGCCTGCCGTCCGGGGGAGGAGTCGTCTTCTGAGTCGGTGTGTTGAAACAACCACAGGAGCCACTGAGGCAGTGCAGTAGCGGCGTCGCTCTCACATTACCCTGGTGGACGTTTATAGTCTGTGAGTGAATGATTGAAGGGCGCGCCGGAGAGACGATGCATCTCTGAAGTGACTGTACATGGTGCTGCTGCTCTGTCGTCTTGCCTCTGTGATTCCTGGACGGTGACGGTTTTGCACTGAGTGACATTGAGGCATTTCATAATGGATGCTGCGACAGCCTCAGTGTTCTCTGTGTGGCTGCTTAGTTCCCACTTTTGACTTACATGACGTGTTCACAAGTATATTTTTTCTGCAATAATAGAAACACAGCGTGGGGATGCGATAACGTTTACTTTCAGACAATAGTTCATATAATTATTGTGCTTATGCTCCCGTTCAGATTTTTTTCTAAGACTCTTTTTATCAGCAGGAGTTAAAGGAATTTCAGTTACCTGCAGTGTTTCTTTGTTGTTGTTAACATCAGTTTAATACAATCATTATTTCTATATACTCGCTAATTTAAAAAAGAAATCAAAAGAAGCGATTTTCCTTTGTTCTGACATGAGGGCAGGCTTTTCATATCCAGGGTGAATATTTTAAAGGGGCTGTATCCTGCTATTTTAGCTAGTCCAAATTGGCATTGGCATTAACATGGTAATAGTTTATTTTTGGCGAAAAGGAAAAGTCATTTTGTGTGAAATAAAAGACTTTCTGGGGCTAATTCTGAAACCCGGAGGAGAAAACGCTCTGTTTCACTGAAAATCCTGCCTCTCGCCCTGTGGACTGTGACTGACAGCGTACATAGACCAATCGGAGCTTCAAAACAAATACATAATGCGTTAGCGTCTCTAAGGGTTAGCTTTAGCTCTTTAGCTCTAGCTTCTCTACACACAAAGACACGCGAAAATGCCTTTTCCTGTTAGAAACTCACCAAGCGCAGACCCTCCAGACTCTGGCTCTTGCTTGACTGTTGCTTTCAGACGATGGTCAAAGTTTATTTCCGTAATCGGAGATTCAAAAAGCAGCAACGCTGATTGCCGAGGGCCTGCGGGGGGAGGGGGGCTCAGGGGAGCCATCTTCACCGTGTGACGTCAACATGGGAAACAGAGTGTTTTCACGGTGCGGGAGGGGCTGCCTCTCTGAGCAGCAGAAAAACGAGGAAAGCTCAAACACACAGGCGCGAAGGAAAAAAACGCTTTGCTGGTGTTTTTGGTGAGTACATAAGTATATAACAAGATTAAAACATATAAAAAGTGAATTTTGCATGATACAACCCCTTTAAATACCAGTTTTGTTTTTTGTTGTTTTTTTTAGAAACTAACAAAAACTCCATCCTCCACTGTGTTTACTATTTAATTATTTTTAAATGTTTTAAATGCTGGATTTATATACCTGGCAGGCTGGAAATACTTCAACTGAAAGACATTTCCACAGTTGTTTTCCTTTTATAACTATCTTTTTGCAAACTACAACCCACTGTACTTTCAAAGGGTGGAGGTCAGTGTTTAAATTTGATGCGTATCCCGCTGTTAAGAATACTCTAAACTCAATAAAACCTCTGGTGTTTATTATCTGCGGCTGAGCGCCGGATTCAGGGTTGGCTGTGTGCCTGTGCTCCTCTTCTGTCTTTTTGCTCAGGCACCATCAGATGACCTGGAAGCGTTTCCAGCTGCTGGTATGTCGTTTCTTTGCCCCGACTCTGCCTTTCCTCTGTGAAACCATTCCCTTTAGGTTCTGGCTCCTTTCCCATGTGGCGAGTGTCTTTCACGTTCCTGGAAGGGAAAGAGAGAGAGACATTCTTGACATTTTTATGCAGCCTATTTAAGGCTGTCAGTCTATCTTCCTATTTTATACTGTGTGAATGTTATTTCAACCTTTATTCCCCAGAGTCCAGCTGTTTTCCCAGTTCATTTTTAAGTCTTCCATGTCAAATCATAGCTTTATTTGCTCCAACACTCCCCACAAACACCCAAATTCACTTAGAAATGAATGCATCTTCATTTGATTTTGGTTTTCACTCAAACATGTTTAAAGTTCACCGTGCTTATTCAAGAAAACCTTTCTTCTTGAAGTTTACAAGTCGGCGAAGCCCATAGAAGAGGTCGTCGCTCAATTAAAATATTTCAAGTTCGATCCCCACCTGTCGAATTGTCCTTGAACCTAATGGATGGATTGAGCGCTTTGCATGGCAGCAGAATGGATGAATATCACTCACAGTGTAAAGTCGTCTGAGCTGCTGAACCAAGCAGAAGTGATAGCCATTCATCATTTTTCCAACTCTGCGCTTCTTAATGTCAAACCACCTGAAATCCACGTCCTAAAAACAAGTTCATGCAAGTCGTATTTTTGCAGCTGTAGCGGAGAATCTTTTTGACATGATGACTGATTGATGTAGCTGGCTTTTCAGTATAAAGTCACAAAGAATTCATCCTGAATTCACCAATAAATCCTGAGATATTGATTTGAATAAAGGTTTTCTTGATGAGAATGCCATGGGAAACTAATACTTCATGATGCTGCTTTATTATTTTGTTAGACAGTTAAATAGAATAAAATATGTTTTTATTTTATTGAGACATATTTTAGAACTGAACGTAAAGGTGATGTCAAAGTACTTCAAATTATGAAATTAATTATACTCGTAGAGTAAAAGTGTAATCGTAATAATTCCCAACACGCAAAAGAAAAAACACAACAAAAACCAATGTAAACAATTGTATTTCAAATTTTAAATGCCATTCAAATATATTAAGCAATCTGGGATTCAACTGAGATGTACAAAAGAAAAGCTGGTATACAGTTTGGTAAAATAACTCCACTTAAAATCAAGTTCAAAGTACATAAAATAAAACTTGAATTAAATATGGTGGGAATATAAAAAGGCAAGATAACAGTTGAAGAGAATCCTGGTCAGAATAAAAAAGGTTTTAAGCTGCTTTTTAAGATTTTTTTTCTCTTACAGTTTTGTTTTTCCCTTTAGTATGAAGTACTGACCAGGATCTCCCTGAGGGCACAACCTTTGACCTTAGTGCAAAAAACAAAACTTCTTAACAAACCTTCAGAGGCCTCACTGCTATAAAGCTGATTTTTAACAGAATAATTCACCAACTGGCTGCGACCAACGATCTTTAAAGGACAATTTAGCACCTGGCACATATTTCATTTAATAGTCAAACTGTAAAATGAACCAAATGAGCTGAAAGTTTCGCTCACCTTGAGTTTCACCTCAACCGCAGTCCTGAAACTTTGAGCGCAGTCTGGCAGACACATCGTCCCTTCGTCCTCCTGCCGAGTTTGAAGATGTGCGTTTGACTGATTAGATTCACCCGACCATAGAGGCGCATTATAGGCGAGGTGCATGCTTTGCATTGTTCTAAGTAATTGCTTTACATGCTGCCTGCTGGCTAATACATCCAAAATTGAAGAACCCAATTTGACAGACATCTGTTGTCTGTCCGCTGTTGCCAATATTGATCATAAATCCGTTTGCTCCTCTCTATTTATTTGCACTTTGTCAATCTTTTGAGGTCATCTCCAAAAATAGTTTCCGTCAACTGCTCGGAGAGGGCTGGCGTCACTCTCTCTGAGTAAATGTCAGCAAAATGCCAGATTTCAGAGATATTTTCAGAGTGAGACGCCACACAGAGGATTTTGATTAAGCTCCACTGAATTAATGACTTGATGGGAGGAAATGTATGGCAGGAGGACTCAATCCTGCACTGCTGGTGCCAAAAGTCAGGCTTCTTGGCTGTGGCATGTCAAACACTAAAAGGTACTCAGCCTCCATTCACAGTCCTTCAGACCATAATCAAATAACGCTCACGCCATTTGTCACTCGCAATGTGCCAAATGGATTAAGTTAAATGATTACATACTTATGCAGACTTAATATCACCCACACATCTCCGCTCAATGCAGCTGATGAGATGAAGACAGCAAACAGAAGCTGAAAGAATCTCCATCTATGCTTATTTTAGACAATGAAATAATCCTGTTTTCAAAGAGAGACAGCGTCACGTATTCCTCAAAGCTTTAAGCCTGTTTTAAGATGTAACAGATTGGCGGCGGCGCCCACTCCTGAACACTGCCACCGCTCCAGATCCAGCTCGGCTTGGCTGTGTGGGACAAAGTGGTGGACGTGGGACTGCGGCTGGATGCAGCTCTGTGTTTTTGCTGTCAGTTCTGTAAATACGCCCCAGCAGATGGAGCTAATGCCTCGCGCTGAGCCACAGGATGAGCTGAATGGTGCATTTAGGCCATTCCATCAGATTAGGCACCAGTGTGGCTTTGTTTTCAGCTAGTGTATGTTTGCACCCTTTAAATCTGGTAAAAATAAACCAAAGTCACACCTGGGTTTTTTGCTTTTAAAACCTGAGTTATCTTTAAACTGATCTTTATCCATCAGTTTTATTTCGTAGATGCTGCAGAACATTCCACTGTGCATGCTGAGGATGGCTGCTCTCTGATTAGCTTATGATAAATCTAGAGAGTAAATGTTTCTTCTCTGATTCCCAGGAAAGACCTTGACTGGTTTGAGGAGCAAACATAAAAGCTTTCACGGAATGAATCATTACTCTGTTTTAATTATCGCCAGCAGAAACAATGAGACTGAATGAGATCGTAGTAGATGACACATTTATTTATGTGAACCTGTCACAGAGCGTTATTTCATAAACCTTGAGCCTGTGGGTGTGTTGCATCAGCTCCTTTCATGTAGCACAGATTTGCAGATAATAAAATAACATGGCATGTCCGCCGTTCCTGCTTGTGATGCAGATGCACTGGCGCCACCGGTGGCGTCCGTGCGAGCAGCTCTGACACAAACGCGGCCGTGTTGGTAAGCAACGCCGCGCGGTCACTGAGTCAAACAGGCGCAGCCGGCGCGTCTCTTCCAGCCCGGGACGCTCCAGACGTCGTGCGCTTCACCCCCATCTGCCAAAATCCCATCCGGCACAATGTGACTTGACATTTCCCAACTCTGAATCAGCACATAAAGTAGGCTAACACATAGATAGAGAGACAGGAAGAGGCAGGAGGAGACCGAGAGGGGAAATCATCAGGAAAGGCCACGGCGAGAGGAAGACATCCATTTGCCCCCCCCCCCCCCGTGGCACCGGAGCTCACTATGGCATTAACCTAATGAGTCTTTACATAGTAATTAAAGGTTCCCCACTGGATGATTCTCCGTGTCGTTCTGTACCGAAGGAGAATTAATTATTAGTATCAATCAATGATGTTATCTGTGGGTGTTACTTGGTTAAGAAGGGAGACGGGCAGACAGTGGCATTTAGCTGTGATTAATGAAGTGAC
The DNA here is from genome assembly GCF_902148845.1 of Salarias fasciatus. Lineage (NCBI taxonomy): Eukaryota > Metazoa > Chordata > Actinopteri > Blenniiformes > Blenniidae > Salarias > Salarias fasciatus. The sequence goes on along the minus strand of NC_043764.1, from coordinate 4,911,150 downwards.
CTTCCCTACAGCCGAGGCTGAGATCTAGAAAAATCCATTCCATTTCAAAGTGACCTCCTGGAGGAGATGGCTGCTGCGAACACCCATTCAGTCAGCATCTGATCTCCACACACACACACACACACACACACACACACACACACACACACGCACGTGGACATGCGTGTCCTTCACCGTGAGCAGAAAAATGCAACAGTTTGCAACGCTGGGCGTCACATCCGAGCTCCGTCACCGTGCGTGACCGTCGTCTTCGGAGCACACGGTACCGGCTTTATTCTTTCGGTTCCCCAACACGCCACTCACTGGCATGGAAACGGGATGCTGGCAGATGATAATGATACTAATTGGTGCCCAAAGACTTCTCAAGAATTTCCATATTTTGTCCCACAGGCCTCCGTTGGCAGAACACGACATTAACATTTCTCACATTTGCAACATTCCCAGCAGAACGGCACAGGCCAGACATGTAGGCAGTCCTGAGAGGAGAACAAGGAAAGGAAACGGTCTTCTTCAGGTGGGAGTTTGTACACAGACTGCAATGCAGGTCAGCCACGTGCTTTATTCAGGCAAAAATCTGGTAAATCTGGTTAAATCAGGATAATCAAAAGATAACTGTTTCATTTAGGAATACGTTTTCATTCCACCTATGAACAAGGTTCTGTTGCAAATGTAAATGTTGAATCTTCTATTTGAGTTTTGGCAGAAACAAGCACAAAGCTGAAGATAATGAAGGACGTGTTACACTTGGACTCCATTGCTTTGTTTTGCTTTTTTGCTTTTTGCTTTTCTTGAAGCCACACAACCCTTATACTATATTCATACTGCTGCTGGGGCTGCTGGCAGAAAATTAATGGAAATTCTAATGCTTTTAATATATGCTGTTTTATGCCTTTTGAACTGTGTAAGATGCAAGAGATCCTCGTTTTCTGAGTCACATGATGTCAGAAACTTTATTTACTGACATTCCGAAACATGCCATAATAAAGTGAAATGTCCCAAAAAAAAAATGTCCTGACTTTGTGCTTTATTTGGTTTTTCTCCTCAGACTAGTTTTTATGTAATATCACATGAGTTGGTTCAAACTCCTGGCATAGATTAACAGATTATCCAATAAATTAGTTGCTGTATCCCAGTTACAAGCCAAATGCATAAGAAATTGTTAATGTTTTGTTATTCTGAGGCTTTGTTTCCAGCAGGACTGATCAATTGAAGGTAAGAACGTGATTATTTTGTACAGCCATGTAGAAGGTGATCAACTAATTGAAGATTCTGTCAGACTGACGTATCAACTGACTCAAGCCATCTATTCAATGCATCCTTCATTTGCGCACTCCATGCAAACGCATGCAAAACAATCTATTTGCTTGACAGTGCCAATTACTGTACTTTTCAAGGATCTAAAGGAGAAGTTTGTTCTTCTCAAACTTATATATTATCATTTCTAACATCAGTAATTTCATATCAGTAAATGATGGAACTGTGAATGACTGGTGTGTGGGCAGACGTCTGCACAGCAGAATATAATAAATGCACATTATCTGAAACTGTGTCGTCAACGTACAGTTGTTGTGAGCGATAAGCTGTTTGGCAGTTGACTCCACAAGACAATAAGCCGCGTTGGCATTCATTAGGATCTGGATTTGGCCAAGTCATTTAGGATGATCACTCGCATCATCTGTAATGATCAGCGGCCGCATCGCGGATGGCAAATGCGTCCATTCCATTCAACTGGCCACCTGACTCTCCTCCCGCCTGACCCAGCAACAGGTCAGTGCACATCAGCCTCTAATGAGCATGAAGAGAAAAAATGCATTAGCCAGAGTGACTCTCCAAGCCTTGCAGATGTTGCATTTGTTTTTCTGCAGATTAACTTTTGCTAACAGATGGGTAATGCATGCACACGCACACAAACAGTGCCATCAATAGCTTACCAGCGAAACCTGCCGCGTCGCCCGGACAATGAGGGCTCCTCGCGCTGCTCCAGAGGTCCCCGCGGTGCCACTTTGCAGCGCCTTAGAGGCATGCGAGTCTTTGTGCCATGTTTCATCTCACCCACTCATTAATGAGGTTCACTGGCTAGCTCATGACAGACTTCAGCTCCACCGCTGTTTGTCTGCTGGCTGCCTCCCGAACAAAGCCAGCCAGTTCTAATGGAATACATGGCAAGTAATTGCGGCATATCTGGAGCGTACCGCAATTATGGGCTATAGGAAGCTGTTACTTGGGTGACCCTCAGCATAATGACCCAACTTCGGCCTTATAAAGTATTCAGAACATTGACTTTTTGTTCATGAGCGTGCGGCTGAGGGAAAAAGGAGGTCATAATGAGCTTTAACCAGCCGAGTGTGTTCATTTGTGTGAAAGATGACTCAAATAGTGACACAGGTTACACAACGGTGTGAGTGAAGGGACATAATAAGACAGTTGTTCCTGTCTGCAAAGTGTCTCTATATCTATATTCAACACAGATTTAAATGGCTATTTTATTGAAGTAACAGCGGAACAATCTGATGCTATTAGGCGAGCTCGAGGAGGAAAGTGCAGCTACTGCTGATCAATAAAATTTTACAATCAATCCCAAATTGCCCTGGTGCCCAATGGAGTGAAGCTAAAGCGGAGTATTAGTCTGTCTTCTCTGTTTAGGTCACACCAGGAAAGCAGCTGCTGGGTAAACTGTAATCTGAACATGACCTGCTGGGCTGGACAGATTTCCAAGGAGAAGTAATGAAGGAGAAGCGTTGGTTGCAGTTTTCGACGTGAGTGAAAGACGGAAACGCCTGACGCTGAAGCCAAACTACCTTGAAACGTTCCTCGAAACTTAAAGACTTCAAGAAAAGTTTGACTTTGGTCCGGGTTCAGGCATGCCAGACTGAGTACTTTTGGTTCGGGACAAATTAGGCGTTATGTGGAAATGCGACACCACCGCTGATGTCTCTGTAAAGTAACAGAAACGCAAACAGTGACATCCTGACAACATCTTTCAGTTGCACAACGAAAGGCACAAACCATGTCCGAAACTACAGAACTGGCGCTCAAGCTGTGCTTCTCAAGACAGATTCTTTAATTATTATATTTGCTGTCATAATTACGCCTACCTGCAGTTGTCTCCATATTATCTGTCAAACATCTGTGAGTAACAGGAAGGCTTCCCTGCTGCTGATTTTGTCTTATTTTAATGGTCATGTTGTGTTTGTCAGAGGAGACACAGACGCTGTCAGAACTGCATCTGACATGCTGTGGTGTGTTTCTGGCAGCCGCCTCGTCCGTTCTGACTGAGCGTTTCCATAGTTTTTTCACATCCAGTCACTCTTAAAGCTAGACAATGCCTGAAATCTAAAAAGGTACAGTATATTTTGCGTCTTAACACCATTTTACTCTTGATCATTTCAGAGCGTCATTTAGGCGAAGCTTTCCTGAGCTGATGGGCTCCATCACGCATCATCCTCAGCTAGATAAAAGCTCTACAGAAGATAAATGGTTTATCTGTGTTTTTGTTTTCCAAAGCGCAGAACGGAAGAAGTTGAGTAAAATTTAAACTCGGTGAAAAAAGCACCAGTGTTGTAATTGTAACAGCTGTAAACTAATTTAGTCTCCTCACAAGTTTTGATTCAACTCAAGCACAAGAAAAGATTCTGTTCCGCAGCTGTGAAGCAGTGGCGTGAAGCAGCATGAGGTTAATTTCCTTATTTCATTGGTGAACTTCATATATAACTTCGTGCATCCGCATCAGGTTTGGCCTCTGATATGTTTATATTGTGTACAATATGTTGCACATCGTCAACACTATGAAATGCTTTGAGATGGCTGAAGCAGTGAAGGAAGTATTATGTATCTGAAAATAATTTACCTTTCACTGGTTTGGACAAATACATTTTGTGGAAAAGCAGCAGGACACTTTCAGAGAATCGAATGAAAATCATGACTCACTGCAAACAGAACACAAATTAACCTTCCTGTTCTGTGAAGCGCTGAGATGACGATTAAGAGCCGGTGTGTAGCACCGGTTGGTTGACCGGCTGTTTGGCACCGAGAACTGCAGCTCTGATCCATTTAGGGTTCAGAATATGTCTCCATGGTTTCCAGAAAAGTTCAATGCCAACAGCTTTTCCTTTGTCCTTTCTTTAAAGGAATAATGCTTACACAGCAGTGAAAGATAATTCAGATATCACAGAGAAGAAAATGGCTATAGTGCACAGGACAGTGTGTGGCTGAGGCTCCGAATGGAGATGAACCATCTAATAAATGACTATTTAAAGGCTGAACAAGCCCATTTGTCTCAGATGTCAAATGCGAAAGAGAAAAAGCGGCACATCCTCATAGTTACTTGGTACCTTTTATTGCTGGTTCAATTTAATTCTGTTGGCATTTTTGTGAATTTATTTCCACGTACGTGTCAATCAATCATTCCCAGAATGACGGCCGGGTTATTCTGGACTCATAAATTACACGTCCACTCTGTTAGAGTCGCCGTCAGCTTTCCTGCTCGGTGTGAAAACCGTCTCAAAAACAGAGAGTGGACAAGGCAGGTTGAGGGAAGAGGGTATGAGTGAGACATTATTACCCCGAAGCATATTTTAAAAGTCATAGATTGATGACACACAAAACTGTAAATGACAACATGAGAGAGGGGATTTACTTGATTTAACAGGCCTGCATTTACATGACGATGGAGTCCATTAGCTCTCATTAGACTTGTTCAATGCGTTTATCAACGTTAAAGCATGCTGTGTAGTTGTTTTTGTTGCCGTTTTTTTTTTTTCTCCATAAACTGAAATCTGATTAAGAGAAACCAGTGGCTCGTAATATCGTTCTCCTCCAAACACTTAATTTGTCATCTCAGCAAATGGCTTCACGAGTTCATTACTTTCATCGGGTCTTCTTCGGAGGAAACAGAAACGTTTTGCTGCATCAAACTGTCTGTGCATCACTGACAAATGTGCACACGGCATCCTTCCAACGAGTTTCCTCCAAATCACTGGCATTTCACCGAAGACACTGCGCGATGCCTATAATTAGTGTAGAAACTGTAAGTGGTGAGTGGGCAGCCTGTGTGTTAGAGAGCATATGTCAGAGCGCGTTAGCGTCCGCGCTAAAACGTGTTACTTACGCCTGTCATGGCTGTCCTGGCTGCCTGTCAGACCAGCCGTGAGGTGACAATGATGCGTCCTGTCTGTCCAGCTCAGTGGCCCAGAAGACCTGTAACCTGTCAACACACACGCACACACACACACACACACGCGTGCACACCAAACACCAAATCTTTCATTTTAATTGTCAGACATTGCTTTCATTCAATATCCTCACGGCTTCATTCTTGGTCAACATTAACAAACATAATGTGAAACTTCAACTTTGAATGGACTCAGTGGTTTTCAAAGTGTGGGGAGGGCCTCTTCATCTTCATCTTTGTTTTTGAGGCTGTGGAGGCTCAAGGTGGTTCAACATCTGTTACGTGGGAGTTCATTCTCCCGTACTGTGAAACCTCTGACCTGAACATGACCATTCATGACCCTCTCTTACTCTAAAGTACAAGTATGTTATGCTGTATGTAACATAGACAGATAACTGACCGTGGTATTCATTATTTGTGTCACATTCTTTTCTTTTTAGTCATTCAATACCTAAAGAATTCTCGACATGGAATGGAGTTCCTCAGGGTCGCGCACTGGGACCAATGCATTTTGTTTTATACATGTTTCCTTCAGTCACTGTTATTAAATGCACTTAATCAGGTTTTGCTGTCGGCTCTGCTGTTCTTCTTCTCCTCCCATCTGACCACAAAAGACCGACGGCAGCCTTGCTATGAGCCTGATTGTGTCTGCAGTTTCTTTCTTTTTTTTTTTTTTTGTTTTGTATTAAACAGCAGTTCTTAGCTTGTCTGTTGCTCTCTAAGGAACTGTTGAAGTTGCATTTTGCTTCTTTTTTTCTGTACGGTCTTAACATTTTGTTAGATGGCCAGAAATATAAATATGAATTAATATTAATGTTCTTTATGCCTGCTTGACAGACAGAAAAAAAAGTGTTTTCTAAAAGTTTAGTGATGCATCAGGTTAAAGCATTGTCATGTCAATTATCATAATTTGATTAAAATAATGGCAATCCAATGCAAACTTCATAATCACAATTATTTGTCATCATATAATTGAAGGTGTATTCCTCTCTCTGTGAAATGTAATCAATCTTAATCTTTTTTTTTAATTTTTTTTTCTGCAGCTTCACTCTAACTATCAGCAGCCACCAGTCCAGACTGGACCCACCAAGATCCCATCTGACCTTATTACCGTCTCTCTCCCCTGCTCATCTCTCTGAACGGCCCTGATCCAAACCTCTGCCTTTCTCCTTGGAGCAGATGAGCCCAGCCAGGCTCACTCCATCTCCCTTCTCACTCATTTCAGCCTTCCTCCTCCTCCTCTTCCCCGCTCTCGCCTATCCACTGGCCCTTGTCTAAGTGTGTATTTGTGTCTCTCTCTGAGGCCCAGTGTGTTATTGCCAGATGACCTGAAGCCACCCATGACCAGCGGTCCAGGGCTGAAGCTTGAAGGCCGCTCCATACCACCCCATTTATCCCATTCTCTTTTCTTTCCCTGGTTGCGCTAACCTCTGGTGGATATTTAAAACCAAAGCGGTATTAATCTAGGCTTACATCAACATTTCATAAATCACTGTCTCCTTAGTCTGATTGGAAAATGAAAAAAAAGAAAGAAAGAAAAAAAGAACCCACGGCAAACAAACAAATATAGAGAAAATCAGCAATGAAGAAATGTGTCATTAACATTTTCAGGTCTACTTGAGATTTGTGCAATTTCAAAACCAGTTTCCTGTCCTTTTGAATAAGTGTTTTTCAATATTACTACCAGACAATAAATGTCTGTAATTTGCATATTTTTATCATCACATTCAGAACCTCTTTATTCTTTCACAAACAACACACTCACGTTGTGTCTCGTATGAAAATTGCTATGCATTCAGTAAATAATCCTTCTGGAATTAATCTAGTTTTGGAAAAGTAGTGAACAGCTTTGCACGCCCCTATTAATGCTCATGTGAGTCCATTGGAAATCCATTTATTTAGTGTCCAGCTCCAATCCCATGATATCTTTTGCCGCCTGATGGAACATTTTGCAAGTGATTTTGGGAGAAATGGCCCGTGTCCCCATTGACTTTGACTGCAGCTTTTCAGGCCGGCGTTGGCTTCCAGAAACCCCAGAGAGTTTTGATTAACCACATCTGGTCCCGCTCTTTATTGGGATTCATCACTGCAAACTCTTTGGTAATTAGAAAGACCGTCCTTCATGTCAAATCAAAAACATGACTGATGGATATTTGTAATCTTATGAGTTTGTGTGTGCCTGTGTGTGCACGTGAGCGTGTGTGTGCTGGTCGTATGCAATAGAAAAATCTGATTAATGATGCTCATCTCGGCCTCCCTTGGCTGTCCAAATGTAAACAGAGGACTCAACTGTTTGCTTGCGGTGTAATTAGTCAGCGGTGACAGGTCTTTTCTCTCTCTCTTCCCCTTTCTCTCTCTCCCTCTCTCCCTCCGTCTCCCTGCTTGTCATGTCAACAGGACAGATACGCACCATGCTGTCAACAAGCCTGATAGCCGGCACTGCCAGAAAGGTTAAGATTTACATAAAATATAGCAATCTGCTTACACACACACTCCACATCAGACAGATTTCCCATTAGTTTTCTCTCATAGTCTTTTCTCTCACTGTGCTTCCTGCCTTTATGATTTCTCATTTCTAATACAACATGTCGCTTTGAATGACTCACTCTCACGTACAGAGGCAAGAAAGCATGCATGATTGAGTGCACACACATACACACCGCTGGCCATAAACATTCCTCTTTGTTGAGCAGGTGGACAACAGAATAACGATTATCTGTCACAGTCAAGGTACTTCCAGCACACGCTGTCCTACATAACATGGTATATAGTATACAGTATATCTGTAACATATTGTTTTATCGTACAAGCGCTGCTGTCATTAAGGTATCCTTGTCAGACGCCAGGAAAAAGCAAAGTATGATGGACAGCGATGGATTGAGAAAAATGGATATCCATGCAAAATCTGCAAATCCAGTGTGCCGGTGAAACAGACCAGACATGCACCATGTTATTGGTATCCAAAGGCTGCTTCTTGGCTGAATGATGAAAGCAGTGATTGCACAAAAGAGCAAAAGATAAAAATAGCCCGTAACGTGTGGCTGGACGCTGGCACCGCTGAAAGAGTGAAAGGGCTGCTGTTTGGGGTTGAGCGGTCACCTTGTTCTGCTAAAATGTCAGCTTCACCATGTGTGCACACAGGCCAGTTCATTTTCACATTAAGGCAAACTTGCCCTTGACATTTTGCAGTGCACCGAGTATCCCATTTAATAGGTGCACCTCATCATTTAGGAGCGACGCTCCTCGCTCCAGACAGTGAGTCACGTGCGAATGAAGTGTGAGGGTGTGAGGTCGAACAATGTGCGCGGGCTGTAAGGGTGCTTGGGCACCGCTCCACTGCTCCACCCTCCGTTTCCCACAGCGAGGAGTCAGGTTGGTGAATCAACTCTCTTAATACAAGTGCTTAAATCTTTGTAAAATCAATACCACGAAAGATGAGATACAGATACAGACGATGGAATGGTCGGTGCTGCAGCTATAAACCAACTCTGTTATGACCACATCAGCAAAGGTGTAATAAAAAAAAAAACATATTTTATGATGCCCAGACTGTGCTAGCAACAGTTTCCAAAGAAAGAAGGACTGCTGGAGAGTGTATACCTTTTGTATTCAGGTCAGTGTCATGGCACAGGTTTTTGGAACGATTATCCATCCATTCATCCATCCATCCATTCATCCATCACAGAAAATCCCTGAAACCCAGAATCGGACTGGGATCTTTGAGTTTTGACTTTCTGTCAGAGAACAGGATCCATCAGGACCCTGAGTGAAACTCTCTATAAATATCAGATCATTTGACGTTTTATATGTTGAAGTATGTCCACCCTCAGGTTATCATATGAAATGACCTGATTCACTCCAAAAAATTACAAATTCATGACAATGTTATAAATATGTTTAAATTATCTTTATTGAATATAACCTCTATCTAATAAAAAGTCATTCTTATCCAAGAATGAAGCTACAGGATGAGAAAAACATGCAAAATGTCTTGTCAGAAATATTTAAGTGAGTATGAGAAAATATTTTTTTCAGTGAAATGTCAGGTAGAAAAGCAAAAATCTTGAGAAGAAAAAACAAAATTACTTTTCTCAGGTTTCAGGTTTTTGACACTGAAATTGTTGCCTTCCACTGAAGTCTGTAATTCTTTTCTCCTTCTGCTAAGCAAACTTATCAAAAAATAGCTTTAAAACCTCGATTTGCTTCACATCTGACTTGCTAGAAGCGGCACGAGGTGAATACTGATCTTGAAAGTGCTCAGAATACAGCTTGGCCACTCTTGATGCTGCTCTCTGCCCAGCTGTTGTTTGTTCGAGGATTTAAAGATTTTCTCTGTAATGATTTCACCTGGGAAGTGAGAAACACGATTATTAGAAGATGCTGAGCATCGGCCAGTAAACAGCATTCCATAATGATCAGTTTGGTCCCGGATGGAACCATTTATACATCTGATTTTCCAGCGCAAGTCAAACTTCAAGAGGTTTTGTTTGTTCAGTTGAATGCGATGAAAAAACTACCTTCAGTATAGAGAAGTGAAGTAGAGGTGTGCGATACTCCGAATTTTGGTATCGATCCGATACCAAGTAAATACTGGGCCAGTATCGCCGATACCAATACCGATACCGATACCGATACTTTTTTTACTAGGTTTTTAAAAAAAAAAAATTCTAAGTTTTTATTTTTATTTTACATACATCACAGGTAGCAGTTTCGCTGTCTGACGCTCTGAAGCAGCTCTCAACAGTTCCTGCTCCTGTTCCTCATCTTAAATTTGCAATTAATGAACCAGTCTGTCTGATCAGCAGCAGGAGGAGGAGAGCTGCACAGTGAGCCTGAGTGAGCTGAGAGAGAAAGAGGAGCGCTATTTGTAATCACCTCACCTGGAAAATAAAACACGGGACCAAGATTTTAACCACAGAAAAGAACAGTTTTTATCAAAAAACACAAGAATACTACAACAATGTCAACATTTCAATAAAAATAATTCCTTTTGCCTTTTTCACACACAGAAAATGTCAATACTGAAAATATAATTAAAAAAAATGTAACAGTATAAGCAGTACAACAAAAAGTACCATCACCCACAGGTATTTATGAAAAAAAGTCATTAGTGCAAATAAGGTGCAAAATACTATTGACTCTTTGCTCTGTTGTCAATGAGCTTATACCCTGAGGTCGCTTTTTGCCCCTGGATATCGTGAGCAGTTATACTACAGTAAATAAATACATTTGAAAAAAATACCTGAAAATGCACAGCAACAACACGATAAACAAAAGTTTAAAAACACACAAGCTGCGTCAAGACACAGCATCTTCAGAGTCACATGCTGAACCACATTAAACAACTCCAGTCATCAGTGTAAATATACTGTAAACTACAGCTGGCTGTCATTCTCCACCACCTTTGATATATATTATATTTTTTTAGTTCCATTAACACAATCAGGATTTATTTCAATTGACTAAATATATGAAAATAGTTTAATCACTGCTAAAATGACATCTTTGACCACCAATTGAAAAGCAACGTCAAATTATGCTGGAAATACCAAAATGTTAACTTGGCTTCTCTAAAACACTCCCTGGATGTTCTGGAGGCTTCTGTGGAAAACCTCAGGCAGAGACCTCTGTCTGTGTCGGGGTCTGGTCCGTTTACGCTGCTTTTGAAAGTTTGTGCAGATTGGTGGTGTTACCGCAGCAGCGAATTACCTTCATGCACACATGATGCAGTGTCTTTGTCTGAAGCTGTGAAATAAGTCCACACAGCGCATCTTTATCCGTCCACCATCGCTTTTCCTCTCTCTCTCTCTCTCTCTCTCTCTCTCTCTCTCTCTCTCTCTCTCTCTCTCTCTCTCTCTCTCTCTCCCTCTCCCTCTCTCTCTAGCTGCTCTGACATGGCAGTGAAGAGCAGAGGGTGGAGGGGAGCGGCGCAGAGCGCGTTAACGAGCGTCTGAGCACTGAGGTGAGCTGAGGTCCGACAGAGAGGCTGCGCTGACTCTGCCAGAGCAGAAAAAAAAAATATCGATCGATACCAATACTAACTTTGGTATCGATACTATCGATATTTGGATCGATCTGCCCACCACTAGAGTGAAGCACCTTTCTAAAATAATTTTTAAAACTTTCACAGATAAAACATTGCTTTCATTCTATAGCCCACAAAACTGTTCATCATGTGTGTCATGCAGCTCTTAAAATCTGTGCCATCAGTCTGTGTGTTCGAAAAGCATAATTTAAACTTCTGATACCTGACAGGTGGGAGCGCTGCTTTACTTGGATTTCAACAAACATTTGTTTTATGTGTCTGTTCTGCTGGTGAAGCGGTTTTAATCACTGTAAGAGGGTGAAGGATTTTATCTGCAACATTGAATTCACCAGAATGGGGATGTGTTGAGCACAATGGGGCGTCGATCAACCCCTCCTCATTCCTCCCTGGCAAATTACTTCCTGATTACAGACATTATCCAGAGACACAACATTCTTAGGACATGAACAAATGTTTTTCTTGTTGTATGAAAATCCTCTGATTATTTGAACATTGCATTCATAATGCACCATTTGTGAAGTGAGTAACCACTCAGGGAAAAAAATACAATCAGAAATCAAATCAACAAAATAACAAAATACCTGAAATAAAGCATCGGTTTGCACATTAAACCAGTAATCAGCGGTAATATGTGCCTTCAAGAATTGTGATATCAAGTAAAATCAAGTGCAAAGTCTCCACACACTCTGTCAACAGTAGATTTAGAGTTCTAGAGAAGTGAATTGAAAAAAAGCAAACAAATCCCATTTCCCACCTACTGAACAGACCCCGTCTATCAAAACACCTGACTTTCTGTATTCGTTTGGATCTGTGTACATGACCCTGAACGCCTCCCTCTGTCTTCAATGAGCTCTGGTGATGAGGGATCAGCACAGACGCCGCTGTTGTGGTGATACTTATACAAAAGGTTTCGACAGCCGAAGCCAAATTCAGATCCCATAAGAAGTTAAAGACCTCTACATGGAAAACTGCAGTCCAAATGAGTTTTTCAGTTGAGTGTAGTTAATTACAGTGAAAAATCAACCCTATTTTTAAGGGGATGAACATGTTAAAGTAGTTGCATAGAGTATTTAAGTGTAAATGAGGCACCGACGAGGCACCTATTTTCTACTTCCACTCGAGGAACTGGCTGTTTGGTAAGTTGAGAGCTTTGCCTCTGATTTTAATCAGACCTCTAGTCTCTTGTAAATTAGACGGAGTTATACTGGGAATTATGTAATATTACTGAGTATCGCCAGAGCACAACACTTACCAGACCAACCCTGTCTCCACAAAATTACGTTCTGAGAAAACTAAACTGCATTCTCAAATACGTTTCAGAGGAACCTAGTTTGTCCCTTATTATGTTCGTCTTCAACATATCTTTTTTTTTATTTTTTCATTACGCTCGGTCTGAAACTGATTTTTTTCCTGCTTTTTCTTCATCGTGTTGGTGGGTAAAAATGAGCCTGTATATTCATCTGGGATGCATTTTACTCTTCTGAAAAGACATTATGTTTATTTACTCTTTTTTTAGTTATGTTTGAAGGTTCCATGCAGTCTTTTTCAACTTATTCTTGCCGTTAATTATATGCACGCACACCTAGCTCTCACATTGTGTAGTGACGAGGGCTGTTTTGGAGCTAATAATTACCTCCTGATGCATTTCTAACATACCTGTTTTGGGGTTGTTGTTTTTTAAGAGCAGCTCCAACAAGATCTGCCACCAGAGAAGACAGCTGGAGCTTCTCCCACGCTGCACTGCGGGTCTTGATCACCATGGAAACCAAGACGCGGTTCTGCGGTCATCTGAAAGTGATTACAACATTATCGTTCTTCACTGTTGTTTATTTCTGATAAAATAAACGTGTATTTCCCCTTACAGCGGTCTGCATGCTCCTCGTTACTTCCACCTTACGACAAGTCCCAATATGAAACGACCACATGGCTCATTTATGATCCAAATATTAATTCATGGTCCAAGTTATGACCAAAATCTATATTTTAAAATCAAGTATCTCCTATTGGTCACGTAAATATTATCACGGAGAATCACGGACTGAAGGAGTGTTTTTTTTTTTTTTTAATTTAACAGAACGCGTTGCTCCGAGAAGTTTGAGCACAAATACAATTCTCTGCATTAAATAATGACTTCATGTAGACCTTCAAAACATCACAAAATCACTAAAATAGTTTCTGAAACAGATCAGAAGCCACAATATGAAACATTTAAAAAAAAATGACTATCGAACGGAGAAGTCTCTAAATTATAATCTACACAATGCTTCTCTAGCAATAAATGTACATTTTATCTTCATAGTTTCCACTCGGTTTATGGATGCGATCTGCAGTGTTTTTGTTTAAATGCGCAATCTGTCTGTTTTGTCTTCTAAAATGCCGCCCCGCTGGTTGCTAGGCTGTTGCTATGGACTCTGAACTCTGACCCGGAAGTTCGTCACGGACTGATTTTTTTTTTAAACGGAGCGAGTTTTTGATCTTAAACTAATTATATTTGTCTACAAATACGCTTCTGTGCATTATATAACAAGTTCTGTTTAATTTTAAGAGTAATATTTATTTTGAATCAGATGTGTGTATTCATCTTCATACATTTGCTGAAACAAGTTTGTTATAAATCAAGCAATCATTAAATCGATCACTCTGTCTGCATTTATGTGTTATAACATTAAGATCAAACTTTTTAAACTGTTTTAATAGTATTCCAGTAGATTATGAAGTATTGACGTAACGACAACAAATAAGAAAAGGGTGACAAATCGACTGATTTCTTTTAGATAGATAGAACTTTATTCATACCTTTGGTGGGACCTGACGATAAAAGTCGATCTAAAAGCAGCACAACACCAGCGTCACGTGCGTGTGTGCAGAGGAGAAGGAGCCCAATCCTGAAAAATGGACTTTTAGATAGATACTTTTATTAATCCCCACATGGGGAAATTCAAGGGTCATTTAGTAGCAACACATAAAACAGGACAGAATAATAAAAAATAGCATTTAAAAACAACAGAAAAAAAAGAAGAATCCCGTGTACAAACCCCAGCACATAATGTTACATTAACAGTGCTCTTTATAAAATCGAATGGCAGCAGGAATGAATGATCTCCTAAAGCGCTCCGTCCTACAGCGCACTGAGAGGAGACGGTCTGATCTGTGGCTCCTCTGAGCAGACAGAGTCTCATGTAGAGGGTGCCTGGTGTTACTGAGGATGGATGGACTGTTATGAGCTGTTAACATGGTTAGTGTGTGATTGGCTCACAAAAACTTCTTTTTGGCTGATGTTTCTCTTCATTCATGCATATTTGAGTATTCTGTAAGAATAATTAGTGCAAACTCTAGCTCCCTTCACACGACTGATGTGCAGCATGGTGGCGTACTTCAGCATGAAGGAGAACCTCTCAACACAGAGGTGCTGCACAAGATCCACCAGACGGAGCTGCAGAGGCCTTCTCTCCAACTTCAGTGTAAAATACACACTGCAAGGCCTGTTTCTTTCTTTCTTCATGCTGTGAGAGCTGGATTATTGTCAGACAGTCCTCTAGAGGTGCCCCACAAGGTCATTAAACCCTCTGAGGCCTCACTGAGACATGAAGCCTGTTATGACCTTTGACCTCTGTTGCTCTATTGCTCTTATTTGACCTCCACAGCAGATACAGACCTAAAACTTGAACTGCCAGGCCTCTGGGAGCTATAAAATCATGAACCGTTGGACTTTTTTCATAAGCTCCTCCCAAACAGGAAGTAGCTTCAGGAAGGAAGTGGGGCTTCCAAATTCTACATATGACTTTCTGGCAGAGGTGTGAACACATCCCACAAATCTCAGCTTATTTGGAGCAAATCTGACCAAATGATGATGCTTAATTGATTCTTTTAACTGGACACTGTGACGAACATTTTATATCAGAACCTGGATTTGATCCTCCAGACTGCTCACAAAGCAGTAAACTCCAATAAGCAGCTCCTCAAACCCTGGCAAAGTGTTCTCCTAAACTCCCCTCCTACAATTTCAATTTTCTGGGTAGACAGGCAACATTTTATATCAGAACCTGGATTTGATCCTCCAGACTGCTTCCAAAGGCTCTGAGAGGGTAAAGGTCACAGACTCTGATTCCCCCAGTGTCATCAGCTGATAAAGTCATTTCCATTCAACTCAGCAAGTTGAAATGTTAGTATCCTCTTCTGTCTTCCCTCAGGATCACATCTGCAGTGGTTTAACTCCATCAAGTCCTTTCTGCTGCCCATACAGGGCGCCGCAGTGTCCAGTTAAAAGAATCAATAAAGCATCATAATTTGGTCAGATTTGCTCCAAATAAGCTGAGATTTGTGGGATGTGTTCACACCTCTGCCAGAAAGTCATATGTAGAATTTGGAAGCCCCACTTCCTTCCTGAAGCTACTTCCTGTTTGGGAGGAGCTTATGAAAAAAGTCCAACGGTTCATGATTTTATAGCTCCCAGAGGCCTGGCAGTTCAAGTTTTAGGTCTGTATCTGCTGTGGAGGTCAAATAAGAGCAATAGAGCAACAGAGGTCAAAGGTCATAACAGGCTTCATGTCTCAGCGAGGCCTCAGAGGGTTTAATGACCTTGTGGGGCACCTCTAGAGGACTGTCTGACAATAATCCAGCTCTCACAGCATGAAGAAAGAAAGAAATAAGCCTTGTAGTGTGTATTTTACACTGAAGTTGGAGAGAAGGCCTCTGCAGCTCCGTCTGGTGGATCTTGTGCAGCACATCTGTGCTTGAGAGGTTCTCCTTCGTGCTGAAGTACGCCACCATGCTGCACATCAGTCGTGTGAAGGGAGCTAGAGCTTGCACTAATTATTCTTACAGAATACTCAAATACGCATGAATGAAGAGAAACATCAGCCAAAAGAAGTTTTCGTGAGGTAATCACACACTAACCATGTTAACAGCTCATAACAGTCCATTTTTCATGATGGAGCTCCTTCTCCTCTGCACACGCGCACGTGACGCTGGTGTTGTGCTGCTTTTAGATCGACTTTTATCATCAGGTCCCACCAAAGGTATGAATAAAGTTCCATCTATCTTAAAGAAATGAGTTGATTTGTCACCCTTTTCTTATTTGTTGTCGTTATGTCAATACTTCATAATCTACTGGAATACTATTAAAACAGTTTAAAAAGTTTGATCTTAATGTTATAACACATAAATGCAGACAGAGTGATCGATTTAATGATTGCTTGATTTATAACAAACTTGTTTCAACAAATGTATGAAGATGAAAACACACATCTGATTCAAAATAAATATTACTCTTAAAATTAAACAGAACTTGTTATATAATGCACAGAAGCGTATTTGTAGACAAATATAATTAGTTTAAGATCAAAAACTCGCTCCGTTTAAAAAAAATCAGTCCGTGACGTACTTCCGGGTCAGAGTTCAGAGTCCATAGCAACAGCCTAGCAACCAGCGGGGCGGCATTTTAGAAGACAAAACAGACAGATTGCGCATTTAAACAAAAACACTGCAGATCGCATCCATAAACCGAGTGGAAACTATGAAGATAAAATGTACATTTATTGCTAGAGAAGCATTGTGTAGATTATAATTTAGAGACTTCTCCGTTCGATAGTCATTTTTTTTTAAATGTTTCATATTGTGGCTTCTGATCTGTTTCAGAAACTATTTTAGTGATTTTGTGATGTTTTGAAGGTCTACATGAAGTCATTATTTAATGCAGAGAATTGTATTTGTGCTCAAACTTCTCGGAGCAACGCGTTCTGTTAAATTAAAAAAAAAAAAAAACACTCCTTCAGTCCGTGATTCTCCGTGATAATATTTACGTGACCAATAGGAGATACTTGATTTTAAAATATAGATTTTGGTCATAACTTGGACCATGAATTAATATTTGGATCATAAATGAGCCATGTGGTCGTTTCATATTGGGACTTGTCGTAAGGTGGAAGTAACGAGGAGCATGCAGACCGCTGTAAGGGGAAATACACGTTTATTTTATCAGAAATAAACAACAGTGAAGAACGATAATGTTGTAATCACTTTCAGATGACCGCAGAACCGCGTCTTGGTTTCCATGGTGATCAAGACCCGCAGTGCAGCGCAGGAGAAGCTCCAGCTGTCTTCTCTGGTGGCAGATCTTGTTGGAGCTGCTCTTAAAAAAACAACAACCCCAAAACAGGTATGTTAGAAATACATCAGGAGGTAATTATTAGCTCCAAAACAGCCCTCGTCACTACACAATGTGAGAGCTAGGTGTGCGTGCATATAATTAACGGCAAGAATAAGTTGAAAAAGACTGCATGGAACCTTCAAACATCACTAAAAAAAGAGTAAATAAACATAATGTCTTTTCAGAAGAGTAAAATGCATCCCAGATGAATATACAGGCTCATTTTTACCCACCAACACGATGAAGAAAAAGCAGGAAAAAAATCAGTTTCAGACCGAGCGTAATGAAAAAATAAAAAAAAAGATATGTTGAAGACGAACATATTAAGGGACAAACTAGGTTCCTCTGAAACGTATTTGAGAATGCAGTTTAGTTTCCTCAGAACGTAATTTTGTGGAGACAGGGTTGACCAGACAGACAGCCTCAGAGGCAACAGTCACCCGGCATGGGATCTGTTTGTGAGTTACAAAACATTCTGAGTGAATGAACCCCGAAATGTAGCAGTAAAGTTTGCAGTAACCCTGATTCAACCTCCTCCTCTGCAGCACTGAATATAGTCGGTACAACCTCCACTCTGATGAAACTGTTGTGGGAATGACGTGGAATTGGCTACCTTATTGAAGTAGTAGTAAGAGTAGATGAAGGTATGAATTCTCTGCCTGAATTAGAGGCTGACTCACCGGTAATGTGGATTCATGCAGATGTTCATGTCTCTATAACACATCTTCATGGTTTTTTAGGCGTTAGCTACTCCAGGACGATTGAGGTGCACAATGAGAGTGATGAGTATTAATGTGGATTAATTTTATCATTGCAAAGCGGAACTAATTCCTAACCGCTGAGAGAGACCAGATCATGATTTCCTAAAAGTTTACTTAAAGATGTCTCATGATATTACAGTATTCAAAGTATGCCATGTCTATATGAACACAAAATGTTGATTTGTAACCAACAACACAAAACTTTCTCAAAGTTTATTCAGTTTCATTTTGATCTCTTTTTGACAGTCAATGTAATAAAATTAGTCGAAATCAATAATGTATTTTCTACATCGAGAAACTAAATATAACAATAACATAATAGCTCTATTTTATGTTTTACAAGAAAAAAAGAGAATAAAATCCAGCCCTAATAAAAGATCAGAAAAAAAAAGACATTGGTAATTGTCACCCATAAATCATTTCAGCAGCTTATTTTTTTTTTTTGTCTTTGTCTTCACAGCAATATCACCCTTGCCTCCAATACAACAGACACAACAGATAGAAGTAATAAACTGCTGAACGTGTCCATGTTGGTGATTTTCGTCTCTAAAACAGCTGCAGGAAGAAAGTGAATGTTCAACCCGTATCCATCAAGCAGCGTAAATCAAGACTAAAGAGAGGCTAAATGTTCCATGTTAGTCTCAGGAAAATCTGCTAAATCAGCTTTCAGTAGAACACACACAAGCTTTTGGTGACTGAGAGCAAAATAACCCCTCGAATGTCACATTGGCAGCATTTTGATCTACAAAAATCGATGTTAATTATACAGCGGAGTGTAAGTCATAACTATGTATAGTTATATAATTATAGGAATTTAGTGTGCGTCGTGTTGTGTAATGTTAATCAATATAAGGAGGCTTTTGAAGTTGGTATTTGCAAACAGATGTAGTGCATAAGTGCCGTAATTGTCTAATTATAAGTCATGAATGATCGTTCTACAGTGAAATGTTGGAGTACCGGCAACATGTTGCAACTTTGACTCATCTCTGCACACAGATCTGACTTCCATGCAAAGTGTCTCCTTTTTAAAACCCTCCTCCCTTCCTGTGCCCACCGCCTCCCTAAAAAAAAGGGGAAAAAAACAGACACCCTGCTGGCTCTGAAGCACACAGAGAGAGAGAGAGAGAGAGAGAGAGAGAGAGAGAGAGAGAGAGAGAGAGAGAGAGAGAGAGAGTTGGCATTAGTCAACATTCTCACTGAGATTTCTCCCCACTGATGCGCCACCCACTCCCATGAATGCCAAGCAGTTCCTTTATTATCTCTGCATTTACATGATTTTTCGGGAGCAGCTTAAGCTTCACTCCTCCACCCATCTCCTCCCTTTCCAGCACGCCTTCCCCCCCTCTCTCTGCAATTCCCCTTTTCTCCTTTATCAAAGTGCTGTATCATTACGCTCGGGATAATCCTGATCCCCTCGCCCCTCCCTCCTCCTTTAAGTTTCGAGCCTCACCCTTCACATTCCTCTGTTTTACAGGGTGTTCGGAGGAGGAGGAGGAGGAGGAGGAGGAGGAGGAGGAGGCTGGGATGTCTTTTTCTTGCACTATCGCAAAATGATGATGAAACCATATGGAGGCTGGTGGTGGGGCGCGTTGCAGGGAGGGGAAACGGGGAGATGGTGGGGATGGTGGGGGTGGAGGGGGGGGGGGTGGTGGTGGGTGGGGTGGCTACACAGCAGCGTAAATGACTTCTTAGCAGTGCAGCGAGATGTGAAGGACAGACTGACGTGAGACGGTGTGGCGAGCAAACTAATGAGCTACACATTTCACACCGAGAAAGAAAGGGAAAGCGGCGAGAGGGAGGGGAGGGCGTAGAGGAAGGGGGCGGCGGCGGCGGGGTTGACGGAGCTGGAGGGGCGAGATCTTGCCAGAGATAGAGAGCCGAGAGGACGATGAGGGAAGAAGAGGACGGGAGAGCGTCGGAGAGAGAGTGATGGAGGGAGGACGACCCGGGGCGAGGCCTCTCTTCTCTCAAGTTGAGAAAAGAGAGAAGAAACAGAGTCGCACAAACAGCGACATGAAAAATGACTTTTCCTCCCCCTTTTTATTCATCCATGCCAGCACAATCAACAATAAAATTAGTTTCAGTGTGACAGTATGTGGCGACTTAATCTCACAGACTGCATGAATCTTTCATCTTTTTTTCATTACGGCTTTCAAAGACTTCTTTTTCATTTGACTGTAAATGAAATAGGTATTTGATGCAAGAAAAGGCTCCGAAGGGGACGCTCAGCATTAGCCAGGAGCTGATATACAGCTCCCAGATGGACTGGATGATCCGATACGAGCCACTCTGTGAAGGCCGCATATTACATGATAGTCTGTTTTATTAAGTTCATTGGAATTAATCGATACGGCATTGATCATCAGGAAGATGAACAGGATCCACTGCCGCAGAAGCTTTTCTCACAGGAGAAACATCACCGAACGGTACAGAAAATGAAGTCTCTGGCACGAAAACAGGCCCAGGTGGCATCTTTGACACAAACCTTGTGGTGAATTTGAGCAGGAGTGTCAACAACATCTCAGTTCCTACAGGTCAACTTCATCTGGAGCGAGCCGAACCGGTTCAATCGCGACACCTTTGATATCGTGATTTTCTGCTTAGTGGGGCAGAGGATGCACGATGAAAACATCTACATTTTCAGTGTCAACATCAAATCAATTTTAGTGATACTTTATGGTAATTTCTTCTTTTTTTTGTCAAACTCCCACTGACAGATTTTGAGACTGTGCTAAAATGCTAGCAGTGCGGTAGCTAGCGTTCATGGCAGCATCACGATGTCTCGCACAGGGTCTCAGTGTGGTGGTGTGTACACCACTGTCCACTACTCCAGCCTCCTGTGGGCTGGTTTGAGCCCACGGACCTTATGTTTGACATCTCTAACTCTGAGTCTTCATAGACATCGCTTAACATTACTTGCTATCATGTGTGTGACAATTTAAAAACAGTTGAGTTTGTAAGAACCAGAGATGAACTTGTAAAATCGCATCGTTATGTAAAATCCAATTACTTTTCCTTAAGAGGAAGCAGCGTACGGCGACCTCATGCTGCACCGACGGGATTCTCATCAATTACATGACCGCAGATTTATAATAAACACCGGTTCCCACATCCTATCTACTGCAGCCCCGTGGTTTTCAAAGCGACACAGGTAACAGCAGGCTGCAGCAGCACAGCACAAACCAGAACAACTAATCCCTCCTCGCCATCCCCTTCCTCCTTCCTCCTTCCTCCCAGCCTCCATCTTTCAGAACCTGCTGAAACGGCTGTTCGAACAGATCCGGGATCCTCAATTACTGGACGCAGGCTGGCATCCGGCTCGTCTGAGCCATTTTCCAGGGTTTTGTTGTGGCTCATACACCCCCCACCACCACCTCTCTGCACAAAAACCCTCAATGCATCACAAAGTGGAAGACTCAAATAAAGTTTGCTGAAAGAAAATACAAAGTGTTTGCTTTTGGATGGCTCAGTATTTGTTCGGAGGGAGCAAATCTGCACTGATCATTTGGTTCTATAGTCTGGGTTTTTTCCACAAATTTCATAAAATTAAATAGCTTATGGATCGTATTTACAATGCTGCATGCACCAGCATATATAGACACAGGTTGTGCGACACGGTTTAAAACTGCATTTAATTACCTATTTTATCTCAAGTGTTTTGGGTTTGTTCGTTTTTTTGAATATCATCATATAAACCGAGCAGAGCGCCATCCCTCATTAACTTTAAGAGCGAGGTGCTCTTACACCGCGGCTCATTGCTGCTGTACTGCCGCCGTGATGAAACCCTTTATTTCAAGCCAGAACGTGCACTAACAAAGTGAAGTCCTCCATTATAGACAAGACTTAACTTTTTATGCCTGTGTTAAAAGTCCACGACAGCTGCCAAAAATACAAATACAAATCAAACTGTGCAGCTCACATAAGCATCCATTCACCTGGGGAAGACTCGGAAGCAAGCTGCATTCAAAAAGGCCTGAAACAGACTGAAACCTGCCATGAGTCCAAAATGCTCGCTGCTACGTCACCATGCAGCCGTCACGTGTAAACCGCAAACATCAAGGTGATGAGTTACTGCTAGCTTACAGTTTGTTGTCAAATCATCCCACTTTCACCCAGAGCCGCCTCCCCCATGGTCACTGCATCGCGTAAATGTAGCTGATATATCGAGTAAAATTATAAAAAAAATTTTTTCACATTTTCCAGGATATTATGTTTCTTTTTTTTCTTGTATTTATTTGTAAATTGTTAAACATACACATAGGGTGATGTGTTATCTCAAAAATAAAAGACAATGGTAAAAACAATGCTATTCCATGGAGAGGGGCGCCACATAAAATCTCACTCCAGGCACCACATGAGGAAAGTCCGGCTCTGATTGCACCCAGCACCAAACACACAAGAGAATAGAAATAACAATATCCAAGGAAACAGCGTGAAGAAGAAGAAAGATGAAAGCGTTTGCAACATGATGGCTGCTAACAAGCAGTAGTGGGGGCCTCTGCCGAATTTTTTGGCTCCCAACATGCATCTAAAATATGACCTCCACGAATCAATGAAAAGAAACTCCCAATGAACGGGAGCTGAATTGTTGTTTTAATTGGTCAGAGGCAGAACGGTCTCTGCAGGCTGAAGATGATCGTGCAGGTAACATCTCCTGGTATTATCATGGCCGAGGTCAGGCGGAGGGAAACAAGCTCATTGACTCTGTAAAAAAAAAAACATATGTGCACACTTGACTGCACAACTGCCTTGATCTGAAACTGGAAAAAAGAAACTTGGCAGCACTTTGCTCTGGGCATAAGACACAGGTCTAAATTTAGATTCTAAAATAGTCAGTCAAATTAATACATGTGATGAATTTGTGTCTCATCCAGACTGGAAGCCCTCTCATTGTGAGGGCTCACTGCTAACCACTGCACCACTACTGCTGACTGGACACAATCCAAGTAATGAAAGTTATAGAACCTTTATTTTGAGCTGAAAACTTGAAGGCGCCTTTATAAATTCCTTAAATAATGCTCAAAAGAAGATGAATTCAGGGATTTGTTTCTTTTCCAGTTCGATTTCATTCTTGGTTGAATCCAGGCTTTTGCTTTAAAAAATTCATTCTAAATGGAACGAGCTGAAACCTCATGAAGACAGGGTCCAAATTGTGCGCCGCCCGGTTAGAAAAACACATCTTTCAACTCAAGAGTTCCTGAGGTGCTTCAGAAATCCTGCTGTCTGAGAGAGACCAGGCTCACATTCATCATCAGCTGAACGGCTCTCCATATTTCCTACGCGGTGCAGTCAGGGGGTTGACGTCCGCCATGTGCATGTGAGCGCTCATTCGTGCTTTCCATGGAAAGATTGCATTGTCTGGAGTATCACTTGCGCTCGCCTTCTTGCACAGATACCTTTTAATTGTTGTGATAATGATGAAATGCAGTTCAGACCCATTTGAGTGTCCATTTCTGCGAGCCGACGCGACCAAAGGTGTTTCTGCCGTATAATTAGTTCATCCTAACCAGAGGTTAAAAAGGGCTAATGTGTGAATAATCAGCTTTGCTTCTCTCCCTCTGTCTCTATTTATCTCTCCCTCCCCCCTCCCCCCTGTGTGCCATGCTGATATATTATGCTATTTAAGTCGCCCACTTTTCTTCTTTTGGTTGAGATAAGAGTTCATTTCCACTGCCTCTTCTGCTTCTCTCATTATTGTAAAAGTCCTTCTTTTCATGCCAAGGAGCCTGGCAAAGAAGCAAATTGCTTGTCCTGCTAATACTTTATTAGAGGCTACTCGTGTGCACGTACTCCTTCAAACTCAGTCCGGCTCCTCGGTTCTCTCACTCAATCACATGGCGCTCCGGCGCCGCCCCTACAACTGTATAATGACTGTCTGTGCTAAAAACGAACACACACTCTGGCCTCGGTATAAACAAGCCTCAGAAGTCGACACTTCAGCATTTGATTATGCCCAAAAATGTTGTTTTTTTTGTAATGTGGCACCAGCAGTGATGAGTGCTGCGAGCACGCTGGATGTGTGGCTCGGGGTGTGAAGCGATGCTTTTCAATCTGATAGGAGTCACTTTATGTATCGGCTCATCACTCAGGTTGATTTTTGGGTACGTCCTTCCCGAGCGTCTCCCTCCGGTTTTCAGAGGCACTGTTTCATTCTGGCAGCTGCGTTCAGGGGCCGCGACCTTCGCGTCTCGTTGTGCCGGAGAAAGATGGGTCAGTTTGCAAGCTGTGTTTACGCGGCAAAAGACCCACTCAGTATGCAACATGCCAGCCAGTTCCTATTATTCCAACTGTGTTAAACACAAAAACAAGGCGAGAAGGGCAAAAGCAACCAACACAGGGTAGAATTTAAAGGTAATCCTGACGAAACGTGACTCCCAAGGACATTTAAACTTCGTTTACACCATGTTTTCAAGTAAAAACATAAAACCTTCGTTGCATCTGAATCTGATCATTTTCAGAATTTTGTCACCACTTTTTCGTTTTATCCAGAACTTACTGTGTATTGATGAACTGATGTTGTTGAATGAATCATGAAGTAATCCACACAGGAAATGATGAAACTTTTGGAAGAACTTGCTCTCAGCAGGTAGATTCACACACACACACACACACACACACACACACACACTTCAAGTCTGTTGTGTTAACACACGAATGAACCTTGATTCACACACACGCAGACACACAGAAGCATCACATAACCTCATGCTGACGGAAACGCGCAGCGGTGGGAAGCCCGTCTGAGTCTGGAGGAAGAGGAAGACCTGCCATGACTGCCGGAGGCTCTAAGCAGCGTCTGACAGGAGGAGGCGAAGCAGCTCGTCTAATTGACTATAGACAGCCTCTCTGCACTCGGGGCTGCCGGTGAGGCCTCCAAGACGCCGCATTGATCTGATGGAGAACATTGTCTGTCTTTTTCCTCCCTTTTCTCATCCATCTGTCCTCTGCTCCTCTTGCTTCATTTCCTTTCTCTCTTTCATCCTCGGCCCCTCCTCCGCTCCTCCTTTCACTCTGCTAATCACTCCTTCCTTCTATCTCCCTTGCTGCCATTTCTTTCCTCCTCATCAACATATTTCACTAGCAGGGATCCGAGCCAAGCCTTTAAGACAGATGGATGATGATGAATGGCGAGGCAAACCAGATCTCTCTCTCCCTCTCCATCTCTTTCTTCCCCCTTTTCTTCCACATGGTCCTGACTTTGTTTTCTTTGATGCACTTTTGAAGCTAATGAGAATGCGCCTTAAGGGGGGGTGTGGGGATGTGGGGGATTGCTTTCAAATGATTAGGGCCAAAAGCTACTTCCTCGGCCATCGAACATCAATAGAAGAAAACCAGTCAGACACAAACAGACTTAGGATTGGAGAAAAAAAAAAAAAAAAAAAACGTCTTACTCAGATCGGTTGAGAACCCTCTTGTGGAAAACCAAAGAGGGCCGTCGTCAACTTGTTCCAGCTTCCGCCCCTCAGGTCTTCTTTATTTTCCTATGATAATGATGTGATTCCACTTGTATCTGCACTGGATTTAAGAGCGGTGGAGGATAAAGATCTGTGAGCAGAGTGACATGTAGCTTTTTCCTTTGAAGAAACCCAGATGAAGCCTTTTGGGAAATCCCCTCAGGACCAAAGATGGACTCCCCTTGGTGTCAATTATACCAGCCTCCGCTTGATTCTACACACTGTACTTTCCTCTCTACTGTCTCTATCGCACCCTGCATGACATCTCTTCTTCTCTGATAGCACTGCAGGACAGTCCTGTCCTTCACCTTTTGATCCATGCCAGATCAAACACCACCTGCTCTTTGATGATAGCAGGGATGGCGGTGGTGCTTAAGCATCCCAGGGCATCAGATCTCCTTTGGTTTATCAGGGGAAACAACCTAACAACCTGTAGCAGCGGGCCTGTAGTTACACCGCTGATGGCTGCCTGCAGGAGGCCTCATAAATAATGTCCGTCTGGCTGCAGTGATGCAAGATGTAGGCGTAGATTCTGTTGGCTCTTAATGCTTCAATGAGCGTTTCATCAGGTCCTCTGGAGAGGTGCATGATGGGGGAGGCGGCAGAGCCATGGACGCCGTGATACATTATGAGTGGCAGAGGTCTGCGCCGACCCAGAGAAGACAAGACGAGTTTAACAAGTGGCAATAACTTTCCTCTACCTAGACTCACATATTTAAAATTACAATTAATAATCATTTAATGCTTTTGTTGATTTAAAGTCACATATATCAATGCACTTTTTTATATATACACCATTGACTGGCACTGATGCACACACACGCATGAACACACACATACACAGAAAAAGACGAGCAAATATCTACATACCCTCAACATCTAATAACTGCTTTGGGGGTGAAGTGGTTAGCACTCCTGCTTCACAGTGAAAATGTTCCTAGTTTGAGACTTATTCTTTGATCTAGTTGTGTTCGGCCTTAAAATCATCCTCTCTGGACCGGACTTCAAATAAGCTGCAGCAATGAACCAGTAGGCAAAAGAGCCAAACAGCACTGAGGAAGATCCACATGTTTCCTCTCCACTCTGACACAGCAGGAACATTCTGGTGCAGCAGGATAAAACCGATCTGTTCTTATAGCTACAGTATGTGTCCAGGTACGAGGATGTAAGTCATTCATTCAGTAAAGAACTGCTCTCTTTTACCAAAATAGCACATTTATTGAAAAGACTGTCATTTAGAGAGTTGCACACATCAAAAAAAGATATTAGCATTTTACCACTCTGATTGTGTGTGTGTGTGTGTGTGTGTGTGTGTGTGTGTGTGTGTGTGTGTGTGTGTGTGTGTGTTTCATAAAGGTTTAATAGTTCAGTTTTAGCTGATTATATTTCCATAAAAAACACTTTACCTTTTACCGAAGCTTCTGTTTATCTGTGTGATTAAACGAAACCACAGAGCCTGTCAGTGGTTTGTTACATTATGTTAATAAACACTTTGTGTTTGTTTGATTTCAGCCTAAAGCTCAACAAATGAAAATAGGAAGTGAGACGGTTAGTGGCCAGTCTGCTAAAATCATGCATTTGTGATGTATTTTATTGATAATATTTGCCTTTTGCTGCCACCAGTTTTAATTTAACCATTAAAAAAACAATCAGAAAATGACTGTTCAGAGTACACGATTGTCTGTCTCAATAAATCATGTTCTCAAGTCAGAATATCTACTGTATATATAATTGTTGTAAAGACTTTTTCCTACCTACCGCCCCTGACAGGTGTTTTCCAGCAAGATTTTTTTCTACAATCACCAGATAACATTTGCGCCACACGTTTGAGCTGCCTGCAGTTTGCAGTATTATAACTGAGGGAATCTCTTTTGCTTTTCCCTTAATGTGATCAGCAGAATGACAATAACAGGAATTAACAGTTGTGTGACACAGTAAAGCGCCTTGTAAAAGGCAGTAGAATGAAGCAATAATCAGTCATATCTGCAGGCCACTAAGTTAAAACTGTGGATTCTCTTGAGCGACAAAGACCTGAATACACCTGCACAGCGTTGTGTACACGCTGCAGTGAAGCATTTACAGAGAGGTCTGA
Source organism: Salarias fasciatus (assembly GCF_902148845.1). Classification (NCBI taxonomy): domain Eukaryota; kingdom Metazoa; phylum Chordata; class Actinopteri; order Blenniiformes; family Blenniidae; genus Salarias; species Salarias fasciatus. The sequence goes on along the minus strand of NC_043764.1, from coordinate 4,883,479 downwards.
GAGCGGTCTGCACAGGAGTCAGCAGCACGGCTACAGTAAGCCCCAAACTTAATGCATGCATCAGTTTTTTCCCCACCTGCTCTGCTGAAAGGAAGCAAAACTTTGCATCACAGCTCTCAACTGAGTTTTCATCAAAGTGCAAAGTTTTATACGGTAACCCAGCAGGTGGGTGGAGATCCAAACTTTCATCATGCCAGACTTTTAGCATGGGAGCATATAGGGTTTTTTTTTTTTTTTTTTTCCTGAAGGCAGCCAAAAATACATTACATGCAGCCATTAAAAGCCTGAAACCAGCGTTTTCATCGTGGGCATGTTTGCATCCATTAAAGCACTCATGTGTCCAGGCACAGCACGGCTTCATACTCCCAGTGTCAGATCTAATTAAGGGTTGCATGTATAAAACTGGGGACAAACTTGGTATTGCGTGCACAGATGTGTGGAAACTGATCTCCTAATGGGATGCACTGAGGATCTTGTTTGAATAACAAACACTATCCATTTAGTGCGTCAGCCTTCATGAATATGGAATATCGGGTGTTTCTCCCAGGTCGTGCAAAATACTAAGAGGAGTTTATGCTAATAAAATTAATGTGATTTACAGTGCCTGAAAATGCTTGTGTTGTTTAAGAGTGTGTCTGTTTTTCAAGCATCTGAGAAGGTGGTGCACATTGACTCAGCCTTGATGTGTTATTGTGATTAGATGTTTTCTTTAGATGGCTCCTCTTGAATTTTCAAAAGACTTTTTTCCAGAACAGTGTCTGACTTGTACATCATATTTTGACAGATCATCTCCCATGTTGCAGGTTCTTTTTGCTAAGTTCAGATTCATTTGATATAACACTCCATTTCCATTTAGTTGAATATACAGGTAGGTGGAGCTTCCTGCTGAGCTTTGCTGCTTGTCGCACCTCCCCCGGCGCCCATGGGACAGCTGCCGGGGCAGCTGCAGGGTCATCAGCCAGGGACCACCATTCACCAACGTTTCGCCTCTTTAAACCTGGAACGTCTCCTGGTGGCGGGGCGGTGACAGGGACGTCTCCCTGCCACCCCCGGCAGCTGCTGTTGGGGTTAGGTGTTCTTTCCCCAGCTCTTGTCTCTCCTCCTCAGCCAGAGCCAAAAACTGCCTTTTTCAGCCTCCTCCGACAGGTCTTTGACCGCCTTTCTCAGTTTCGCTCCTGTTACTCCAGCGTCTCTCAAGAGGCGTGTCACTGACGTCCCCACGAAGCCTCGGCACCCGACCTCCACAGGGTAGATGGTGGTCTTCCATCCAGCCTCCTGGCATTCAGCAGCTATCCCAGAATACTTGGCTCTCTTGCACTCAAAGGCGGCCTCGATCTCTTCTTCTGATGGTACTGTTAGTTCAATGAGGTGCAAAACCCTTGCTTCTGTGGACCACACAACAATATCAGGGCGCAGCGATGTGGTTGTGATCTCGGTGGGAAACCGGAGCTGTGTGTTCAGATCCACTCTCATGTCCCACTCCTGGTCAGGGGAGAAAGGCCTTGGTGTCTCTTTTGGCCTGACGTATATTCCCCCCCCCACTTCCTTGACAAAGCTGGGGTGGTTCTCTGCTGGTGATGGTTGCTTGCCGCCTGGCCTGCGCCCTTCCATCACTTCTACCAGCTTCCTCAGGACCTGGTCGTGACGCCATCTGTAACGGCCCTGAGAGAGTGCGACCTTACAGCCTGACAAGATGTGAACAGGCTTGCATTGGGTGTGTTGCAGAGTGGGCAAGCTTCCTCGTTCCCGAACCACTGATGGAGGTTTCGTGGTCAGGGGAGTGTGTCATAAGTTGCACGAATAAGGAAGCTGAGTCTTGCCTGTGGCATCTTCCACAGATCGGACCAACTGATGTTTCGGCTGATAACTTCCTCCCAGGTTGTCCAGCTTCCTTGTCGGCCTTGTGACACCGCCTTGATCTTGTAGCGCTCTTCCTCCATCCTCGTTACTTTCGCCACCACCATCTCCTTCCTCTTTTTGCGGGAAGCTTTGGACCAGAGCCGCTTTGCTTCTCCCCATCCTAGTCCTGCTCTTCCCGCCTGGACTCTGCCCACGATTTCTTGGTGTTGCAGCCTACTAACAGCTTGATCTACTTCTGCTTGGACTTTCCATTTTCGGCCAGTAGGAGCCACAGCGTTTCTTACTGACTGATCCGTAGACTCCCTCAACTCGAGAACCAGCCTGGTCTTCTCTTGCATAAAGCCCACACTGATAGACTGAAACGGCAGTTGCAGTGTGTTCTTCCCAAAAAGACCTGACTCAGAGAGACACCAATGCAGCCCCAACCACTTCCTGATGAATGAATTAGCTTTTCCATCCATCTTCCTCACGGTAGATGAGGGGATCTCACTCATCTTCAAGGGCCACATCAGCCTTCTGTATAGTATGAACTGGTAACACCAGGTCTCGTACTTCCCTGGAAGTTGGCTTCGATCTATCGTTGTCAGACCATCCGTGAGCTGTTTCATGATGGCCCTCCCCATACGTTTGTCTGAAAGCTCGACAGAGCACTGCTTACCCAAACTCCTGATGGGTTGGTCAGAAAGGAGAGGAATTTTCTCTCCCCCAATGACGAAGGTGGTGGTTAAAGATGGTTGATAACTGTATGCACCAACATGCACAACGCCGTAATTTCCCATTTCTGTTTGCTTGTGGAGGCTCAGTGCTCCATCCAAACACTCAGTGATGAATGCAGTAAAACAGAGGAAGGAAGCAGTATTAAATCCAGCAGATCGTTCTCGTGGAAACATTGTCTGAGTCAGGGGTGTCAAACATAAGGATCATGGAACAAAACTGGCTGACAAGAGGCTCCGATCTGGTCTGCCAAAACCACCAAATAAATTGTAAAAATGTCAGCATAGAGCTGAGAAACTAGTGACGTTGCCACGGAAGATTGCAAACTAGCAGTAGCCTCAAAGCCATGCTGTCAAGGTGAATTTGTAAAAACATGCATAAACACTTTCTTGGGACTTTTTAGTGTATTTTGCAACCGATGGTTTAATTAAAATTTACATTATGTTAAGGCCATGATATATTCCACAGTAATTATTTAGTTTTCTGGAAATATATGACATTTTTTTCTGACATACTCTGCGGCATAACACACACACACACACACACACACACACACACACACACACACACACACACACACACACACACACACACAATTTGAAGGTTTTTGTGGCACTATTTTACTGGTCCAGCACACTCAATATAAAACTGTAGTGTTAGTGGCTCCTCCACTAAAGTGTGTTTCACACCCCCGGCCTAATGCATGCAAATCCCTCATCGGAATACTCCTGTTTACTCTTGGTGTTGTTTTAGCTGATGAGCTGTAAAAAGCTCACAAAAAGAAAATGCTATCTATTTGCGTCAGAGTGCAATTTAGCACATCCGGTGCATTATTTTATTAATTCAGACCTCATCAATCCAACAACTCATTCGAATTGCTCAATTAGTCTTAATGGATGTTTTGTTTTCATCACAAAAAAAATATATGTATTTATGGTTGCGAATGTTTGCAAACATGTTTCTTTTTAATGTTTTTCTCAACTATGTGTAAAGTTGCTCTGCATTGTGCGGAAGGGGCTCTATAAATGAAGATTGATTATTCAACAGCTACATATATGCTGAGAAGCACCAATAATCAGCCAATTTCATCCTATTCACGCTGTGGACAAATTGAGGAAGGGATTAAAATGAGCTTTATGAGTTTTTAACACAACACATGAGGAGATTTATGGCCGCCGCCGTCGTCTATTCAGACCTTTTCATCACCTCGGATGCTTACTTTCTCAAGCCCTGACTAATGCGGCTCAGGACGGTGATATAAAACGATTACGGCTGATATGGACGTTTACGGTGCCCACGTTCATGCACAGAAGAGACACAGATACCTGAAGGTCAAGTGGAGGGGGAGGGGGGCAGTCAATTTCAAAGAACCTTTTGTCAAGTCCTTATTGAAATTCATCAATAAAAATGGGCCGCCCTAAGCCTTTTCAGAAATAAAATTGTCATGCTAATTCATTTTGATTGCCACATTGGAATGGCTAAACAAAATGAATGGCGGGGGCCAGATGCGCCCGCCGAACCGTAACTCTGGATATTTCATAGTGAATTACCCTTGATCGACTTCCCCCGTGGATCTTGGTGCAAATTCTGATCAAATGGCCGCATGTGTGGAATTCCAATCACCTCTTTGCTAACTCATTGATTTGCATGCCAAAGAGGTACACATATGAAATCCCAATGAAAAAGCAGCGCCGCTGACTGCCACTGTTTTTTCTTAAATTGCGAACGGAAAAGAATTTGAATTTTCATCCCGAGCGTGAACTTCCTGGTGGCAAATGAAGAAATTATTCATTCGATGAATATTTCCACCCGTCGTCCGCCTGGCCTTTTTTAAACATGCGACTCCACAGATTTGCACTCCAAAGTTCTTCAGTTGCTCTTCTGACTGGTAGCAGAGATTTACTGAGGGCAATAATGAGGAGGAACAGTGAGGAATAACAAGCCCTCTGTGTGGCACCAGGGACGAGAGTGTTGTGGATGAAGGGGGGGAGGAGAGTTTCCAATGAGCCATCTGGACATGGGCCTCCTCAGGGGACACACAAAAACATGCTTCACTTGTCTCCTATCCATTCATCTATCTATCTATCTATCTATCAGTCTATAATGTTGTGAATTCATGTCCTGCAGACAGTCACATGGTCCCACAAGTAAAATTATTACGCTATTACCGCCACGTTCCTGCGCTTAACAAAAGTCTACAGCCTAACAGAGACGGTCTCTACAGACTGTACATGACAATGATGTGATTCAGCAAGTTAAATAGCACATAGGGTTTCACTTAGGGAGCGCATTTTGCCGCTCAAGTAGACTCAACACGCTTCAGACGATCAGTCACATTCGCCCATTTCCTCACACACGGTTACCCGCGGCTGGTGACGGCGCCGATGCGAGGATCTCCGTCTCCACTGGGAGAAACTTGGGGTTCAGTGACTTGGTCCAGAGAACACCTTGAAACCAGTGGCGGCTGCTGGTCTTCCAAAGAGGGGAAGCTCATTTTCAGCATACATTGTAATATGTGTAATCTGTTTTTTTGTATGTAAATTCTATTAGCTTTCATGCCTTTTGTACGCCCTGTCAAAGTTAGACAGATCCTCAAAGCCCACTTGTGACCAGACAACACCTCCCTGAGATAGTTTCATCCAGAGGCATGGCCAGCAGGACATTTTATTGGTGACAGCACTTCCAGTCAGCAGCTCACCTTGTCAGACCAGGACAGCTGAAAGGACCTGTTACTTTTCCCCACCTTTCGGCACCAGCTCAGTCTTAGGAGTTGATCTGTTATGCAGTTTAACACCAATTTTCTCTTCGTAAGGAAGACTATCAAATGGCTTCACCAAAATCCGGTCTACAACATTCACATTGTCTGCCGTTGTGTGCAGCTAGCGAGCAGCTGGAGCTGCTGGAGGCTGGAGCTGTGTGAGAGAAGGGGAGAAGCTCCACAGCTGCTAGTCGAGGACAGAAACTACAGAGTGACCGAAACGAGTCTCCAAACACAACGCTAGTCGTTTTTCACAAACACAAAGTCTCCAGGGATCAGCAAAGCCTCCGAATCAACTCAGCACAACAGAATGAAAAACTTCAGAAGCGCTTTGGTGCATTTTTTTTTACTTCAAGATCGCTGATTTGCTCATTTCGCTGTCAATCAAACTTCACACAGATCATCCAATCACCATGCAGAAGCTCAGCGTCCAGGCCAGCTCACTGCCCCATAGACCCCCAGAGACGCTGAGCGTCCGTGGGCGGGACCAGCCCAGTATTTTATCCAATGAGCGTCCAGTTTCACTGCAGCAGAACAACCCACTCTCGCTTCCGCATGGACGCTCAGCGTCCGGCTGTTTAAAGCGCCGTGCCGCTGCGAGGAGGAGTGAGAAAAAAGCCGAGTCAATTACTTGAGATAAGTAGCCAATTCTGAACAAAAGATGAACGTGTTGTAGCGCATATTTAGTGAATGAAATGTTCACACAACAGTAAATATTGGACCAATTATTTTTTGACATTTTAGGGGAAGTTGAGCTTCCCTTGCAGTCTTAGAGCAATCGCCACTGCTTGAAACATAAACACTCTTTAAGAGTGAGTTCAGAAGATATTTAGCAGTCCCAGCATGGATGATAGTAAGTTTTCAGATTTCCTGAGGTGTTGCTCCATTTCAGAATCAGAATCAGAATCAGAATCATTTATTAATGGCCACACAACAAAGCTGGTGGAATTTGTTTCTGGTACAGCACTTAATGCTCACATCTCACAGGGTCAGTTACAGTGTCAACAAACAGAATATTACCTTCAATAAATACAGAGCTGTTTATGTGAAATTCAGGAATTTGCTTTCAGGAATATGTTGCACCTACAAAGTTCTGACTTTCTTAGTTTTGTCACAGTTACTCTGGTCAAAAGAGGGGTCCTCACAACGGAGTACAGCTTCGGCCTGTTGAGTCAAAAAACCGGTAAACACACAGAGAACTATGTAGCATTATGCATTTGCTTAGGGAGCTTAAAGCTCTTTCATTTGTTCGTCTCAGTCAATCATTCACACACATCGGGAACAGAAGCCCCATACCTCTTTCGCCGGGAGCAACTTGGGGTTTGAGACACTGATTGACAAAGCTGGGACTAAAACTGCACTTCTTGGGATTGAATGTTGACCACCCAGAACAATGCAGCTGTTTAATTGTCACATCTCTGTTCAGAAGTGTGGTTATCTTTACAATCATTATAATATTCATGTCGTTCGGAAAGACCAATGAAAAGTACCGATCAGTAGCTGATAATTGAGGACTGACCACTGGATGGTCATACTGATGGAACTGACGGGTGAAGATAGTCGTGGGTGATAAACCTGGTTGAGATATCTGTCAAGTTTGTGTTAAACCAGCATTGCCCTGCAATGTGTGTAAACAGGATTATCAGAGACATGAATGTTTGATGGTCTGCTTAAAGTCTAAAAAACAAAGTGTTTTCATGCAGCTCCTTTGAATTGTTGTTGCTGCAATACAATAGTTTCACATTACCTTCCAAACGCCATGTCTTGTTATTCTTTACTTATTTACTAACCCCAAATGTCCAGCCTTTATCTAATCAAAAGAATAATCCCAGAAGAAGCTGGTTGTTTTTACTCTCCACTTTGTGGATCAAATATCGGGGCATAAATGAAACAAGCAACACTTTAGCTGCAACGTAAACGTGGCCTTGTACTCGTATCCATCACTTCATAAGTCACGCCTCCAATACACTGTCTTTGTGTCGCCTTCTCACCCTTCCTCAGTCACCCTCCAGTGTGTCTGTCTCCCTCTCTGCCGTTCAGTCACAGGGATCGGAGGCCCTCGGGGTATTGATTGGGCTCGGCTTAATGCTGTCAGACTGACGGCAGACATGTGATTCACAGATGAGATCTCAGTCCCGCGACACTCAGCCTCCGTCCACTCGCACCCACGCACACATTCAGGACCGCGCGTGCGCGCGCGCGCTGTCGCTTATTATTAGGCGAGTGTGTGCTGCACAAATAAGCACGCTTCATGATCGCGCACTGATGCAGACATGCAAAATGCATGCGCACACACCTCCATGGGTATCCTTCACACGCCTGAATGCACACACACACACACACACACACACACACACACACACACACACACACACACCCTTGGGAGTCCCTCCTGACACCCTCAATCTGTCATAGCTAAAACCCGAAGGACCTCGTCTTGGAGTCAGGAGGGCTGGGACAGTACTCTGAGCTCTGAAGCATCTGAGCTAATCAAGCCTGGCAATGACAGACTGCCTGCAATGACAGACAATTCTTTTTTTTTTTTTCACTTTTACATATTTCACAGTTGAGGATATTTCATTTCTTTGGTTGGAGGCGCTGTAAAAGAGACTTGTTCTGAGGGGAAAGTCTGCTGAATCACATTCACGGTGCCGGGACGGTTGTATGAATGGAGAAATGGAGTCAGGTTATAACTTACACAAATATAATTTCACTGCAATGATTCAGACTCAGAAAAAAAAAAAGTGCTGAATAATTTATTGTTGTGTAAACTGTGAGCTGTGAGTTGTTTGTTACAGTGAAAAGGGTCATGTATTTTGGCTCACATTCAGAAAAGCTGTAATTTGGTCTGCCTCAAAGGATGTACAGTATCTCCGTGTCTAACAGCGATGTAAATCACTGGATTATGAATTTCCATATGAAGTATAAATATTTATGCAAGGGGATACAGTGAGACACAGTCTCAGGCAAAACAAACAAAACTTCTCAGTGGGATTATTTAATTGTAGGTTTTAGTATTTCCATGGGACTTGGATTTTGGGAGTCTTCAATTCTCAATAAGAAATTTGCCAGATTTATCTTCAAACAAAAGCACTATATACTATATATGACTAATGCAATCAAAAAATTTGTTAAAGTAGTATTTGGTTACCTTGTAATTCCTATAATACATATATTGTGTTTCATTTCATCAAAAGACACACATTTGACTGGATTCAGTCCTTGAGCAGAGTATATCAGGGTCCTGTTCTTTACATCTCACGAGTCGTCGTATTTGACATGGAAGATACTACTTTTCACATATTTGTTCTGAGCGTCTTCTGCAACCTCTCGATGTTCACCTTGTGTGGATCCCAGGGACCCTGGAGTCCAAAAGCAATAAGCGTTGAAATAAACACGCGGGCCCTCAGCAGTCGGCTAATTGTGTGGCTGTGGCGCTTTGGATGAGTGCGACAGATGCGGCAGGATGCGATAGTGTGATGAAATGACCTCGGTGTTAAATGGTGTCCCTCAACCTTTTAAAGTTCAATAAACAAGTCAGTAGGCCTACACGAAGATCTATATCCTCATCAGGATGAATTTCCTGCTGTGAACGAGGGTCAGCGGCAAATTCTGACCCACAGCGTCTCTTTGCCAGCGCGGTTCAAGTGACAGACCAAACAATTCACGCCATGTTGTGTATCTTTAACAACAGTCTTCCACTGAAGCATTATAGTATTTTCTAATCTGTGTGAATTATTTAAAGTTGTACCTTCCATTGCGATCTTTCTCTCATGTCCTTCCTGTTTTTGCAGGATTTTTCTCTCCTGACTATTTGACGTGGTATTTGTGAACTGCTCCATGGAGCGGCCATGTTCGCTGCATCAGTGTAGTGTCTCGACACTTTGCAATTAGCGGCAAATAGAGCTGAGGCCGATGGGCATTGGTTTTAAAGGAACATGGTCATTAGTTAAATTAATGGACAAATTAAAATTTTGACCTGATTATGGAGCTGGAGGAAGAGTCAAACTATTCACCCACTGAAGGGGAACAAATTCAGTCTAGTGTCCTTCACTCGTGCAAGAAAGAGACGTCCAGCTGAAACGTCCCTCTGTTGTTGAACCTATAGTAATAGGATAGTATATGAAAGTGTTTTACAAAATTCTGTCCAATCCATACATTATTTACTCATATCAGCAGATGTATGGACTCACCAGGCTGCTGGAGCAACTCACCATCCATGGATGTGAAGTCAAGATATTTTAATTTCCTAGTATATGTTGTTCATCTCTACAAACAGGGATGGACAACATACATCTGTTTGCAGATGATCTGCTTTTTCACCATCACAGTGTGCACTGGAGCAGTTCACTGTCACATGTGAAGATCCAAATCTGAGTCCAGAGCCATCATTTGGAAAAAGTTGGTCTGCCCAGTTCATGTAGGGAGAGAAAGCCCCCCCTCGGATGAATGAGTTCAAGGATCCCGGGGTTTGTATTGATGAGTGCTGCATCTGGAGAGTCTAGCTTTACCTACGGCCATGGACTTTTCTCTGTCGAGTCTCACTTTTTCTGACAGACTGTGAAGCTTGACAATCCAGGACACACTCAGAGCTCGTACTCCTTCTTATTGTTCGGAGTTAGTTCAGGTAAATGCTGTGTCTGATTGGGACGCCCTGTTTGCTTCAAATTTAAGATCTACCGGGCATGTTCCACTGGGAGGAGACCACGGGGTTAGCCCAGGACCTGCTGGATAGATTAGAACGTAAGTTCAAGGGCCACGGATGTCTGGATTCTCCGTTCTGCCACCGTTATCCAGAAAGGTCTAACTGGGCAAGAGAAATGAATTCATGGCCTCAGCCTCCTGATCTGGAACACTTTGACTTCAGTATCATATCTAAACTTCAAGTTCCTTTCGGCACGCTGTGCTGAGGCCACACTGCTCTGACGTTAGATGAGGTTAAGAGCCATTAACTCCGATCTGATTCTGGTGGCTGTAGTTTATATCATTTAGATTGTCTGAAGCAGTGAGAGGAGGAGGTTGGAGTTCTGTGTGAGCGTTGGCCTCACTCTCAGTCAGTCTATTTTAGATTGGTTTGTATCCCTCCCCACAACCCAAACCAGGTTTGTATCCCTCCATACAATCCACTTCCACTTTCAGCACAGCCAGCGTTGTTGTTGTACAATCTGTTTGGTGCTTTTGCTCTCTGTCTTTGTCCTATACTTTTCTCTTTTTCTGTCTCTTTCTATTAAAAGAGGTTCAACTTTGTCTTCATAAATTTGGAATAACATACCAACTCGTGCAAAACACTGGAGTATATGCTAAAAGACTAATTTACAAGCAGCAGTGTCATTTCCCACATCTGAGAATGATTGTCTTGTTTATGATGATGTGTGATTTTAATGGGTGTTAAATCGCCTTCGCTATTCGCAGAGATGATGCTCTTATTGTGGTGAGGTGTATTTCCACAGCAGGCCCTCAATGACTCTTAGTTGTGGAGTTCATTCTAAGAATTTTTCACAGTTGCATCCCTTCTTGGCTCATGCATGTTTTTTTTTTCTGAGTCTCTTCTGCTGCTCTTCTTTTTTGCCACAGCTTATCTCCCAGATTCAGATTCAGTTTTTGTCTTTTTTTTTTTTTTTTTTTACCAAATTCAGATTTATTTGCTGTTATATTGTGGTATATTTGATAACTTCTTAAGACGTTTGTCCACTATATCCATCTGATTAAAAAAAAATACTGAAAATAATGTTCAATAACTTAAGGTGAAGAGACTGAAATGTGGTTCTAAAATGACAATTCAACAGATTTAGGATGACGTAAAACCAGTATTTTAAAGTGATAGCATAATAATGAAGCTTTTATTGAAGAGGAAACATTGTTTATTGTGCACAATCAGAGGGGGAAACGTAGATCTTCAGGAAATGCGAATGACTCCCATAACTTCACCGAAACCATCAATATTTCTCCTCACTGTGTCCTGTTAGTGTGAGAAACTGATGACTCCATTGGTTAAATTTGGCTCCGGCCCTTCTCTCCTTGACTCACTAAATGAGCCGAGTGAAGGATGTTGTGCTCTTCTGCATAAACGCTCGCAGCAAAATAGAGTTTATTAAGACCCATAAAAAACAACATTAAAATTCACAACCAAGGGAGCGTCGCCTGACCCCTGGAGAATGATAAATTAGCTTGTGTTGCTCTAGCAAAACGACCATTTTATACCTTTACCCCCCACCTCAACCCGGCCACGCTGCACGCCTGGAGCCGACCCCCCCCCCCGCCCCCTCGCTGTGGAGACGCCGCATCGGGTCCTGGGCTGAGAGGCTTTGGCAATGAGGAAGTGTTTTCAGATGGCGCTGATATCGGTCTGCCTGTTCCCTCTCCTCACAGGAAATCACTCGTGTGAATGACATTTAATTCAGCCGCATGTCTGCTTTTCACATTCATCCGTGTCAAGTGGCTTTAGAGTGCCGCCACTGCGCACATTCCTACACCGAGGCAGGTACGGATTTGACATTGAAGTGTCTATTGTGGCAATAAAATGCAAGGACCAAGGAAATCAAAGGCAGAAATCTCCTGGTCGATGCGAGCCGCTTTGGGCTCATTCCTCCGATATTTCTGATTGTGTTCTGCTCTCCACTTACCATGTATGAGGAGGCTTCTGCACCCAGCGTTGCTCTGCTTATCTGAGACAAGCTGTAATTGTTGAGAGCAGCCACCTCCTCATCGTTAGTTTGAGGGATGGTTAAACAGATTTCATGTGACACTGGCATGCCAATTTCCCACAGGCCAAACATGCAGGTGTCTGAGCAGCGTCTGAGTGGCGACGGGGGAGAACAGAAGTATCAACCAAACTCAGCGTTCCTCCTGTAAAGTAAGGCTAACGGTAAACTCTCAGACGTGACGGTGCAAATCTCAAAGGGCGTGGAGCCGCTGCCGTGTAAGAGTCAACCTTTAATGACGATTTGCTTGCTAACCGAAGTCCCTCGCGAGTCATCACTGGGAACTCATTAGCGCTATGCTAAGCTAATGGATCAGTAAATGGATTTTTATGTGGGCATAAATGCTAATTTGCTATACTGCGGCGCTGTTCAACGATGCTGTGTTTAGCAAGCGGGCCTGATCCTCGAGGGGGTGTTTGTGTCTCATTAGGCTCGGCCAGGGATCTATTGTGATTGGGGAGGGTGCAGTGGGCAAAACAGAACGGCTGCGGCGAGGGCTTGCTGTGCCAAAATACTTGTCCTTCCTTCCCCTGATGATTTAATACATGAGATGAAAGATATCCCACAAGTGCTGATACAATTGCCTTTTCTTTCTGAGAGCAGAAAAAAAATGATGTAAGGGCAGAACGGATCAAGTGTCGGGTGTTATTATGTCCTACCATGGGCGCTGTGAGCCGGAATTGACACAGGCACACAGGGAAGCTACTAGAAAACACTTTAGCAGATGTGTAACTCAAAAATGAAGCTCTTACAGAGAGATTGACTTTTTTGACCCTCCCACTCCTAGATCTCACGTCAGTTCCCCGAATGGTTAACATTTACTGTAATTTTATCCATTTTTAATATAATGTAGTGTAATAATTTGGAATTGCACAAGATGATATTTGAGCCATTAGTCATAATAACATTTTGCCAAAAAGTTGCAACATTAAGTATCAGAGTAAAAAAAAAAAAGACAAGTTTGAATCTATAATAACAGCAGTCAAAACTTTGATAAATAAACAGGAATGTATTTTTGGAAATAGAAGCTTTTTTGCAGGTTTGTGTGCAGCCTGCCTTTCAAAAATAGCCATACATTTATTTGGAATGCATAATATGTAGGTCTCTCTCTCTCTCTCTCTCTCTCTCTCTCTCTCTCTCTCTCTCTCTCTCTCTCTCTCTCTCTCGCTCTCACTTTCTTGCTTTAACTGTGGAAACAAATCCTTTGCTACTTTGTCACCTAATTGGTATGTTATTATATTATTGGTTTTATTTCATTTGAAATGGCCAAAATCATTGCATTATTATTGGCTCCATTACTGGAAACAAAAATCTGATGCCAGGATATGAATCACTGAAATAAAACTGCTCCTACTTTATTTTAGAAGTAATAAACACCCAGCTAGTCTGTGAAATCAGAAAACACAGGCTGGACTTTGTCATATCAGCTTTGTGACAGCTCATTGTGGGCCGAGATGGCAGTTGTGTGTGTGTGTGTGGGGTGGGGAGAGTGGGAGAGACACTACTGTCGAACTATTTGTTGATCCTGACAGCAGATCCACATCCAAAACCCAGAGACAGACATTCAGATGGAAGGAAGCAGCGTGGCCTCACTGAAAGAACATCTCAAACTGAGTGGGAGTCGAGTGGGAAAACTGGCTCAACAGCAGCTGCAGAAAGCACACTTTTTTTTCTTCTTCTTTTTTTTTACAGCCAACTGGCATATTCTTGATTAAACTGAATGTTAGAAATTGACCTGTCTTGCAGCTAATGTAATTTACAGTTGTGTCCTGAAGGTACAGAGGCAAAAGTCACAACACTGTCGATCAATAAGCAATCGATAATGGCTTTAGAAGGCATTTTATGGGTCCCTTTTCCTCTTATTTTAAATGTCTGGAAAGAACTCTAATTTGGCAGTAAAAGCAGCGAGAGCGCAGTACAGCCAGAGTCAAGAGGCTTTTATTTGAATTTAATTAGGAGTGCTTAGCAACAATTAATGGTTCTTTTAAAAAAGGGGGTTTAAAAAAACCCAGATAAACACACCAACCTGAAATGTGAGTAAGTCTGTGAGAATATTTCAGTCTGCTGCTTTTAGAGTAGAAAACAGTTTCATGGTGTCAGTGAAAGAATGAAGGGCGAGAGCTTGAGGTTAACACTGTTTCTATTGGATGTTTTTATCGGCCTTTACAGCAGAACATTAACAAAATCCTTTACTACATTTAAAACATGTTTAAGTGATTAAATGCAGTTTGATTGAAAGCTTCTCTGAAGGTGAGCGGAGGGAAAATAAACGGAGCGACCAGCAGAGCGCCGTTGTTCAGGAGTTTCTTGGTTCATAATTAATAGAATTATGAAAAGATTTAATCAGAGTGGTGGTTCGTGTTCCTGCCTCTCAGCAAATATCTCTGGTTCTGATTTGCGCTTCACGGCCTTTCTGTGTTGTTCTGGTTGTTCTGTGCATGTTGTCAATCTCAAAAATGGACACAAACCAAAAGGACAGTCTGCAGTTTAACGTGTTTGATTCTGGATCTGTCACAAAAATAACTTACAGATTTATTTGGATTAAATTATGCATAGTTTTTTTTTAAATAGACAATGATTGGAACACTCTTTTCAATAAGCAGTCAACAGTCACAGCAAGGCTGTTGCTGCCATTTGCCATTTTTTAAAGTTTGCTCTCTTTTCTTTTATTGTCTCCGTTGCTGTGGCTTGTGGTGAAATAATTGGTCTGCCGTTTTTCATTTCGACTGAAATCTTCCCTCAAAATCAGGACTGAGGCGTAAAATAAAATAGAAATATTCATAAATGGATGTTTGAGGACAGAAAAGGCAGTTATGAGCCTCACAGTTTGAGGAGCTTCTCGGATCGGAGCTTTGAAGTCTCGGCTGAACTCACCGGCGTGATGATACCTGCTGATAGCGAGCCCTTTCAGATTGAGGGGATTTTTCAGATACTGATCACTTAACAAGTGGATGAGGAGGGAGTTCAGTTATTCCTCCTTCAGTCTGGATGTAAATGTAACTGAAAGGCTCGACTGTCCTTTGCCCCGCTGAGTGTGTCTGCGGCCGCCTCGGCGCTGACAGTGAGTCAAATCAAAGAGCGGGGAATTTATTCACGGTGAGCGCCAACCAAAGAAGCGATAAATAAAGGCAGCGTGAAATCAAAGGTATGGGATCATGTGGAAATTGGTATTTTTCTCAGAACACGTACCACCGCTGACCTGGAAAACAGACACACACACACACACACACACGCACAGTCTCCATGACATTCTCAGTAATGACACTGAGTAGTTTCATTTTTTTTTATTTTTTTTTTTTTTGTGAAAGTAATTTCATCTAAACCATAACTTCTGATTGCCTCATTCTGAAGACAAATCTCTGAGTGAAAGGGTGAACTGAGAGGTATTTCTAATACCACGAGGAAGTGAGATCTTAACCCTTCTGCCAGTAGAAAAATCTGTAAAGTTTATTGACATAATCTGCTCTGTTGCTGTTGCTGTGATGGTTTTCAAAGCATATTCTATGATTTTAAATTATTTTCTCCAAATCAAAGTGTGTCTTCATGCACATTATTTTACACATGACATTATTTTACACTTTGACACCTCAGATATCCCCTTTAACCTGTGTTTATTCTCAGGAATCGACAGGAAACACTTTGAGACTCACTGCTGCAGAGTGACCGTGGCTGTCTTCATGAAGGCAAATACACAACATGGAGATATATGTGATTTGTTAGAAAATAGCAATAAAATAAGACACATTGAGAGGAACGTCTGACCATCACAAAGCGATCTATTACAGTACGACTGCATAGACCTCCACTGTACAGCTTGGATGATTTGAGACAGTATCAGAAAAATTAAAAATACAAATCGTGGCTTTTTGTTTGTTTGGATTGAGTTTCATTTGATTCTGGTGGATTATACTATCATCCTCTTGTAAATATGTCCACATATTGTCCTTCACAGAAGACCCCCACATGTTCCACCCCTACACTGAAAGACAGAAACCAGGAGACCAGTGTTCATGTCGGGGTGTTTCTGACTGAGTGGACCTCACCTTGTGGGGCTTTTCCAAAACATACCTCATGCCAAGGAATGATATGTGGCGTTAAATGATGAAAAAATGAATATTAATTCAATTAAAGCCCTATATGAATAATCTGTAATGTGTGTACAAAGACAGGTAACACTTTTCTTTATAATGCTTTATAACTCAATATACAGCATAGGGTTAGGGTCAGGGTCAGGGTTCGGTCCTGGCATTGTGATCATCTATGAATGTTTATAACTATAACTAGCTACACGTGTTATAATGGCATTATAATGCTTTATAAATGTACTCATAATGTGTTATACAAGGGGGCTTCAAAATTAAGTGTTACCCAAAGACATTTTGAAATCAGCTGGGAGGTCCTGTTTACACAAAGACACTTCCAAGTGAAAACTTTTGTTGTGTTTTCGGTGTTTACACAACGGTGCTCGGAGCAAGTAGAAGCACAGCCTTTTGAAAATGGCTCTGAAGGTGGAACTTTTCGGGAATGCTTTCTCTGTGGAAGCACGACCTTTTGAAAACGCTCAGCCTCTGTCTCCGTGGAGACGGCGTGAATGCAGCTCATGGGCACTACGGCTGCAGTGAATGGTTCTTCTGCATAATAACGGTAAACAAACATTTTCAAAACTTTGCCGTGTAAATGTGAAACTTTACTTCAACAAAAAAAGACAAAAGCAATGCATTTTCACCTGAAATGTCGTGTAAACAGGAGCAATGCGCCTGACTGGCTGTCGTCTGTGGATTACCTCAGTTCCTGGAGAAGTTTCCACAATGTGAAATTCGTCAGAGTCTGATTTTTCTAATGTGCTTCTTCCTTGGAGACTGTTCAAGAGCTTCATGATCTGAGAGTTTCTAACATGAGTTGACAGCTCTGCTTTGAAATACATTTATTTCAGGTGGCTTGTCTGGGCTGCAGGTTGAAAAGCTTTAATGACGGTGAGAGGGCTGGATATTCCCTCCTGCAATAAAAAATAATTAAGGTAAGAAGAGGATGGCCAGGGAGGAGGTTAGAGCCATCCCACCCCCCGCCCCCCGTGAATTGAAACCTGCATACAGACACATTCCTCTACATCAAGAACGCTGCGTCCAGCAGGCTGAAACACCCCATATCAAAATATAGTCGGTTTAGACAAGAGTTCTGAAACACATTTAATCACACATGGATTGGTTTTCATTACAGAATTTAACTTATGTGACATATTGTAGATCTTTCCCCAGTTTCAATAATATTTCTCCCCCCAATATAAATATCTCTATGTACTCAAGAAAAGACAAAAATAAAAGAAGAAGAGTAAACCCCGGATTCAAATGAGATCCAACATCAGTAAAACCCCGACGTTTCTTCAAGCCAGATGGTGAGCTCCGGTCAGGGCGTATCCCAAAAATACACAAGGGCATCAATAATGCATTGGATATGACTTATTTCACAGTGTACCTCTGGATGTGCACGCACACGCACATACACACACACACACACACACACACACACACAAATGAGCCAGGGATCAACATCTGCTCAATGCTCCCGGTGTTGTGTGAGGTTCATTGACAAAACTACTTTTTCTAAGTCTATGTTGGCACCACATAAAAAAAATCATAAGATATAAGCTAAGTCATCCAAAATGTCCACATTTCACCATCACGGTCCTTTATTCCCCGAGGAACAAGCCGTCCTCTCGTCTCTCTCTTCTCTTCTGTGACTTTCATGCTTTTTTTCCCCCCCCCAACCTCCCGTCCAGCGTTTGTATGCAGAGATGTTGGCGGCTTCGGCCTCATAAAGTTCCACCCAGACAAATGAGAGAAGGGTGTTAAAGGCGAGAATCCAATGGACAATATGGCCCGGCTCAACCTCTGTAAAGTCACGACTCTGTAGCAGCGATGCTGTCATAAAAGAAACTTGGCTGGGATGAAACTTTGGACGGCTTCATGGCGGCGAGAGGAGAGAAGATGAAAGGGCCGACTTTTGAAAAACGCCTGACAAGTCTAAAGCAAGCCACGAAGGTACCGAAAGAGAAAGAAAGAAAGACAAAAAAAAATCTCCAGGGAGCTGTCCTCAGCAGATCGGACAGGGACTAACAGAAAATAAGAAGAACAAAAGAGAAGAAGGCCTTCCATGAATATTCCACCGCCTGTTCGGGTGATCAATGTTCCTCGCTGGGGTTTCTTCATGGATTTGGCTGCAGTGAAAGTTCAATGTTAACGCTCACTTGACACTTCTCAAAGTTTCTGAAGAAAAGTGTCAGCTGAGGGTCTTTCACTGTTGTGCCTGCAGGCGCTCGAGGGGTTTGTTATGTTGAAGTTTGGGAGTGGACACGATGTTGGGGTGTGGTGACTGGCCTCGGATCCTTCTGGAACATGAATGTTAATGAACCTGGAGAGGAGGGAAGAAAGACGGAAAGACAAGTGTGAGACACATACAGTGAAATAAGGTTCATCTGAGAATGAGAATTCACCAGCTCAGAAAACCGAACACCGTCTTACTCTGCCGTGACAAATGGGACTGGAGCGGTTTTCAAAATATCTTAAAACATTCACAGAGAATTGCAATTTTCTTGTGTGAGATGAATGCATTGCTTGAATAGTGTATTTCAGAAACACTGTTCATTTTTGCAAGACAGTCTCAAGAGTGTCCATCAAAAAAAGCTAAAAAAAAAAAAAAAAAAAAAAAAGCCTCCTGCAAATCAATCTGGTCTTCATGACCTCCACTTTGACGTCTGATCGGACAGAGATTATATTAAGAATTCAAAATAGTTCAATAACTGTAGCTAAATATTTGTGCAGCCTTTGCACATCCGAGCGATGTGCAAATCTCAGGTGAGAAACGTGCAAATGTTGACCGAGTGTCGTCTGAGTGCGACACGCATGACAGACGTGCACGAGCCACAGAAAGAATTTCTGAGAATTTAGTGTCTTCTACTGGTTGCAAGTTGTTGCAGCTCAGTGATAAAGGAGGAGGACTGTTCCATATATAGTTTGAAAAGAATGTCTGTTTCCATGAAACACCAGAAATGTTGAAAACACTGTAGCTTCCATGTAGGGTGATCAGTGGTTGTTTTTACACTGAAACCACACTGTACGCTTCTGAGAATCATAGAAAGCATCTCTCAAAGTGTGGATTGATAAACAAAAAAAAAAAAAAACCCGGCCAGTAATAATTTGAACAGGGTGTCCGCTCCCCGCTATTGCCGTTTCCATCCACGGCGGCTCTAGAAAAACATTTTTAATACAGGATGTGAGCCAATTAAGAATGAAGAGAGTCAAATGAATCTCTTATCATTCACTGCCGCTACGCTGTCCGACATCTCCAAGCAGGCGGCAGACTCCGGCTTCAGTCCAAACTTCACCGTTTGTATTGTTTTCTAATGAATTAAATGATGAAATAAAGTAGAAATACACATTACAGCAGCGTGTGCCACACAATGAAAATGGCCACTGAATTAGTTTTCAAATTAATCTCTTTGAAGCCTGTAAGACGCGATAAAGCTTGTTTTTCCAGGTTATAATTACCTTTTTAAGACTCACCACTATTTTTGGCAGGAACAAAAGCTAAATTTGCATCCTTTGAAATTTCTGAATGCTGCCAAATATCGAACGGACACATGTGATTGAACAACACACATTTGATGTCCGAAGCCAGTTTAAGCTAATGACAAGAAGAAAGATGTGAGGAGATGTTCTGCGTCTGGAAATGCTCCATTTCCACGTGGAGCTCTGAAGATCTGCAGCTAATGACTTAATTTAGCCAATCATACGATCAGGAAAACCATTTGAATGATAATAGAATTCTGCCGTGAATATGTTCGGATAAACCCATGAATGTTAATACATAAATGATTCAGGGTGACAGTGGACAAATGTGACACCCCAGGACTGCCTAGATAAATCATTCAGACACTTAAATATGAGTTGGCAAATCCACATAGAATTGCACAAATTCCCAGGGCTGGCAAATAAATATTTATGACGCCCCCAATTCCCCTTTTCTCCCTGTCCTTGGTAATTGTGCGTGATTCATTTTGTTTTCTCAGTGGAGGAGGGAAAATCAATCTTAGAATATTGGCTGGGAGACACAAAGCATGCAGATCCCAAACGCCTGTGGTTTCGCAGAATATAAAAGCTTCACCGATATTCAGTCAATGTTCTCGGGAGAGGAATTTAGTTTAATCTTCGCTACATTTCCTTGTATTTTGGAGAAGAGAAAAATGTCTGTGCGACTGAAGTCAGCCTGCCAGCAGAACGGTGAGTTTCAACAGCGGGAAACTGGAATTTGTTGTTTAGGAATACTTTTCAGTGAAAGCTGTGTTTTTGGCTTGTCAGTCCTTCATGTGCATAGCTTTACACTCTTTATCCTCAAAGTGAACTTGAGCGCACAATGCCTTTTTCTGTTTTCATTTCAGGCTCTGTTTGCCCGACAGGTGAAAATGCTTCGCTTTTGCATTTTCATTTCATTAATTGTTTTGCGTTTATTTTGAAAAGGGTGTCCAGTTTCAGGGAAACGGCAGGAACAATGAGCGGCCGTCATGTAGCGCCACTCGCCACTGCTGCTGTTGGTTTTCGTAACGGTATCAAAGTTGGCTGGATGACCTTTATTCAACCTCTGCATTGAACAGGGTGCTGGACAATTCATGATGAATAGACACTAATGGCTCATTCATTGCAGGTCAGAGCTCCGCTGAATCTTTCTGTTGTTTGCAGTTTCCTTTAACTGTTATTATTCCTGCTTTGGACCAGATTCGGCAATCAGCGGGGCTTTGATTGCTTGCATGTGGAAGCGAAGCTGAAGCAGGGTTACGCACCCGGCATGCAAATGAGCACAAAACACATCATTAAGAAGAGTCGTACTTGCTGTTTTCCTCTGCGTCCTACGACGGCTCCTTAGGCAAAGGCTGCAAAAGAGAAGAGTAGAAGGTCAGCGTGGCAGGAACACAGGGCCGGCCTTCACCAACACATCGCTCAACGTTCCCTCCGCACGCCGGCCGGCCGCAGACGCACAGGAGCATATGTCCGTTTAAAAGCACAGATGGCACATCTCCCAATTATGTCTAAGACGAGTCAAAGGAAGCTGAAGGTTATTTAGTTCTCTACCAGTTTTTATGACCTCTGAAGACACCGCTTCTCCCCTCAACCAGAAAGCACCAGCGAGTAATGGCCGCCTTTTCGTCTGCATTAATGAGAGAGAGAGCGAGACCTCTCTTCCTTTCTTCCTTTCATCAGTGGCATCGCACAGATTTCTTTTTTTTTTTTCGCTGTAAGGCGGAGTAATAAACAGTGTTCCACTTTGTTTCTTTGTGAGCACAACTTCTTGCCTCCAATATTCATCTTGAGAAAGATGTTTTTCCTCCTGACCAGAAGAAGAAAACAGCCTCTTTGCCTTCTTAATATCGGTGAATGAGCCACTTTTGTGTAGATAATGACTCGGCTAATCATAATCAGGGAGCTAATGGTCTGTTTAGCCAATCACAAGAGCCAAGGCGAGACGGCAGTCTGGGCGGCGCATTGGCATTCCCAGCAGCCCCTGCTCTCCTCCGGGCCGTGCCAGGCGCTCCGCGCAGCGGCGGCGGGGCAGACTTGGTATTCCGCCGCCCCACCCGGCCCGTCGTTCTGCGATCTGTCGCTTCGTCCGTTCGCGCGGCCGAGCGGCCCCGGCGCCGTCGACGAAATTCAGTCGTCTGAAGAGGCGCTGATCCATCACACCTCCCCAGCAGCATGTCATCTAAATGCTAAGTACTTCCACTGCATCTTTAAATCAAAACAAGAAAAGAAATGAGTGCGGTGGGCCAACGGTTGGAAGGGATAAAAGCTTATAAGGGCACAATAGAATCTGCCGAGCAAACCCTTAGCTTTTTGATTACATTCATTTTCGGGGAAGAAGGAAATGTGGGCGAGGAGAAACTGAGTGAGCGGAATGTTGCATGAGGAACCCAGAGACCTTGTTATCCTTTCGCAATGTACAAGGAGAGGAAAACGAGGGGAGGGGACGGCTATTGTTACATCTGCCCCACAGGTTTCCTAAAAAACAAGAAGCATAGTTTGTTGTTGGATTTGACGCCCAGCATCACCAGAAGCGCACCTGAGCTGCCGCCACAGCGGGACCCCCGTCTCCCTCGTCTCTCCGTCCAAGTCCTGGTTATCGATCGGGCCGATTCTTGAAGTTAGACTCAGAGTGCTGAGGCGGCAGAAGCGGGCAGCACTATTAACTGCTCTTACTAATTAAAAGGGTAACAAGGTGAGGCTGGCCCCACGGGAGGGAGTGAGCGAGAGTCGGAGCCGGCTGTTTGCCTGCCGTGCGCACCGGTAAACACTGCTCACCGCCGGTGGTGTTTACAAGACAAGAATCCAAGGACATCGAAGACATATTCATCTCCCGCTGGCACGAGCGATGAGAACGATTCAATGATAAGGAAATAGAGAGTGGAGGCGAGGGAGGGGGGCACACTAACAAGCGCTTTGCTAATTGCTTATGTTGCAGTGAAATTGAAACATTTGGACCTGGGCTCCGAGCTCGGGGTGCCCTCGTTTCATCAGCGCTTGTAAACACTGAGCACTGTGCATAAATGATAAAGTTTCACAGTTCAAGAGAGGCGCACAGCATGGATCTTTGAGAAAAAGCCAGTAAAGATTGGCAAAAAAATATTAAGAGATTCAATTAGCGTTGCTTCCTTATCATCGACGCGGCATATTTCGACATCAAAGTGTTCTTCACGTACTGTATGCGTCGCGTCGCACAGATGAAAACGCCGAGCCGAGGTAGCGTCTGAGCAGCCGGGAAGCTCGGCAGCCGAGAGGAGAAGCCGCTGCAGGTACGGCAGACAGCTTGTTTGTGCATTGCTCAGGGGGAAACAAAGCAGAGACTGCATATTCGGCGCCACTTCAAGCCGTAAAATTGCCAGCAGCAGCCCACCCTGCCATTATGGAGACAGGCGTGGAGCCATCACTGCAGTAACTAAAAATCTTTCCCCGGCGGACTCCTGCGGATGACTTCATTGTTTTGTTTTTTATACATCAGCTGCGTCCTGATAGGGGTCCCAGTCATTACCAGCCACTGCAGCCGCCGCTATTAGGCTAACAAGCACAGCTATGGCTTACCCAGAATCCGAACTGGATGCTTCGTGCTCAGACTATGAGCCTGACGCACAAAAGCATCGGAGCATCGGGCCTAGAGCGATCTCCGAGGGACAAAACCAGATTAGTAACAAAGCATCTGGTTGTGTTTGCTCTGTGTGTGTGTGTGTGTGTGTGTGTGTGTGTGTGTGTGTGTGTGTGTGTGTGTTTTTCTGGGTAGGCAACAACAGAAAGAAAAAAAAAAAATCCCTTGCCCAGATTTTAAATCCTTCATTTTACAAAATATTGCAACGCTGGGAGGTATATTACAGGAGGAAATCCAGCAGAAAAAGAAAACAGTCTCAGATGTTGAAAGCTGCATCTATTGACCTCTGATTCATACAAAACAAAAAACTATAAACAACACTAAGTTAGTACTTGCACTTGCACTCCTCTTTTAAAAATGTGGCATCTGTGATCCTGAATGTGTGACGTTAATATGTTCCTGCTTTGGGATTTGTGCTTTAAAATGATGTTTCTCTCTTTGCTCAACCTAATCTGACACTAGGTTTGACTGAATACCATTTATTTTTCCCATTATTTATCTATTACTGGGATGTGTGTTGTAGATCATACAAAACACTAGAACGAGTTCAATCTACTTCACTGATCTGAAATCCTTTGTGTTGTGTATTTGAAGACTGAGTCTGTTTCAACATGTTTGCAGAATTGGTGGAAATGAACTGCTGCTACTGTCGTGCAGGATGTGTCTTCATCTGCCTCGCCACCACTTTTATTTGCAAACTCAAGCAAACAAACACAGAAACAATACAGTTTCCAGCAGATCCTTTGTGTATAAACACGACTTAAGCTGCACAAAACCATCATTTGAATACTGTTTGCTCGTGGTTTTATTGGAAGTTGCTCTCCTGCAAATGTCACAACGAGATTCTGTATCAGAATGAAATTCAGGATGCTTCACATGGGATCTTCGTAAATGAAAAAACGTTGAAACACAGAGCGCCATGCAGAGAACACAGCGATACGTCAGTCTTTCTCAACATGTTGGCATCCGGATGATGACAAATTCATCATATATTGACCAGATCTATTATAAAGAAAATGAACACTGAAAGACGTCCGTTTAAAAAAAAAGGGGGAGTCATCGCTCTTAAGATCAAAACAGTTCTGCTCAAACAGGTTTCTACAGTCGCTGAAGGTGTTTCAAGCTGAAAAAATAAGTGTTCAGCTGCAGTATTTTCTGTCAGTGTGCTGAGAGCTGACACTGACAGCAGCAATAAAGAGCTGTTAGTTCATAAGAAATTACTTCCTTCATGATCTGAATTTGATCCTTTTGGTCCAGCATTACTTGAAAAGTCAGAAACAGCCGCAGTTGTTTCCTCAGGAGAGTTCTGAAGAAATATTGTAGAAAAAAAAATGAGATTTAGATTCATCAGAGAAAAATGTTCATGAGAAAATACTGTATATATGATTTAATCTTCATCAAAGAATCAGTGTGCAGTAAAATAGAAGAGGGTCTACCTTGACTTGCTCGACCTTCGCTCTCATGCATGTTTTCTGTACTTTCAATCTCACATTTCAGATATCAGACAGATACAAAAGCAGAAATGTCTATTTGCCTTTAAAATCAGTGCTGTCCAGTGTCTTTAGGTGTGTGGTTACAGCAGAGAACATATACAGCCTGATCTAATATTTGAACATACAAACATGGCATTTCTCTCACACACACACAGACACACGTATGGAAGCTGATCTGTTACCGGGGTGCTCTGAGGATTGTGTCGAGCAATAAGGCGCCATATCCACTTAAGACGTTTGCCTTCATGAATATGGATTATCAAGCGTGTGTTCCAGATCATGACAAATCCTGGGAGGAGATTATGCTAATTAAATCATGAACAACATGCAATGTGATTGACAACTCCAGAAAACATTTGTCTTTGTTTATGATTGCATCGTTTTTAAAGGTGTTACAAATGATATGTTGAGAGACTGGTTTGCTTTTTTTTTTTTTTTTTTTTTTACAGTAACCCTCTAATTTGCTTGGTAACTTCCTTCAACACTTCAGATTCTATGATGTTAGATTTTTTTTGCTCAAGGAAACTCAGTGCTCCATCAATCTGGGAGATTTCCAGCTGATTGTTCCCATGTAAACAAACCTAATGCACAGAAAGCCCTCCTTTAAATACTCCTGTTTGTGCTCGATGTAGATTAACACATGATGTTATTCTGATTTCATCACCCACAAAATGAAAGTGCAATGTGCATTTGCTATTTAACATCTTTGATACAGGATCTTAGTAAATTAGAGCCAAAGAGCTGCTTCGTTTCAGTAAAACTTAAATTAAAGCAAATCTGTCGTTCATTTCTATTGTATTGTTAAACCACAAATGAAACGAGCTCCAAGGCCATGATCACTGAACTATAAAGGAATGGTTGTCTGACTGGGTGACTGAGCATAGCAACAAGCTTCTTTGTAAAAGGAGAGCTTTGATCGGAAACCACCAATTTTGTTGAAGTATTATCAGCAAAAGGTGCAAAAGTATGGAAAGTACACATGATTGCATGTTGAAAGAGCAGCATGGGTCTCTCAAAGCTGATTTAGCATGATTCCGCAACAAAACGACTCATTTTACAGTTAACAATGATTGCATGTCCTTGCTTCATTCTGATTTTCAAGCTTAAATCGCACAGAAACGTCGACGTCCCGCCGGGTGCATCATGGGAGAGCAGCTCTAAAAAAGCCTATTAAAAATACATAAACAAAAAAAAAGGCTCAGACGCATCAGAGTCTGGAAATAGGATGCTGCTGAGCGTGCTTGAACTTGCCCAGTGCATGAAAGGGCTTTCTGTGTTACTTGTTACTTGTTACTTGTTACTAAACCTCAGCGCTGAACTGACTGTGGCCCATGGCTCCGACAATTCCACACCAGGAGAAAAAAAAAAAAAAAAAAAATCCTCTGGAGACAAGCTGCATGCAGGGTAAAACACAAATGGCAGTTCAAAGCACGGCGGTGACAGAACTTCAAATAGTGGTGCGGGGTACAGCGTGCTGAAAGGGACCACGTTCACTCCGGGTCTCAGAGAGAGGAGCGAGGGAGGCGATGGGGGGGCGACGCACGCCTGCTCAAGTCAGCTGACAAAAGAACTCTTTTAATAGAAAATGGCGGACCAGAGGAAACCAAAAACACTGTGTGTGTTGTGGCTTTTCCCCCCTCACCGTGTGAAAAAAACACCAAGGGAAATCATTAAAAGTGAAAAATGTAATCATGACGCTTCCCGCAGTCCAGTAACACAACACCTAGCATAACACATGAAAAAGAGAGGAGGAAACGGACGCGAGCATGTGTGTGTGTGTGTATGTATCAACCATTTCTCTGCTTTCTGAGCGTCTCTATCAATCTAACCTATTTCAATATATTTTCCGCATCGCTCCCACACGCTATCTCCTCAAGACCTGATGATTGCGCCATGGCAGCCGGCAAACAGATGAGGGGAAGCCGGAGCAGCACATTTCTTCTCTCCCGCTTGATGAATCGAAGACTGTAACAACTGAAACCGAAACAAAAGACGGGATGTGCTTGTCAGGGCGTAACCCCTCCATAGCCGACCACGTGGCGCGGGGGCGGGGGGGGACTCAGTCATTTCATAGAAAGTACTTTCCAAAGGCGAAGCAGCCCCGGCTACAGTAACGCCGTCCCCGAGGGTCCGGGGACAGGCTGTCAGATACAATATGAGGCAGGAGCACTGCCACTTCACAAACTGTGTACGAGCGCCTGGAGGTGCACCAGCAAAACGCACAGGCTGGACTCGTGCTCTTTTGTCTGATGGAGGAATCGGAGAAAAAGGACAGCAGTGCACTCAAAAATAATAAGGTCAGTTAATTAACAGTTGATAACTGAATAGCAACAAAAAAAACCCACACAATAATAAGTAAAAGCAGGCCTCCTTCCACCCAACACCGCTTAAAACAGATATCATTAGTTTGTGCATGATTGTTGGAATTTACTTTGCTGGTGCACAGAATTTAATCATTTGAACTGCAAATGAGACTGAAAGCCAGCAGAGCATTGAAGGACACGGTGCACAGCGTGCATATCTAATGCTTGAAAATGTTCTGGCCTGGTTTTCATCACATTCTGGAGATGCAAACATTTCTCTAATGACCTCCAAGCACTGATTTCCTCGCTAATATTTTCCTGCTGTACTAGAAACAGAACCACTTATAACACGTCCTCTTGCGCAGGGAACATTTCTTCTGTATGCATCCTTCAGCGCCTTTGGGCACAAGGAGTTACTATTCAGGAAACAACCTACTTTACTTCTCTCAGTATGCGTTTTATTTAGGCTAAATGGAAGCTGCTGGCCGCAGAGCCGCAGCGCCTAATGAGGGGGATTTAATCATCATCAACCACCTTTACCTGGAGACGGCATCCAGCTCACAGGAAAATCGAGTTGGCAAGAAACTCAGAAAGCAAAAGAAAAAAGAAAAAAAAAAAACAAACACATGGCATGTAAAAGAACAAAAATCTACATAATGTCTGAAAAAAGGGACTCAAATCATACGAGAGATAAGAGCAATGTCACATACCCGCTAATGAAAGCTGCTCATCAGGCTGAAAGCCAAAAGAGCAGTCAAGGACCTCTTGAAAAGGAGCCTTTATTCTCAATATGATGAGCTGTTTAGATAAAGATTTGCTCGAATCAAAAGGGAAAATGTGTCTGCAAAAAAAAAAAAGAAAAAAGAAAAAAAATCACAGTTACAGATAAAGGAGGGGCTGCTTACGTGGCCGATCAGCAGGAGCTGCTTTCAGCTGCGTTACTGTTTGTCTCAGGTTGGAAAGGCACTGCTGAGATGCTTCAGTCTGTTCACAATGAACACAAATCACTGCTTTTAATTCAAAGTTTAATCATTAGCTGTAACGTACAGACATTTTTCTGCTGCAGAGTTTTATAAGAATGGATCAGGAGAACAAAGACGCCTGTGACTGGTGCTGGATTTGATCTAAACTGGTCGTGTGCATCAGCAGCAACCAGGTTCTTGGTTTCACTGCACAAATTCATCAAGTTGGCTCGTTTTCATTGTTCTATCCTCTCAGCAGACGATTCAGAGTTACAGCGAAAGGATCAAAGCCAGCTAATATAATTAAAAACAACATTAAATAAAATACCATCCATGTCGAAGCTGCAGAAGTTGAAAGATTCAAGGTTGATCAAGTTGCATCAATAATGTTTGAATGCCAATAGTTGTTATTTCTGTTTAAACAGTCAAATTTCTCCTGCACAAAAGCTGTGAATTGAATTCATAATGTTTCTAACAAATCCAACAGGTTACCCAGCTGGTCTTTTCTATTTTTTAAGTTTGTGAGTTAAAACTGTGCTACAAGTTGAACCATGATCAGTGTCACTTATTGAGGCTGCTGTAAGCAGGATCACAATCATAACGAAGATTGTAGTCAAGTGTATCACAGCAGTCTGGGTTTGACTTTAAAGAGCCTGAATTAAAGCATCTTCTTTTCATTTTGAAGGTATTTCTTTAGAGGAAATGATGGAAACTAATCATTAAATCCTTCATGTATTCATTAGGTGCTGCAGTTAACTGCAGCTTTGAGCTACTTGTAGTTTATTTCATTTTTTGTGGATATAGAAAAACCTTTAAAAAATGTTTTACAAAATGAAAGAAGTGGTTGATAAACTGACATTAACACAGGACCTGATGTGAATTTAGTTAAATTACCGAATGATCTGATAATGACGCCGACGCTCAAAGATAAGGTTAAAAAGAAAACAACAACATTTCTGCATCATAAGCCGAACGGGATGTTTTCTTTTTAAAACGCTGTACTGAGGTTGATAGTCATTTCCTCCCCGACTCCGGGGCCTGGGGTTTTTTCCTCAGGACGGATCACATCAGACTGTAAAGACTGCGGCTTCCTCACTGTAGTGAGTTCAGGCTGAATCACAGCGGTTCAGCTGCGTCACTCGTCCAAAGCAGCCCGGACCGGCTTCAAACTCAGAACCAGGGATGCTGAGCTCTTTGGAGAGTTTCCCAGCATTCAGTTCTGGATATGTTCGTTCTATATTTATGTTTCTTTCTGTCTATGAACCACTTTGAGGACCACAGCATGACTGTGTTTTTCACACTCTCTTCTTCCCGCACTGCATTTGGTGACTGTATGTTTTACTCCTTGGTGGAATTACATTCAGACTATCTCGTCACCCGATAACAGCACTAAACTTTTTGATGCAAATGTTGTGTGCCATGAGTTCAGCGTTAATCACGTGACTCTGGCTGTTGACATCTGAGCGATGACAGACTTTTATCACTCCCTGAGGCAATAACCATTAAGCAGAAGAGCAGACAGGGCGTCTGTCCCGCCATCTCCCAAACAAATCACTTCCTGCAGCACTGAAATATAGAACGTCAAGGCACAATCCAAAAAAAACAGTTTTATAATTATCATCGTCTGTCAGTCATACACGTCCAATCCAAAACCATCTGTTCCGAAATGAAAATCATTTCTTTGCTTTATTTAACCAGGCAGTTTATTGTTATTTTGGTTAATACTTTTAGCAGACTTCAAACAGAGTTGCATGTTACCATCAGACAGGAACAGTTTGAACAATGACTTCAATATTGTTAAAATAACAGAGAGACACTGTGTGTAAACTGACTATGTAAGACATTTTCTTTCGCTTTCTGGATTCACTAAATGTCTATTTTTTGACTTGTCTGTGATACCTTGCTAAAAGTCTTCAAAAACACATAAAAAAAGGTGACTTTAAAAAAAGCAAAAAAAAAAAAAGCATCTTCCAGAACTTGTTAAAAAGCTGGCTGTTGCAGTTTTCAGCAACTCAAGCAGCAGTAGAGACGGTTTCAGTGCGTTCTGGGGAGTAATTTATGTTGTTTGCAAAATGGTGCATGTGAGGTTGACTCAAAGAAAACAGCGTCTGTGTTCATGGTAATGAAAAGATATGTCACCCAGAGCAGCGCGAGGCTCCGCTGATGTGTTTTTAATAGGCTTTGGACAACAATTGAGCTCCACGGCACAGAGGAATTAAACCTGTTCCACTCTGCTTCAATTATAGTGAGATAAATTTATTATTTTGGTCTTTATCGTTAGATTTATCATGTGTATTATGGTGCCTGTGGGGCTGAGATAATTCCACCTGAGCCTCGTACGGCTTCAGACGCCACAGTGTGGAGGCAATCGAATCAACTCCGGAAGAGTCAATTGCATTTGCTGCACAGTTGTGAGACAATGTCTTCTCAATATTACTTTAGGTGTCGTTGCAGATGGATGACGGGTTGACACTTTACAGCAGCAGTGACTCAATTTTTAAACTTGAGCCGGGATCTATTTACTTTCTTTTCCTTTTTCTTACTCGAAGACAATATCCTTCCCTGTCCTTTAACAGGAGATCTGTCAGATCGCGGCGACTCTCTCCGGCCTCAGCGGCTAATCAAACATTCACTTCAGACGAGCCGCGGAGCAACAGTTGCGTTGCTGACGGGGCTGGGGAGTGCGTCGAGCCGCCTTTGAGGAGCGAGCTCATTAGAAGTCTGTCTCCAGTCAGACGGGCTGCCAGCAGTGACCATGGCGCACATGACTCGGCTGGCCGGCCGTTTGCCATGGACACCGAGGTCTTATATCCGAGGTGCGAGCAAGTGTTACGTAACAGCAGCGAGGAGCGGCATCATCTGTCCATCGCATTTTCTCACCTCTTTCATAAGAGGTGAGCATTTTCTTAACTCCTTCCTGTCTGGAAAGCCACATTTAAACACTGATCCCATCCTCTCACCCTTCACTCATTCACTCCCTGACAAATCGAGACTTGTGTGTCGTGTGGCATCCTCTCAAAACGCCTGCGATGCTGACTGGCTATGATGTCTCCATGTTTACAGCGGCTCTGGCAGGACTACACACGTTCCACGAGCTTTCTGCCGCGGCTTATGCCAGAACAAAGAGCACATAGCTGGAGGACGGCCACCAGAGCAGAAAAAAGAAAATGCAAAAAAAAAAAAAAACAACATGATGACCTACTGGGTCGTGCCGTGTGTGTGTGTGTGTGAGAGAGAGTTTGTCTGTGTGTATGCTGTTCATTTTGCAGCTCTCCTTCGTCTGGGCACAAAAAAAAAAAAAAAAAAAAAAAAAAAAAGGAAAGAAAGAGCTACAACTGTTCTGTTTCCCTGCGGGCCACACGCTCGCCAAGCACTGGCATTTGTTGTGTAGGTGTTGGAAGATTTTCCTTCCCTGCTACTGTTTAGTATTGTCTGCGGGATGTAATGCATATAAAACCTCACTTTGAATCTGATCAAATCTGAATTTCAAGCGCTCCTCACCATTCATAATTGATGCTCCCCGGTAGCATGCGAAAGTGAGATAATATTTACGAAAACAACCCCCGTTTCCTCTCCGCACCGAAGGAGCGTCAACAGATACGCACAGTTTCAACCTGACGCCATCGTTTTGCAGCGGCGAAGCCGATATTAGAGCGCGATAGTGCTCTTGACAAAACTCTCACTGAGTGATGCAATCACGCCGCCCTCTTGCTTTGCCCGAAAGGAGAGAAAATTATTTTACTGTCCAGAACTCTGCTTGTCTGTCTCGTCAATTTTCCACTCAGTGACCATTTCCCTCCATTCGCACGCACGCAACTGTGCTCTTTGTGTAACCCGGCGAGTCCCATCCACGCCCCCCCGCCCTTGTCGAGCGCACGAAACCAAGCTCATAACAGCCCGCCCCAGCCCTCCCGAATTGAGCTTTCCACCTCGGAGAATATCATATGTAGACCTTTCAGCGGCTCACTAGTGAAGACAAATTGCCGGCCTGTTTGGAAGGTGGGTGGGTGGCGGGCGGGGGGTGGGGGCTGCAGAGCTTCATATTAATGGCGAGCTGGCAGTGGAGAAGCGGGCTGCATATGCAAACTCCATTAAGCAGGTCAGGCTGAAGTGTGCGACCCGGCGGCGCCGCCGTGAGCGGCACACGGAGCAGGCTGGCCCGGCGACGGCGGTGGCACCAAAAACCGGCAAAAAAACCGTAGATGTCAGGTACGAGCGCTACACCGACGTATCACTTCGTACACTTGTCAAGATCCATTTTTATCAATACAGTTTATTCGGCCCATTAAGACGGTTGGTATGCACAAGCAGAGCCTCAACCGGGAACTGACTGACACGGTTTCTCTCAAATAAGAAGCTTAAGTTCTCTTAAAGGTTTTATTCCGCTCCTGGTGCTTTTACTTTAGGTTTCCCTCATAATCCTGCATAATCAGGAGATCGAGAACTAATGAATGGATAATAAATTCCCACTATAGCTGGATCGGTTGTACAGATAATAAAGCACAAAGATCTCTGAATGTTGTTGTTAAAGACTGTGGGACAATGATGACAGAAAAAGTGTTTACATTAGCAGCGTGACGTCTAACATCCCCAATTAGATGAGATTTGAGTGTCTAAAAGGTGTTTAAAAAGTTACATTAGTTACTTTTCTACATTGTTATTATGTACGTTAATGTAGCTCTACAGGGTAATAATGTCCTCAAGAAAGACAGGAAATGATGGCACTCAGCTTTACCCGACACTTTATGTCAATCAAATACTAATACAGTACTAATCAAATTCATAATAGCTTGTGTTGAATAGCTGGAGATTGCAGACAAAACAAAAAACATGGGAGGAGTTTGTTCTCATTGTATTTAATGTATATAATCTCAGATTGTGCCAATTTGATTTCCTTGATACAGTTTGACCCGCAGGTACACAAAAGATTTAGAAACTGTAATATTGCATTTTTCAAGATAAATCTCCAGGTTCTTTTAGTGTTGTATTTATAACAAGATACAGGTAAAACTGAAACAATGAGCAGAAGGACTATGAAACCATTTTAAAACCTAAAAGCTTAAACTGCCATGCGGCCTTTATTTTAGATATTTAACATGAACAGAAAAGTTGTGTTTTCCTCTGTTTCCACAGATCACTTCAAAAAAGTCCCACCTTGGAATCCATTTTCAAAAACTAGTATTTTCAGCGGCTCTGAGCACAGCTATTGTGGAAACTGACACTTAAAAGCCACGGAAGTCTTCTACGTTCACCTGGAGACGTGTAAATGGAGCCTTAACCAAACTCAGACTAGTCTAACACTGTTTACCCAGTGAGTACATTTCATTTATATACTATAGCACTTAGACAGATTTGAATCACAGAACAAGACATAATGAAGCACAATACAAATAAAATATTGAGTCGAAGTCAAAATCTTCACAAAATTGTCTTCAGCTGCTTCTTAAAAGAGAGGAAACATTTGTGTCGAGTAGAGAGAGCAGCAGAGAATCCCACAGTGTGGCTGAATCTTCGCGAGTTTAAAGGGTGCGTGGGACACAACAGACTCTGACCCTTTGACCTCAGAGCATGTGGAGGTCAGTGAGATTTGAACTGAGGATCTTGACTATGTATGCCCCTAAAACTGAAGACTACAATTTACTGGGAACCACTGAATGTCCTGAAGGGATCCCGACCTGACCCGGTACGGTTTGCGTGTCTCCATGATCCTGAGAGCTACGCTGGCTGGAGTCGAGTAGCAATCCGATGCTTTAGTACAGGTCGACGGATAAACTGAGGCCCTGGTCCTCCTTCATTAAACCTTCTTCAGTTACAGACACATCTACAGAAAATGCAACGCAATGACCTCTGGGACAAGCAAAAAGAAGTTCCACACCAGGATTACCATGAGCTGTTGGGTCCATAACTCTGCTCCAGACAGGTACCAAGCCTTGGTAGATGGAACGTATAGAAACCATGGTCGAACCTGGAGAGAAGCCTATTCTGGAGTAATGTGAGACCTTCTTATGGTGCTGGTGAAAGTCCCGCCCGCTCTGAGATTACACTAGTAGAGTTTATTATTACTTATTATTTATTTCCATATTTATGTTGTGATCTGGTTCACACTTTTGATTTCTTGATTCACAGTGATGGTAACCCAGGCTGAATCTGTTATTCCCTTTTCCTCACGCATTTGTGGTTTTATTCTTGTTGGCGTACTTATTTATTGGTTTAAATTTGACTGAAGGTGGTGTTGAGGAAACAGCTCTTATAAATGCATCTATATCTTCAACATGAAACAGTTGTATCAGAATTATGACAGTATGGTCAATATAGTAATAATGCTGCTGTGAATGACAGAATGCTTTCAAACTACTCCACTCTTTAACTGATCGTATATATATATAAGATATAATATATATATATATATATATATATAGATATATATTATATATTATTAGATGCAGAAGTTTCTGCATTTTCTGCTCACACCAGTCCAAAAAGGCCAGTGTTGAAAACCGCGCAGCAGAAGCCAGTACGTAACATGACCACGAGCACGAGAACACAGATCCGCTCACGACTCCACGTCAGCGTCTGCACTGCTTCCACAGATGTGGGACACAGAGTCTGGCTGGGGCCTCCGCCCCGCTCCAGCTGATCAATCTCTTTATAGATTTTCATTTTCATTTATCTTCCACGAATGTGCTTCCTCCCATTCAGGCCTTACAACAAATACCTCTGAATGCCCTCCTCTTCTCTACCGCCAAATCCGCTCTCTCCCTCCCTCGGAAAAAAGAAACGCACTGTTCTTTAGCTGGCAAGAAAGCCTGCTTCAATAACAGCTAATTAAGAATATGTACATAGCGCACAAGCTGCATTTTATTTCTATTTTTTGGTGTGGAAGTCCCTCCAATCGCTAAATGCTAAGCTAAATGTGCTGTCAGGGTACATTACGGCACAGTGGGAATGCTGTGCGGTGACATCTGCCACAGCTGCCCAGGGCTGCTGGACGAGCGGGGCGGAGGGGAGATGAAGAGACATCAAGGAAAAGAGATAAGGGGAAGTGAAAATCAACAGAGCCAGCCGCAGGTCGACCTTCAGCATTGTGTACCTGACGGAGGGACGGCGGCGTCTCCGCTCTGTCCATCTTGTCATCGCTTGCTGACGTCGCCATGTTCTTGTGCTGTTTCACTAACGCCTGTCGCGGAACGTTACATCCCCCATGCTTCCCTCTTTATTCTCCTTTCTTTATTTTTTGACATCTTTGTACTGAGGAGGTATCAGAGTGAATCTGCTGCCATTCATCACTGTACGGACATGAAGGGAGCTCCTAACAATCAAACAATCCAGCTCAAATCATTTCAAGCTGATGCTTCAAGAAACAATATCTCTTCAGTAGATTTTAAATGTTTTGAAACTAAAAACAAGTGAATCCATCAGTGGTTCATTAAAAAAAAAAAAAAAACGAGATAAGCATCAAGAGCACTGCTTTAAAACAACTGGCAGTATTTCTTACATTATGAGAAACAAAAATACGCTTCCTGTTATGATGGCAAATTTCCCAGCTCGTTTGTATAGTAGACTGAAATACGCTGATCTGGATGGCGTGGTCATGGGACGGCCGGCACATTGGCGTCTCTGTGATCTGACCCCCAGTTTGGTGCCAGACTTCCACCCTGAGAGCATTAAAGTAGTAACTTAAAATGAAAAACTTCTTTTGAAGCTAAAACCACATCACCTAATGCATTAAGGAATTTGACCTTTTGGCGGATACGATATTTAGGCCTCGTTTATGAGACATTTTAAGTAAAATGCTAAACTTTCGTTACATTTATGGGATCCACTTCCATGAAAACGATGCATGGAGTAACCAAAAACTAATTTTAGAAAGCACTGTTAAACCCCATGCGTTTTACATCTGTAGTAAAGTTTTTATGCAAATCTGAAATGGACAGAAACAACATTGGCTGTTTCCAGAGTGGCATGACTCTGGTTTCATTACAAAAACAATCACAGCACCCATTACTTATACAATGTGAAAACCACATCATTTTCAAACCTTTGCCATGTAAATGCAAAGATTTCTGTAACAAAAAAAGCAAAGACCATGTGTATTTTATCCGCAACACAAGAGTAAACAGTCTTAGATTCCTTGAAACTCACATTGGCATTGCGTCTGCGAGGACAACCAGAGATCAAGTCCATTCAGAGAAAGCCCGGCGACGGTACATGTAACACGAGTGCAATGCGGGAACACGCTCAGAAAATCCAACAATTGACTCAATAGTTCATTCTCTTTAAGACACTCTCTTTCATGATGATTAAAGTCCTTGTTACTGCGGCTTGTACGTATTTGCTTTCAAAAGGAGTTGTGGTGTATTTCGTCATGGAGTCTTCATCACTCAGGGTGTCATGATTACAGATCCCAACTGGAAAAATCATCTAGTTGAAGGATTATGGGAAAAGGCGATCATTTGTTTGACTCCCTGACAAAGACCAGGCAATCAAGGAAGGGAGTGAAAATAGTCTGCACATAAAGTCAAAAGCTGACATTTGGCTTTTTGTGCCTGACAGCAAGGCAGCCTGCAGCATTGTTTTTTCTCTAAAGGAGGATTACTATTGATGGGAAACCAATAGAAAAGGTTACAGAGCTGCCAGAGATCATTTAGCCAAGATAAAAATAAGAAGAACTTTTGTATTCATTTGAGTTTCTCTTGGATTTTAGAGACATTTTCACATCTAAATGTACCATTTTTCAGTTTAGAATCTGGGAAGTGTTTCCACCCAACATTTCTAGTTCGATTATAATAGAAATTTAATTCAAACTGACAATCAAAGGGAACCATTTTTGCAGTATTATAACAGGCAACACTATATAGAGTAAGGCTGCACCATTAGTCGATTTTGAATCGTAACTGTCTTTTTGGGTTAAGAAGATGAACGCTGAAATCGAACATGAACGATTTCGGCTTTTCACGTAGACGCGTCCTTTTTGGTGCCTCAAAGCCACCGTCGTTTCTCCGGCCCGTTTCATGACGTCATGACGGAAGTGCGAGCCTGCCTTCGCCCAGCGTCTGGTAACTAACAACAAGCATGGCTACTGCCGGAGAAGTTAAATTTGCTCAGGGAAGTGATGTTTTAGGTTGTGTTCATACCAGCTGGGCATGTCGATCGAGCCGGGGTCGACCTCGGACCTCCTCCTCGAAGCGGCCCCGGCTCCACCCAAAAGTAGGTCGACCCAACATGAAAAACAAGTTCACACTGTCGCTCCCGGCTCGACCGCGGGCCGCTACGTCAGTTAGGTTGAGCCAAATACCTTCGGTGTGAACACAGAGTTTCCACTATTCATTTATTTTTGTTGAAGTAAGACCAGAGGGAAATTGTGACTGTAGCATGTTACCTGAGCTGCCTTCCTACCTCAGCTGACTGGCTGACTGACTGGCTCGCTGACAAACTGACTGACTGAGATTTATTTTACGTTGTAGGGTATTTTTCTTTTACAGAAAGTGACTTTATTCATTTTATTTTTTGTTTTAAGTAAGAACAGGGACCTGGGGCCTCACCTATAAAACCCTGCGGGAAAATCTGACAATAATGGTGCGTGGGAACGCAACGCAAACTTCTGTCCGCAAAAAAAATTCAGGAGCCAAAAAAAAGTCCGCCGCACAACTGTTCGCAATTTCCAAGTCACAATTTCAAATCCTGCGGAGAACGTGTCGGTGGCCGATCACACCCACAATCCCGCCCCAACTCCACCCCTTGGCACCATATATGGGTATGCAAATGAACTCATGAATGAAATTTGGGTATATTAGACGGTGAGGCGCACGCGCGGAGCCTGCAGATAACAGCGGATCAGGCGGATGAAGTGTCGAAAAATTAAGATTTTAATGACATTCGGGCGGGTTGTGTTGAAGCACTCAAATAAAAAAAAAAGCAACATTTTAAATCTTATTCCAAACATGAAGAAACGAACGAAAACGATAGAAAAACACTTTATGATCAGCCAAATGAGCAAAAGTGTGCATAATCATGGCATTTACAATTTAATCGCACATTCAGCAGAGGACACCGCAGCTTTTCCTTTTCAAGGCGATCAGCATCTCGCTGCAGAACACAAGTGTCGCCAGCAGGTGAGACGCGCCGCATGCAGGCGGTGGATCTGCCGCTGAGGAGGATTGAGGTGATGCTGCTGCCGTTATTGGTGAGGTGGAGAGCCGGGCTGCTGTCCTCTCTGGAGGACACAGCAGTGGAGGGACAGAGTGGAGCAGGTGACCACAACGTGGTCAGAGCCATCGGGCGCACTACTGCTGAAGTGAAAAAAGTGGTTCGACTTGAAGGTGAGTTGTCATAATTCATAGAGTCTCAACATTGCGGAAACACCTTTAAAAAAAAAAGGAAAAAAAAAACTTAACATAAAAATGTAGTGGAAATGGTTGCACAATATGATTGTGCGTCCAGGCATTATCTAAATTGTTTTGCCTCTGGAGTCAGCAGGATTTAATGCCCTGCAGCATAGAGTCTGTGAACCCTGATGATTCGGGGTTCAGACGTCAGATATGGCCATGGCAAAATAGCAAACATTTTTTGTGTCAATTTGCCATTTAATTGTGAACAATTTGAAGTGTGTATCATGAGAAAAATTGTCATACAAGGGACAGTCGGTATTTGTAAGTGCAGAGACAAAGACATTGCACATGTTTATATGTGATGTGTCTGATTGCTCCCTTTGAACTATTTATTTTGTGTTTATTTTAGAAGATGCAGAAAGGAGATGGTACAGGATGGAAACATTCCAAAGCCACTGAACATGACTTCCTCAAAGTGTCTCCCCTCATGTGCTCATCACCACTCACTGTCTGTCTTAAAGCGATACTTCAACATTTTGGCAAATTGGCCCATTTAGCGCAATTATTTAGTCATTTCGAACAGCATACTTACTTTTTTGTGAGGGCGAGCTGTTGTTTATTCAGAGGTGAGTCGGGGAAGGTTTTCAGGACGGACACAATGGAAGTGGATGGTATTTTGGTTCCCCCTCGTCAAACTCATCAAATACACAATCCAACAACCCCAAAACACTTTGGTGGGCAAATTATAATCTGCACATTCACTACGCTGTGGAACACCAACAAATAATATTGTAGCATTACGACACTGAAGCAAATACTGGGAACTACTTTTTCTTTTGAAATCACTACGCCCAGACAAGTAGTTCCGTCTTAGCAATCTTCGCATAAACAACTCAATCTCGTAATTTTGCATTAATACTTCACAGCATAGTGAATGTGCGGATTATAATTTGCCCACCAAAGTGTTTTGGGGTTGTTGTATTGTGTATTTGATGAGTTTGACGAGGGGGAACCAAAATACCATCCACTTCCATTGTGTCCGTCCTGAAAACCTTCCCCGACTCAACTCTGAATAAACAACAGCTCGCCCTCACAAAAAAGTAAGTATACTGTTCGAAATGACTAATGAATTGCGCTAAACGGGCCAATTTCCCAAAATGTTGAAGTATCGCTTTAAATGTATATTTAAATTATATCGAACTTATGTCTGTTATTTATTTCGTTATATCTGTCTTGGATCTTGGTGTAAATTATGTTTGATTTATATCTGTCGGCTTCTATCTATTATTTAATTAAATGTGTCTTCCAATTTATTTCCGTTATATTTAATTCAACTTAAATAATTAGTTGTGTCGGTCAGTATATTCCTGTTATGCAATTATATCTAATTTTACATACAAACTATATTTTACTTTTCCTTGTATGGTTGGGCTTTGTATTTTTCTACTTTTCTTTCTACGTTTCTTGCCGCTGCAGCCCTGCAGTTTCCCCATGCGGGACAAATAAAGGCTTTTCAATTCC
Source organism: Salarias fasciatus (assembly GCF_902148845.1). Classification (NCBI taxonomy): domain Eukaryota; kingdom Metazoa; phylum Chordata; class Actinopteri; order Blenniiformes; family Blenniidae; genus Salarias; species Salarias fasciatus. The sequence continues at coordinate 4,843,655 of NC_043764.1, read as the reverse complement.
GTTTCCTTCTGCTTAGTCGTCTCCATGGAGTTTTTCTGAATTGTGCGGTCCTGTATGGCAGCTATTTTGTTGGCGGTGAGGACCGCAAAGTCACGCACATTTTTTCCCTTCGCAAAATGTGTATAGGTACCTGCTTTGGCGCAGAGGGGCGGCACCGCAAGGTTTGGGGCTCGTTTTGTGCGCCGCAAGTTTTATAGCTAAGGCCCCAGGAGTGTGTTAAGATAAGGTGCTCTTAATCCCAAGTGACTCTTGTGTTTATTTGCAACAGAATTAAGTTCACTGGCAATAAGGATGCATATTTGAGATTGATTGTTCACTTTGGATTTTATAATTGACAGTTTTGCACTATTCAATCAGTAACGTGATTTTAACTTTTGGACTTGGGATTTGTTGAATCCAAGCAGAGAAAATAAGGTTCAATAAAAGACATTCAAAGTACTTTATTCATCTTTTTCTTTTTTCTTTTTTTTTTTTTCTTTTACAAAAAGTCGTAATGGTAATCGAAAAATCGGGTTTGAGAGAAAATAATCAGGATTTCATTTTTAGGCAAAATCAAGCAGCCCTAATATAGAGTATCAAATATATTAATATGCTATTTGCTATATTGCACACAAATTTGAACGTGAATGTTTTATTATTATTTTATCAAATCTCTTTTGCCTTCTTCCTGTCTGTTGGTATCTTCAGGGGTGTTCAACCTGTGGCTCTGATGCCACACGTGGCTCTTCAGCAGCTCAGTAGTGGTTCCCTGAAGCTTTCAGCAAATTCGATTTAAAAACTAGAATTTGGCACTCAGAGAGCGCAGCCCTCCGCCACAGGTCAAATCAGCCCCCAACAACAATAAGAACACCATATATAATCACACAACATTGTGATCGGGAGCGTGATCGGAGCAGAGCGCTGCGGTGCGCGCATGCCGCACAGGCCCCCTGTCGGCGGGCCTGCCCGACTATGTGAAAGACTGCCCGATCGCTCAATGATAAAGAATCCTTTAAAAAAATTCCTGGATCCAGACAGTGATCCGGATCATCACCAAAATTTAATGGATTCTAAGTTAGCCCAAGACCCACCTTTCCACAAAGTTTCATTGCAATCCGTCCATCACTTTTTCCGTAATGTTGCTAACAAACCAACCAACAACATAACCTCCTTGGCGGAGGTAAAGAATCACTTTGTGTTTATTTTCCATTTTTTTGTGCAAATCACTCCATTTCTAAAAGTGGTCCGAGCTAAAGCTGTTCTAACGTTAGGAAGCAGAGTGAAGAAGCAAGAAGCAAAAAACTGCCAAAATGTATAACATGACTAAAGCAATTAAAATGGCTAAAAGTTAGCCTCGTAATGACCCCACCTGCTCCGTCTCCGACTGCTTGTCAGACCTCAAGCTGCGCAGTAAACATGAACCAGTCAAATGTCTGAATGCAGTGAGTACGAGCCAATCAGAGGCAGAGCAGGGCAGGTCATGGCTTCATCATCCTCAGGGGAAAACAAAACAGCAAAAATCAATCTGGCTCTTGGATAGCACTGCGTGGTGTATGTGGGGGGATTTAGAAGAGTACACCACTGGTCTGTATCACCGGTCGCCCCTCGGGGTTAATAAAGTTTATTTTGACCTTGATCATACTGTAATTCCTTCAATCTTCACAATATGTGACAAGAGCCTTTCAATACCTGCCACCCACCCGACACCAAGCGGCAGAGGGAAAAACCAACGAACGGAGGAACGCACAGTTCAAGAAACATAATAAGACTAAAACATTTACTCGCAAGTATCCAGAAATCCTGAAAACTGATAACCGGTCTGTTTGTGTCTTGTTTCTGCAGCCATGCAGCCACCAAGAGGCCTGCAAAAGACTGCGAGAACTGAGGCAACGTTTCTCTCCACAGTTCCTTGTAGTTGTGAAGAAAAGACTGAAAATGTGCTGCTCAGACATGTTATCTTGAACGGATTGATCCATCAGCACCATGTCAGGAAGGGTTAGTGGGTGAAAGGCCCCCTGCTTGGTCCATACAGTCTTCATCCTCCATATGGAGAGGGAAGGAGGACCTCGTCTCTGCCGAGCTTTGATTTACGTGGTGTGAAGTTTCTGAGTGGTACAGTGTGAAGCACACAGCAACAGTGAGACTCGTATCCATGGAGACTCAGCAGGCAAGCAGTGGCGCCTGGAGAGTGATTATTGTTTTTTTCTTCCTTTTTTTTCCCCCTTTTCTATGAGTGTCTTTTAATCAAAGTTCTCGAGTGACTTTACAGTGATGTTACTTCTAAACCTGATAGATGAGACAATGTGAAAGACTGTGTTAAGCTTCTCTCGCAGACACTGGCTGGGCTCCGTGCGGCGGCTCTGAGCTTCCTGTGTATTGTTTCTCTGCTGAATCAAATGAGAATTAATCAGTGCTCAGTCAGCACTGCAGCACCGGCGGCTCTGAGGCGTTGGATGCATGTTGCACGGAGAGAGGAGCCGGCACAGGACCAGATGACACCATATTGAGGAGCTTAAATATTTAACATGTTTTGTAATCATTTACATCTCCAGCGAAGTCAGATAGGGGTCGTGTGCTATTAATATGTTCCCGGCACCACACTCATATTTTGGACCTAAGACATAAATGCTTTACTCGTCTTGTTTGGATGAACGAGGGATTCTGCTGGAGTCAGGGAAATCTGCTGTTAAACCTTCCCCTAATGCAGCGTGTTGCATTTCTGAGTACACATAAATATGTGATGTGTTGACAGATGTTTTTCTATCAGCTGTTGTTCACAAACATGACATGGGACATTAACTTATACATTAACAGCAAACAGAAAATGACATGTGTTTTCAATGGGGACACAAAATGACAGCCAATTTCCAGCATGTTCCAGTTAGAAATGAGATAATATGGACCAGCATTATGTAATAGAGGCACAGACTAGTAATTCAGAGAGGCAACAGACAAAATACAAAAAAAACAAATATGAGGCTGGTTTGGAGACATTGATTAAGAGCTGGAATAAAACTTTTTTCCAAAAACTTTAAGACTCCCATAGACTGATGAGTTATGGTATTTGATAAGCTTCCAATAAACTGCAATGCATTAATGTAAAGATTCACCTTTTGCGTCGAGTGAAAAAAAGAACAGAGTCTAAAACATGCTTTCATCTTCACTGTCAAAGTGTCATGTTTCTTCTCAGGAGTTTTCTTTTTGCACAAAGCAGCTTTGTAAATCAGACGTTGAAGCACCTTTCAGCTGAGATCAGGGCTGTAAAACTGTTTGAGTCTCATGTGTAACCAGAACAAAATGCACCTTTTCTGCCTTTTGTTCCTTAAAGTTCCTCCATGTGTTTATTAATGACAAAACAATGAGCAGCTAATATGCATATTTTACCTGAAAAGTGGAGCATGCTTGTTCTGCACTTAAACACATTTATTGAGTAACATGTTTAAGTTTCCAACACGCAAATAATTTGATGAAAACTGACTGAGGCCCCGGTTGTAGCACAATTTTTTTTCAAGGGAAAAGAGATGATTCTGATTGTATTTTGAGTGTCTGTTTACATGACAGCAATGCTCGGTGCATGTGCCCCGGCTTCTTCTGCACATCACCAAGTAGACGGACAATGACAACAAAGTCTGACTGAGAGTGCCATGACTCCCAGTCCATATTGCTTGCTTTGAGCATTTTGGCCATTTCCATATAAACAGACATTTTCTAATTATATTGTCATGCAAACATGAAATTTTTCTGACACTAAAATTTAAAAATGACGATGCTGTCGTGTAAACGGGGCCTGAGAGAGCTGGGTGCTCCTACTAATCGCACACTGACTATTCGGCTGATATGACAGTATCTAATCTGTACAGAGAGGAGTTTTACATGATGTTTACGACGTGAGAGCTGAACCGAGCGTTCTCAGTCTTCGTCGGGAGTCATTTATCTAATTCCACTGGATCAGACTGGTTTGAAAATTATTTAGTTTTACCTGGAAAAATCTGTAAGTCCTGAATAAAAGTCACTGTTCAAACAACAACCAGATTAACCTGCTCTGGGTAATGTATCTTCGCACTGAAGCGAGGCGTTTCCTCTAGTGACTGCACACCCATTATTTTCATGTTTATCATTTCATTCGGAACCGTCAAGCAAACAGCCTTCATTTTCATAATTTGTCCAGCATCATTGATGAGCTGCATTAGCAGATAACCCCGTAGTGCCACTGACCAGGTTGAGTCACCAAACTGAGAATGATTTCGTTGTTTCCGCCCACAGGCTGCAGCGCGTTGGCTTTCTGCCCTTTGCGGCTTTCTATTGACGCAGCCTTTGAAACCTGGAAGCCAAACTGCTGTTTACTGAGACGCACCGCCTGTAGCGCCGGGCCGGGGCTTCTCATGGCACCGTCGGCTCGCGGTGGTGATGGTGGGGGGGGTTACTCATGCAGCAAACGCGGGCGCAGCGCTGGTAAGTGCATATGGCGTGTAATAATGGCACGTCTTGAAAATTACCGTGACGGTCTTGATGCGACCGCTGCCCCTGGTGCAGGTCCAGCCGGATCGGTTGAACAGGAGGCTGCAGACCTCCCCCTCCAGGCACGGAGCCATCTCACACCACTGACGGCTCCGCACGATCCGGGCTGCGGGGCGAAAGACAAGAGGGCGAGGGGGCGAATTAGACTGACAGATTCACAAAGCCAGGGAACGTAGCAACGTTTGGAAGCAGCAGAAACATCATTTTCTCTGGTCACCAGACAGGAAAGCATCCTCACATGTCTGAAAGCCCGTAGCGTTTTAATGAGCTTCTTGTTGAACTCACACGTCTGAATTGCCTGTAGTAGTAACCTTTACAGACCAGCTGGCGGTCCATAAATTACTCACTTGCTAATGTAATCCTTCCCTGCAAATGCATGAGAGAACTGCCTTTTTTATGACACTTTGTCTCAATAATACCGTCTATAGGTGATTCGGTTTTTTTAAAGTACTGTGACAAGATGTGCAAATTTCCTTACGCTCAGAAGGCAATAAAAAAAAAATTCATTCACAAAATACTTTATTTGTACCACCTGTGCAATCTAGTATAACCGAGCCTTCAGCTCATCCTCCATTTATTTTCAGCTTTAGTTAAAACTGAAAGAAAAGGAAATAACTCTTCTTCATGACCAAGGTCACAGCAGCTAGCGTACCCCCGCTATAAAAGAGTAGTTTATTACCCGTGGAAGTAATTACAAATAGTTTTATCCTGGTTTCAGAAATAGTGACAAGTGAGATGACAGGTTGATATTCAGAGAACAAAACATTCATGAACAACAAAAGACAGAAGCTTAAAGCATGAAGCCGTCAGCCACAGGTCTGTCCTCACAATGTTCTGAGTTCAGCTTTAGGGGCCTTTCTGTGTGGAGTTTGCATGTTCTAACTGTGTCTATCTAGGTTTTGTTCAGATACTTTGTATTTTGAGGAACATGCGTTGAAGACAACAATTTCAAGTAAAAATGTAAAACTTTTGTGGAGCTTCGTGTGTCTGTTTCCATGACAACCGTCCTCAGAGCCAATGAAAATAAAACTTTTTGAAAATGCCTCCCAAGGTGAAACATTTTCGGTCGTCGTGTAAACGGGAAAACACAACTTTGTGAAAACGCTCAGGCTCCGTCACTGTGTAGACAGCAGCAATGCTGCTGCTGGAATTTCCTAGTTTTGGATTAATAACGTAACGCTCTACTCTACTCTACTGCGCAGGAGTAACATGGCCGGAGTTCATCTGTAAACATGCATCATTTTCAAAACATACAGCTGAGCAACCACAAAACCTTTTTGAAATGATAACACAAAAAACAAGTTTTTCACTTAAAATGTTGTTTGATATGAGTGACCTCAAGCTCACCCTTTCACTCATATCTTATCTTTGATTCATCAGACAAGCTTCAGCAGCATGTCAAGAACAATAAAAAGTACAATACTGTGCATTGAAGAACTGCAATGTAAGGAAAGGTATCACGGACAAAACGTTAAAACAGCTCATTCAACATACACTGACAATCATACACTCACAAAATCTCATTGAGCCATGCAGAATAAACATAAGAGGGTTGAAATTGACTTTAAGTGTTTTGATGGAGGGACTGTCTGAGTCTCCATGTCAGATTCAGATGAGATCGGTTCCAGGATCCTGGAATCGAAGATAGAAGGATTGATTCAGCCAGTCCAGATCTCTTTTTTTTTAAATTCTTCATCTTATTTCATTCTTCTCAAGTCCTGATGCCAGCATCATTGCCAATGCATCGTCACCACCAGCGGATCAGTCAGCTTTAGAAGTGTTAAAGTAAATCGACTGACAAAACTTTGAGGCTCAACCAAAGACAAACATTGGGTTAGAGAGGTCAGATAAAGTGATTCTGGCTGTAAACACTCACACTGAGTCTATTTTTCACTTCGAAACTTTTAGGCTTCTTCTCCAACTCACTGGCAACATTACCCAAATGGTAAGATATAAATCTTTGTCTGTTTTGGGCTTTGATGCCCACAACAGATGTAAGTGTGAGACCAGAAAAGACGTGATAATTCACAGTGTTCACACTTGTGATGCATCTCCTTAATATGAAGAAATGAGGAGCGTTTTATTTTGTACTCACAGATTTTATATTTAAATTCCACCAAAAAAGATGCCGGATTTTCACAACCAAGCTGTGTGATATGCTAAGTTCAATAGAATGTGTGTGGGCTGTGTCTGTGGTCTTTTAACCATCTGAGCGTATAAAAAATGCACGAGGCATCAAAACAGGGGCAGGAATATGTGTGGTGTGCACATTAATTATGATCAGTAGTGAGGAAACAGCACCACGGAAAGATGAGACGCCTCGTGATCGGTTTGTTTACAGCTCTTTGTTCCGCGCTGCTTACACACTTCAATCCACCTCAGGTCAATTCACAAAAGGGTTTGTCTGGGAACAGAGCACGGCCTTGCTTTCAAATAGGGGTTTGATGCAGTAAATTTCTCATTGTTCATTTTAAAAGAATCAAACCGTGCATGTGTGAAGTCACTGCAGCCTCACTAAGGTTTTTGGACATTTCACTGTATTGTTGCACCAGAAGCACCTTTAAAATTGGCTTGAGGTTGAAATCGTAGACTTTTTGACATGTATACTCTGCGCCTCAGCAAATAAAGACTATTTTAAAGGGTATTATGGCACTATTTTACTGGTCCAGTCCACTCAAGATGAAATCAGGCTTCGACACAACGCCATGCAGCCGCCCTCCGTTAGTGTGGGATACAGAGTTGTCAGGCAATTTAAGTCAATGATAGTTTTAAAACGGAAGGTTGGAGAAATGTCTTTTACAATGTGGAAAATTTTGCAAGCAGACTGTGTTACAAAAAACACTGGAGCAACTACATTCAACTCAAATGTTTGGTTATTTAATGACCAGTATGTCCAATATGACCATTTTTTGAGAGACGCTGTGATCCTGTTCATTTTGTAGAGATGAAACTGGAAGATATGCAACCACTCCACTTTGCTGGAGATGAAGGCTTCAAAAGGTTTTCAGGATTTCACGAGTCTGAATGTTGCAACTAAACAGTGAGCACTTTCAGTCAACTACTGTTAATTAAAACTTCCCTTTAATGGAAAACAGGAATTCGTCAAAAGAAACATCCCCTCCAATTGGAAAATTTGAATATTTTCCATTAGTGTGGTTATGCTGTTGGATTAATGACATTTATTATTATTTCACACATTTGTGATACGAGACGCGGCGGCAGCAAGGCTGTGAAAAAACCCCAAATAAATTTCCAGCCAAATTTCCAGGCCTAGATTAGAGGCAGAGGATTACAGAGCAGGAAAGCAATAAAAAGCCTTTCTGCAGTCTTCTTAAAGTTAAAGTTGTCGGCAGCAGACGTCGGGCTGTCAGGGTGTAAGCTAGTGATGCTCTCATTCTCTCACCGCAGTCTGACGGCATGACATCGAATTAGCATTCGACTGTAGTCGGGGCTGATAAGCGCTGATTGTTCTTTACACAGCGTGCTAAAGCAACACGGAAAGGTTATCGGCTCTCGGCGGACCTGGCCGGGGCCGCCGCTCCTGCCTGCCCACGATCCCCCCGGGGGCAGCACACGGCGGAACGAGGTAACATGGTCGGCAAATTGAAAGAGAGGAACTACAATTCGCTGAATGTCCACGGGAAAGCCGAGGCCGGAACACAGAGGAGGCAGGAGAGGGGAGGAAAACGTAAAGAGGTGTGGAGAGGGAGGCCTTGTGACATTTCGCTGTGAGGTATTCTCGGTCCAGGCCTTGTTAACAGTCTGAAATTGGTCTTTGGAGTGTCAGACCCCGACTGCTGCTCTGCAATAAAGATCTGTCATCTTGTGGTATTTATCAAGCTGGCCCAATAGTACCCTCATATACGTAACCACACACGCACGCACGCGCGCGCACACACACACACACACTCACACACACACACACACACACACACACCGCTTTGTAAATATGAAGCCATTCTCCCTTGGCAAATAATAGAGACTGTTGACACGTCGGAAGAAGAGCTGCGCTTTTCGGTCTGCTCTCACAGTGCGGCCATGAAGCCGGGAGACGCTGCAGCAGAGCAAAACAATCTTGAAACCTGTCAGCTCGTTGAACACAACAAGCGTAGGAAAATATTAAAAGATTCTGAGACAAAATGGACATTTTAGCAGGCGGGGAGGGGGGTTTGAATGTTTTAAAGTGACCTTCCGACTGACACAGCAACATGCCGTGGTGGATTTTCATTTTCACAGCCATCCGTCAGGCGCAACAAAGCATAGATTTATCAGTCAGTTGCAGATGTAGTTTTGAGCACATTACAGGGCCAGCAAAACTCAATTTCCAGGGCAAGGAATAAAAGCTGAGCTGGCAAAGCGGCGGTAGTGCTGACTAACCGTGGAGTGCATCAGCCCAGCCAGCACGGAGTCGCGGAGGTTGGCTAAAATAAATGCATTTTTCAGCTCCTGACACACTATCCAGGCATTCAATAGCTTGCCCTTGTTACTTTTTCAATGCCATCCGTGACAGTGTGAGTTGATCTATGAAGACTTGATGAATCTCCCGGTGCTGAAAGCCGCCGAGTGGCCGCATGGCGCTTTCTTTTTCGGGGAGGGGGTGGCGTGAGAGAGTTGCTGTGATAACCTCATCAACAGCAACGCTGTTGAATAACACAAGCAGATACAAAAACAGCACCGTTGCAGTTTGGCTCCAGACCGTCGCCATCAATCATGCCTATCTCTTCAATATGCTGGCAAACACAACTGTAGACACTTTAAAAAAGCTTATATGGTGCCGCCACCCACGCACTTCAACAGTATCCGGAGCAGACTTTAAGCTTCTGAGCAGGAGCTTTCTGAAAATAAACGTCTGCTGCTGGATTTCATCCTACAGTATGTTTTACATGCTGCTTTTCAAATTAAACCAGCTTGTTGGATTCATCAACAAGTACAAATGCGGAAAAACTGTGCCTATCTTAGCATTGTAGTTATACCGAGTTAAGCGTCTACTTCCTGTTGTGCTTGAACATGTTGTGTAATGAATCCCACGCCTGATCTACGAGACTAAAACTACCAGCACGATGCTGTGTGACGCTGGTTCAGCTGTTGAACCAATGCCAGCAGAGACCAGGACCAGACTGTCGTGCACCGACATGGATCAGCGGAGAACAGCAGCAGATCTCCATCGGTCAAAACCAGCTCAACACCAGACCATCAAAAACCAACATGGGCCAGAACAAACCATCAAAAACCAGAACAGATCAACAACAATCAGCATCAGACATCATAAACTGCCGTTTTTCCCCCTGGTGAAGTAATGTTCTCTCTTTTTTAGGTAATTTCTTCCTGATGCAGGGAGGAACCTCATACTGAGTCTTTATAGCATAACATACTGTGGAAAACTGCAAAGATACAAAGAGAAAAGCCTCCTGGAGCTGTTGGACCTGTTTGGGTCGGCTTATAAAAGGCTATTTTGTGATTGTAATTCATCTTCAGATCCACTGTTATGTAATGAAGATCCCTCCTGTGAGAACGTTCAGGCAAAGATTGAGAGTTTCTTCCTGTGCGGGGCTTCAGTGTTCTCCCTGTGCGTGCGAGGGTTTCCTGCAAGTACTGCAGGTTCTGTCCACAGCCTTTAAAATACGCATTTCACATTCATTGATGACTGTAAATTGCTGGTAGGTGTGAATGTTTGTGAAGGGGGGCACCCTGCCTTCGCCCACTGGCAGCCAGGATCGTACTCTGCGCTCCTGGTTGGATGCAGTGGAATCCACCGCTCCGTGACGATGTGAAGCCATAACAGAGGCGAAGCAGCTGGCTGGGTTAGAGAGGGAGGGGCCAAGATGAGAGGGAGTGCCTGGCTGACACCTGGGTGGTCCGTCCTGCTGCTGTCACCGCCGGGCGTCCCCACCCAGGGACGGCGGACGGCGGCCCAGGCCTGTCAGCTGCCAGGGACCCTGCTGGGCTACGGCTGCGAAGCTCCAACTAGATCACACGTAACACCATCTGTCCCCCCCGTGCACAGAGCCAAGCCCTGCCCAGCGTGACACAGCACTGCCAGACGAGGCTTGGAGCGGGGCAGGAGGCACAACAGTGGCGTCTAACGCAGACACGCTCTCAATCTGATGAAACTCTGCCACTGCAGAAGGCAAAAAAAAAATAACATCAAATTTTTACTAAAGCCACAGGCAGCTCATTCAAAATGTATTTAGATGAGGTACAATAAAAAGAGACAGATTTAGAGTCAGTGTCTCACCGAGAAGAAACCAAAAGATTCATTACACCCTCAACAGAGACTTCTGAATCCATCATCACAGCAAATAATTACAAGTCTGTTTTGGTGATTGAATAATAATAATCATTGACTAATGGCGATGCCTCTTCTGCGACAGTAAGCAGCCAACAAGATTAGGCAACTATCTTAGCCGGGCAGCAGAAACACTGCAGCAGGTTTTTACAGGCTTTCTGGCTGATGTTAATTAAGCCTCAATGATGGACCAATTTGTAGCAGCCAGATTTCCAGCCCTCTGTCCTCCATCCTGTTACCAGAGGCCTGATGGTCCTTCACTTCTAATTACGAAAGCAGAAAAATCCCACATTAAACACAGACATCAGTCAAGCTACGAATGCATCCATACTTCATGTCTGTTTAGTTCAGCAAGCTGTTATATTTCCTGCTGCATTCTTTCGGGCTTGTGTTCAAGCTGGGATTACTCTCATTGTGTGTCTGGCAGGGAGCCTCTCAGATAGGAAGTGAGATCACGGACGACTGTGGGGAATTGATCAGAACAGCTCATCAAGGACGAGGAAAACCAGAGTGATAATAATGTGGCAATAATATGTTATTAAGAATATAAATCTGAAACTATTCTGCTGGTATGTCGTCGCCTGGCTTTCTTTTTTCACCACTCTGCTGTCACACCTAATTCTGTGTGTCTCATAAATCTGGGGTCTAAAAAGCATTTTATACGTGCAGACGGGGGCCAAATTAAAAACCCTGAAAGCCTGACCTCTGCAGAGGATCTGGTGGCAATGTCATGCTGTGGGGGGCATTTATCCGGGATGGTTTGGGTCCACTTGTCCCCTTAGAGTGAAGAGTCATCGCAAATCACTTCAGAGTTGTTCTGACTTACCGCCTTTTGCACTACGATGAAATGTTTCCGTCCTGATTGGAGAGGCCTCTTGCGGAACAGAGCCGGATACTCAAACACCTATGTGGCTGTGATCATCGTCATAACATCTGATGAGGGAATACTTTTTTGGATAACGGTGCTCATTTCTCTACTGGGGATCCAAAACATCAAGATCCAGCACACACTGGGCCAGAAGTCCAGTGCCATGTTTTAACAGTCAGAATGAAGGCTCGTTTGGAACCTGAAATAGAACCCCATCCTTCATCTATCAATGCTAGAATTATCCTGCATATGGATGCACAAACAAATTCAGTTCAGTAGGTTCCAGCTTTGAGGTTTAGAACTTTGTAAACATCTCACCTATCATTGGTGAACGTGGCCTTCGTTATCCTGAAGTAAAACTTTATTTATGATTCTATTCTTGGTATTCTGCCCTTTTATTTATCAACCTAAATGCTGCTCAGACAAACAGGCCAGGATCTCAGCTTTCAGGACATCATGACTCTCTGTGCTTCTCTTATTCTGCACAATCACTTTCAACAGGACCTGAAACTGTCCAGTCTGAAAAATCTCGAGAGAATGTCTGAGGGTAAATGCTGCAAACATGACGACACCGCTCTTTTAGATAGATGTCCTTGTAATAGCATGCCAGTTTGTGTCACATTTTAATAGGGCTCTCTTAAAAATGAGAACAAGGTCCAAAAAAGTTTTACAAAAAAACTATTCATATGAATGTTATCCACACTGCATACATACAGTATGCAGTACCTTCATATGCAAACTGACACTGGTTCCACTGAACTGTGAAGCTGCATGAACCACTTTCACAGTGGTAAATGTGCAGCTGTGGATGTGAAACATTACAAATGCTCAACTGTGTGTGAGTTTTTTTAATGCAGATGTGTTCAAAATTACATATATTATCGACCATGGAACTTTAAAAATCAGTTTGCTTCATAATGTATCCACACAGTTAATGTTTAAACCTTCTGGAAGCCAGTGCTTCATAATGCTCATAAATGAATACTTTAATGCCAGTGATGGTTTGTATTCTTCATTTTTATGACCGTATACTGAAATTTATGAATGAATTAATGCAATGCTTAGTGTTGGCAAGTAAATGTGGCTAAAAAATAATAACACTCTTGAGAAGAGAATGTTGTATTTTTAAACAAGTGAAAAAAACTGAACAATAGCCGACAGTTCGTTTTCAATAATCTTCCTAATTACAACACTGAATGAGAAATTCAAGCTGTACAAATGAGACTGAAGGAGCTTTGATAAAAACGTACTGGAGTTCTAATTGTAAACACAAAACATGTGAACTACTAATTATTTAAATCGCTTTTCCTTCGTGTTTTTATTGTAATTACTCTTGTGCTGCAGTGAAGGTAACCCCAACCTAAAATCCCTCATGAAAAGACAAATGAACAAATGAAGAGCTGTTAATATGGAACATCAGAGCTGAATTTCACAGACAATGAGGGAAATTTTCACAAATGAATGAAAATAGCCTTTCTGCTCAGACTCAGAGCAACAAATTAGAGAGTTTTAAAGTGGCATATCAATGCAGATTAACACCCTCAGGGTTGACCTACTTCACTTCACTACCTGTCTTCTCCCGTCTCAATAACTCACTGAGTGACGACGCAATGTCCTTGTGCTGCCTGATTAATACACGTTGCCTCATGCACTCTGCAGTGAGACGCTGCCTGATATAAACCCAGAAAACGAGCTGCAGAATCACTTCATACGGGGAGAAATCACAAAAGAACGGGGAGGCTGCATCTCAGATGAAAGAACTTGTACTGATAATGCACCAAATTATCCGTTTTAAAGCTTTAAAACTATACAAATAGAATCTCTTGTCTTGTCTATTGTGTTCTTTAAAAAAGAGGTGTATATTCTTTAAGAAACAACCTCAAGAAATTTTATAAGAACCTTTTTTAGCTCTCATTATACTCAGGATTGAATAAGGTGCAACTTGTCTGTCTTATCCCCTCTGTTCTCTCCGTTCTGTTTTCTCTCTCCTCCCGTAACTTTTTGTGATCATTAATTTGTTCCAGACTTATAAAAATATTCATAAAACACAGATACAAAGAGAAAAAATGTTTGCATGACTGCAAATTTGTCCATCGATTTCTATCTATAAATACACACACACACACAAACCCCTTCTAAATAAATCTTGAATTTTTTAATATACACAAAATATATAAATCTACACCCAATGTACACACCTATATAGGCATACATAAATACTATACTTACATACACATATAACAGATACCTAGTTTAACATGTCTGAAAACTGGTAGAAGGAAGTAAACCTCATTTTGCTACTGAATGAATTCTTTCAGTTATTTCTTTTATTTTTATTACTAATATAATTTGCATTACTTTCCTGTTGTTTGGGAAAATATCTGCAGTTCTTTAAACTAAGTATGGGAGGGGGGGAAAGGATGGCCTGTTATTTGTTGTGATTTCACATGGAGGCAAACGTCCCTTCTGATGTTCCCGTGTTGAATGTGGGCATAACTGTTTTTCTTTATCAAAAACAATAAAGACAAAGACGAGCGGGTGAAGTGTGGATGCATCAAACTGAAATGATCAAGAAAAAAGTAAGCACAGAGGGAATGCTGGGTTTTCATTACCTGCTCACAGCATTGACAGAAAATTAAAGTCGTGTGAGAAACAAGAGGAAATGACGTCCAGATAATGTGTTTGGCTCCGACAGCACCTCGTTTCAGCGGCAGCCCTCGTCTGTTCTCACATTTGCAGTATACATTTCTAAAAAAAAAAAAACCCAAAGACTTCATCTTCTCCTCTCCACGTCGCCTTTCAGTTCATTCATGGTCAACAGTCACTTCACAGAGCGTTGAGACGGAGCCTCCATTCAGCATACTGCCTCCCTGCAGCATGCAGACTCTTATCGCGGCTGCCATCAGGCCTCATACGATTACAGTGTGATGTGGTGGCATGGCAACAACGGGCCAAGCAGAGAGAGGGAGCGGGAAGAGACTCGGGGAGCAGATTAGAGGGAGAGAGCAGGGAGACAAGCAAGGAAAAGCACATAATCCTCCTGTGTACAGCGTGCACACTAAAACTGCACAACAGTGACATGCAGGAGCACAAAAAGAGGGCAGGAAAGCTTGAAATGTGTCCTGAAAAGACGAACAAAACAGGAAGTCACTTTCAGAAAGAAAGCACAGGCTGCTCCTGCCAGGCTGCAAGCAAGCGCTGAGTGAATTAACAGAGATATGGAGTAACAGGGTAAACATGTCGTACTGCGGGAACGATGCAGCTGCCATCTGCAACAATCAGACCAGGAATTCTGAGGTAGCTCACACACTGACTGTTTTCACTTCCAGGCTTAAGTTGGCTCGCTGTTATGTTTTTATGGATGTGAGAATAGCAGCAGGGTGGTAAGGGAGATAAAAAATGTATTTGTTTAACCGTCTCCTTTAAGCCACCAGCTGCAGACTGTTGTAACTTTGAAAATGTCCCAAAGGCTACATCAGACACAAGCTTTGGATTTTAGTTCCTATTCATTAAAGGAAGCTGCGAAGTCAGTGAAATCTGCGTGTTTTTCGATTGCGATAATAACAGCACAAATGAGTTTCTGCAATCTTAAAGCCGGCTGCGTAACGGCGCCTTGCGCTCCCTGTGAAAGGTCAGCTGCTAATGTGGCCACACATCAAACGCCGCCCTTGATCAGTGGACCGTGTAAAAGGTGGCCGCGCCACCCAGACCACAGCCGATAACCACAAACCTCTCTTCTCTGCTCCCGACGTGGTTTTCAAAAATAATTGAAAACCTAGTATTACATAAACCGTTGGTCCTTGAAGTAAGTGAAATGAAATGAAAGCTGAATATGTGCTTCATGTTCAGGCACACATGGAGAGGGTGGAGCTGGAGGATTCTTTAATGTCTAACCCCCCAAAAGAAACATGTGATATGGAAATGACCAGAACAGACGGCTGTTAAACATAAACCAGAGCAGACCAGCACCAATCAACCGACACTAGAACAGACCATCATTAACCAACAAAGACAGAGTAGACCATTATTAACCAATACAGACCAGATTAGACATCATTAACCACTGAGTTTTACTTCTTCCTGCTCATTTTAGGACACTGTCCTTTTTTGTTTGTCTTTTGTTCTTTAGAAATACTTTTTTTGTCGCCGCCACAACATGAAATCTGATCTTATCTTAAAAATAGTGCACAGTGTCACAAAGTAAACACAATTTCACAATTACACCACGCATGGATAGCAAGCAAACACACATGAAGGAAGATAGAAACTGGATGGAGAAGTGGATGGAGCAGAGTAAAGAAGAGGGAAAACTCTTCCTGAACATAGAGAGCGTCAGTCGGCACGTGGCTGAAAGTGAGGCAGATAACAATGATGACGGAGCAGATTCGGAGCAGCGACACGTTCCCCGTTCATGGTCGTTTTTTAACAGAAATCTTTGAAGTTGTCAGCTCGAGGAACAGACGGGGCCTGTGGAAATGTCCTTCAAAGGGACACTCTGTGCTTTCATGCTTTCCGTACAATTTAGAAACCTCTTTAACTTTTATTTGAGTAAAGAACTTCTGCTGTAACCATTTTCACACAAGTATCTCTGGGAAAGGCTCAGGCAGCCCTGAGGAGTACAATAAAATTGAGGGAAAATTCACCGTAATTAGAGAGTTTGACATGGCTATGGAAGCCTTTTCATTAAACTTGACTGTGCCACTTTTCCAGTATTAACACTCGAAAAACCAATGAGAACTAAACAGGAAGATCAGTAAAAAGAAAAAAAGAAGGTTATCAGTAAAAAAAAAATTTAATGTTCGCCGTAGACTCACATATAAAACAGGACCGGCAAACATAAGGCAAGAGACTCCAATCCAGCCCAACGAAGCAAATTAAAAACATTTCAAAGAAAGCATTTTCTCTCACAAAGAACAGTTTTTCTAACAAATGAAAGTTTTTTTTCTTAGACAAATTTCTGAAACTCATCAGTGATGAAAGAAAGCTACTTCATTAACATCAACCTGCCATTAGTCTCAAAGTCATGCTGTCAGGGTGAGTGTGTAAAAACACCCATAGTGCAACAGCTACTGGAGACGTTTTTTGACATTTCACTGTATTTTTACACCAGAAGGTTTCATGAAAATGGCCTTCATGTTGAAATTGTTGTCATTTTCCATAATTACTGACAATCTTCTGAGTGTATAGATGTTTTCATCACATATATTTGCGCAACAATAAACAGAGGCTTTCAAAGAAAAATTAAAATTCAAATGTTTTCATGGCATTATTTACCAGGTGTGGCCCACTCAAGATGAAATTGGGCTGAATGTGGCCCCTCAATTAAAATGTTTTTGACCCTTTTCATTTTTCTATTGTTATGGTTTTCAAGTGAAAAACCTTGAAAAATAATTAAAAAAAAAAAAATGCCAGTACCAGTTCATGAATAATACAGTTTATACATAAAACAATATGCAGAATTGTCACATTTTAGAATGTCATCTGTAATTTGTAGATGTGTAAAAGGGATATTTTATTTTTTCCAAGCCACTCTGAGCTTCAAGTGGTATCAGAGTTTTCTTGACCGCTGTCCGTGGTGCTGATCTGGAATCGAAACCTCACGGTTCTGCAGCTTCTCTGCTATGGCTCCTTGAAGGTTTGGAGAAATGTTGCCATAATAAACAGTTTTATCGTACTTTTGTCTTAGTTACACACCAGACTCATTCTGAAAATGATTCTTGGATCTTGGTTAAAAAGTTCTTAAAAAAATTCATCAAGAAGTTAAAGAAAACAACCCCAGCCAAAATAGCTGAAACCCATGAACAAATGTGATTAAACCAATTATTAAATAACCGAAATTACTAACTTAGTTTACATTTCTAAAACCGGTTAAACACTGGAAAAAAAAGAACAACGGGTTCAAAAAGGTGCTTTTAAAGAGTGAAGCACTACAATAACCGAGCTACAAAAACAGCTGAAAATCTGCTGAAATGTTTCCCCTTCTGTAATAAAACAATGACACTGCAAAAAATCTGTGCAAATTGAGACAGTTTTTACAGCATTTTACACCTCTATGTGTCATCTCCAACAGGTAAACACATTTTGTGGCTCCACAAGAACTGCATTTGGTAGAAAGTGACAAAAATGACTCAAAATGGTTGCAGAACTGTGACCTAAAGTGTCTTCATCGAACTTGTAGCCAGTCTGAAATCCTCCGAGGGTGTAAGTGATGGCCAGTCGGTTTCTTTAACTAATCAGCATCCTCATTATTCCACATAAGTACCAAAACAACATGTATTTCTTAACATTACATTCTGGATGCTCGAGCTAATCAAGCATCACACTCAAACTCGGAAAAACTCATTTTAACATCATTTGCTTAATATCTGCAACAACTTTAATTACTGTCTATATGGTAAATCTTATGTTTTGTTTAAAGCCTTATAAAGTGAAAAAAAAAAGTTTTAATGTGTTTTCTAGACTTGAGTTGCATTTTGCACCATGACAATTAACAGTGCTTACCGCTGATGTTGCATCTGAATTAAGACCTCACGGTATTACTCGCTCTTAATCGCAACGCTCCAAACAAAGTTGGACATTACAGAGCAGACAGAGAACTTTATTTTAATCGTCTCTGGCATTGTTTCACTCGTGAATCACAACTTTTCGAAACATGCTGTCATTTCCAAATGCCACAAGCGGTTCTTCATTACTTTCCCAGATTAGATTATAATACTTATTTTAAAAGTACGGCTATTTAAATAATGAGGAATGCAACAGGCAGGCTGTCGAGCTATAAGGGGAGGGCGATAAACAGATCCACCTGCCCATTTTTCAGCCATCAATTTTAGTGAAACTACATGTTTTCAATGCAACTTAATGATGAAGACAAAAGGATTGATTTTGATTTCATGGCTGGTAATGAATGAATGAATGAATGAATGAATGAATGAATGAATGAATGAATGAATTTATTTTTCGAACTTGTAAAAACGTATGCAGCTAATTTGTACATACAAAAGAAAAAATGATTAAAAAAAAAGTTAATACAAATCAAAGAAAACAAAAGAAAGCATCAACATAGTTCGAAAAAAGGAGTAGGAGGAAGTAAAGACTTTTTTTTAAAGATTCCTACCCCTTTTTAAGTTTTAAAGTCATACTTCAAGGAACATCCTGTAATATAATGACATAATATGACCAAATATAATATGCATAAACCGTGCAGATATAATTATAAATACACAAAGTATGCCCCCACATACCACAGAGTCATCCCCACAAATATACACTATACAATAACATAACTACAGTATAACAACAATGGTCTGATCTCATAGCACATGGGGTTTTTATAGTTACTCAGGTTTCCAATGCAGTCCAAAATCCTCCATTAAAGATCCAATGGTGACTCTAAATTTGCCACCAAGTGTGAATCTTGTCTTTGTCACATATCTGTGCTTTGTCCTGTAGAAGCTCAACAGGGTGACACTTTGATTACTACACAGTGTTTGTGCAAATAACTATTTCTGGTACTCCTTTCTCTCAGGGTGTCAACTTCATTTTCATTCAGGCGTCACATGCAACCCAATTTAATCTTGAGTGTGACACACTGGTAAAATACTGGCTTTGTAATCTTTAATATTCATGTTTAAAGTGTTTTTCTTTGTCTTGGAACCAAGTATGTATTGTGCAACTGTGTGTTTTTGTAAAACGATTTGCAATTACTACAGAAAATTACCAACATACAGTCAATTCTGATGACACTTTCTGGTGAAAAATACAGTGGAATGTGCAAAAAAGCATTTTTGCATTTGCATTTTGCAGCCCATTTGCATGCATTTTTACAAAATCACTCATGGCTTTGAGGCTAATATTGTCTCAGCTTGGCTCTCAGTATTAGTCAATGGTTTCTTTGCAACTTTTTGAAGTTGCTTGGTAATTTTCTTGGGCTGGTTTTGGGCCATGGGCCTTATGTTTGACCCCCTGCGTTAGAGGATATAGTTATGAGAAATGAGAAAAATTCCAGAAATCTTCAGGGACGACAAGGATAGGTATAAGAGGATTCAACAAACAGAGCAGATGGCAGAAATCTGTCTGTTGGGCCATTCTGTCCAAGAAGGGAGAGATTATATAAACATTAGAAATAATATACATGAACTCAACATCTGCTCATGCTCACAAATAACTGACTCATACATCTCCACGTATGTTTCGTCTATTAAATGTTAAAAAATCCACTATCAGAACAGGACTTCTTGCCTTTGTTTACTGGCTGCACTCAGTCCTCTTTCATTAAAGATCACAAATCTGGCTGCCGTGAAAGGGTGAAAGGAAGTTCAGACACCAGCGAGTCCTCGCTGTGTTAATGACAACAACGAGAGCGAAAGCCTCAGTGTGAGATACAAGCGAATAAACATCTCTAAAAGTCACTGATTTTTTTAATTTTTTTTTAATGTGTGATGAAGGTCAAAGGGCATTTATGGGAATCCACATGAAAAATAAATGCAGGAAAAGGTCGGAGAGGATATCTGAGTGGTCGGCGCATTGGATCCGACCCACTTTCATGCAATATGCAGCAAATTTAGCCAGGCTCGTGATGGATGCCAATTCCAGCTGTCAGCAGAAAATCTCAATATGACCCTGCAAGCAACAGGTTCCTTCATTTAATGCACTGGCTATTAATGGAGCGTAGGGTGTGGTGCGGCAGGAAGCCAGTAATAATCAATTTCCTGCTGCTGTAATCATAGTTCTCCGTAAATTAATTAGCATCTGTTGAGTGTTATGGAGAGACGTCTGCAGAGGGGGAGAGAAGCAGTTAACGGCAGTGCGGGGAAGGGAAGGGGACAGAAGGGGGGGGGGGGGTTACCCGGGCTCCAGGACTGTGGTCCCGCTGTCGTCGCTGTGAGATTAAGGCCATCATAAGTCACTGCGAGATGGAACTAATGGTACATCGGCTGCATGTGACTGTGATATTGTGAGATCCAATCATCACCCGACGCCACCCCGATTCAACCCTTCCAGTCCTCTCATCTGTCTTATCACCCTCCCCCCCCCGGGCCGGATACTGCCCAATAACACAGAGGGGTTTCCAAAGCGTGAAATCTTATCTTCAAAGTGGATGAACACTTGCACATTCTCCATTACCAGCGATCTTTATTCAGCGGGAATATATTAAAAGCACAATTCGGGGAGGCGAAGGAGGATTCGGAGGAAAATTCAACCTGAGACACGGCGGCGCAAACGAAGGAGGCACAAAGTGATCACTAATTTGTTTGTGTCACAGCAGCTGAGAGGAGAACGGGCCTAATGCAGACAGCTGATCACACAGCTCCGAGTCAAACGGTGGAAAAGGCATCAAAAGGGAAGGCATGCAAGGCAAATATCGATTGGCTGGTTAAGCAATCAAATTACACCTGCACTTACTTTTAATGAAGACAGAAGGAGACCTATTGGCTTGGTTCTGGATGGAGGCTGTGTTCTCGCTTTGGTTTTATTATTTCTTTACTGTTTTTAAACTCATGGGTGAAAACTGGGGCCCAGAAATCCTCTGCTTCACCTGCATCTTTGACAAACTGTTCTGATTTTCCTGTAGTTTTTCCTTTGAACTGAACCGTGCAGCCTGTGCAGGACTGTAAAGTGAGATTTAGAACTGGGAAGTAAAAAAATAAATACATAAAACGAACTGTGCTTGGTGCAGGGAAGAAGACGTGAACAACAGTACATCACTTCACAGGACGTTTGACAAGCAAGAATTCCCATCTGCCACCTGGGCTCCACAGAAAGTAAAAAAAATAAAAAGGCATGGAGGCAGAGTGTTCACTTAGGTCTAAGTACTGCTGTTCAAAGTTATTAAAGATACACAATCGTAATGTCACACTTCACAGCAGCATCTCTCTGCCTCACTGATGTTTCAAATGTCGTTAATGACGCCATTAACAGCCGCTGGGCTGCCGGCGTCACCCTAATGACATGGGTGTTTTGTTTCTCTGG
The DNA here is from genome assembly GCF_902148845.1 of Salarias fasciatus. Taxonomy (NCBI): domain Eukaryota; kingdom Metazoa; phylum Chordata; class Actinopteri; order Blenniiformes; family Blenniidae; genus Salarias; species Salarias fasciatus. The sequence continues at coordinate 4,822,035 of NC_043764.1, read as the reverse complement.
ATGAGATAGAAATGTACAGATTCATTAAGCCTTTTCAAACCGAGCCGATGTTTTTGGCTTCGGCTCAAAAACTACAAACTCTCACAGTCTCATAGTGTGGGGAGTCTCTGCTTTCATTTGCTGTAAAGTCTGTGTGTTTGGCATGAAAAGGCAGAGCGCTGCCATCCAAAATGTTGATATAATGATGCTTTTAATATTCTCTACTTCATTTAGCTGAGGCATGAAAAATGCCGATATGTCCTCAGAGCTGAGATTCTCCTGTTTAATTTGTTGTATAACATGTTTTTTTCATCATTGCTTCTTCTTATGTCGTTTCTAACCTTCTATATAAAGGGTTCATGTTTAATGCAGTAACCGGCTGAATCCAGCCACGCTGATCTGCAGTAACACCAGCACTCCTTTTCACAGCTCACATAAACACTTTCATCAATTTGTGCTCTCTCTGGTATGAGTAATGAATTGTAATTCATGTCAGGATATTCATTGTGTCAGTACCGAGCTGATAAAATACACGTTTTCCACAACATGTTGATGGATGAAGTCAGAAGAAACCACACAGACGGCTCGTCACGACTACAACACACACCAGCTACCCTCCGGAAACAATCTGAACCACCGCACCAGGCCAGAGCAGAGCGAAGGCTCGACACTGACGGCCTGAACTCCGTGACCCCACGTAAATACTTTCCTGTTCTCGTCCTGCGATGCGTCCCACCTTTTTCGCTTTTTGTTATCCTTTGATTCTCTTTGTCTTAACCTGGGACAAAACTTACAGATGAAACAATTCTGCCATTTTTTTTTAAATGTGGGTTTAACTTGTACAGCTATGCTGCGTTTGTTTCATATATGTAGTAGATGGAGGTCAGACTGGTCTAGATAATATCAGTAACAGGGGAAATATACAAACTCTAAAAACAGGATTGTTGGTAAAACTGTTGACAGCATGGTATTGTAATGGACGATTCTCAAAGCTAAAGATTTACTCCTGAAGGACCATAAATAAGGAAAACAGTCTCCTTTTAATAGTGAAGATCAAAAAGTTACAGCAAAAGCAGTAATGATCAATACAGACTAATAATGCTCTGAAGGAGAAGTGATGATCCAGGACGCGGAGGGTTTTATAAGCTGGAGGAAGGACGCAGCTGCCTGCAATTACCTGATGGTCTCTTTCTACTGGCAACCAGAACGAGCGGACACACCTGTGGCAAACAGACAATAACAACACAACAACCACCACCTCCAGTCATCTGCTGCAGCTTCAACACCGAGCCATGGTGTCATTATCGGGCAATATTCTGAAAATCATCATTAAGTGGCTTCTGGGAATTTCTCTCAGCCGAGGAGGATTATGTGATCAGATCAACAGCTTCACAGCAGCCACTAAACCCACTGCGGTTCGTTTGGAGCTTCTTTTGGCTCGTTGAAAAGGTGCTGGATCAAGTTCGCTGTGCTGTTAATATCTCGCCGTTACAATGCCGTGTGTTTTGTTTGTTTTTTTTAAGTCGAAGGTGTAATTGATATCGGCGAAATGCGACGGCGTGTGAGCCAGATGTAGAGCTCTGCTTCGCTGGAACGGGAGCCGCGTCGCGTCGGACACATCATTAACATTAATAGTTACACCTGTGCTGCTGTTCCCGCTATGATTTGTCACGATGTTCCTGTTATGTCAAAATATCGGGCGTGAAAAAGCTCTGCGGATGGTGAGGCGGCGGCAGATGTAACGACGCCAGGCGCCATTATTCGCAATCATCACTCATTATTTGTTGCTTTTTTGGTCCATGTTGTCTTTCAATATTTTGATAGTTATTTTGTTTTGGTCCTCTCACAGCTTCAGTGACAGTAAATCTCAAAAATTAATATTTTTTATCTCACTTAAAGTGCGTCAGTTACCTCAAAAAGAGAAGGGATATTGGAAACACAACTGCCTTGTGTTTCCACATATTCTTAAAACTCTTGATAAGAAATCAGTTAAGTGGATAGTAGAACTGATATTTATTTCCAAAAAAACAGACTGATCCACTAAAGGTTTGTGTGTATAAGAGGTATTAATTAATGTGCACACAGACATGAGGAAACAGATTCAATAATGTGGCATTTCGAGAAGTTGGGTAAACTGAATCTAGCAATGAAGCTGAAAGTGCAAGCTGTTTTCATGAGTGAGCAAATTTACATGAATTTAAGTAAGAGAAATATAATGAATGCAACATGGACAAATTAAAAAAAAATACTGTGTGATGTAAACATCAAGTGTGCATGTGGGACATTTGCAGGCATTAACTACAGAGTGAGCGTTACCTTTGAAAAGAAAATTTACCTATACCACATATTAAACAGTCAGCTGTTACACACCAGCTGAACTCTTAACAGAATCTTTCATTAAGAGAGACAGGAAGTCCAGGTTTCAGTTGATAATTGCACAAGTCTAGAGGTAAATGCGTGAGGCTCACACTGGATGTGTGGGAGTGGGGAGCACTGTGGTGATCCTCTTCATCATTTCAGCTTTTTACAAATCCAGCCAAAGAGATCTGTTTGCATGGCTGGCTGGGACCAAGAGTCCTGATTGGTCCCAAGAAATTAAAAAAAAATGCAAAAAAAGAAAGCATATACTGTAGCACATGGATGTGCAAAGCTACCAACAACAACACATGAAGGAAACAGCCAGGAGGAAACCAAGCGTTCAGTTCATCAGTCCAACTTCGTGTTGCTGTTGTTGCACAGTAACGTCTCTCTTTGTGTAACTCACCGTCCACGCAGGCCGGCCTCGCCCTGGTGGTCCCGGCGATCTGGCCTCTCCGGCAGGCGCAGCGGGCCGTCTGCCTGGCGATGGTCCGTCTGGGTACGCTGCTGTCTCTGTTCAGCATCACTATTTCACAGGTTCCCACCGCCAACTGGCCTGCCAAACACAGCAGCAAGTAACAAAGTACATCGCATTAGCATAACGAGCCTGTAATGGACAGATTACAGGGGAGCAACTGGTGTCCGGACACGAAGACAACAGGCGGCCTGATATCCGCCCTTTCTTTTTCTCTTCCATCTTTCTGTCTTTGCACAGCATCGAACAGTTTGATAGTTTCATTTAAAATCTCCACAACCAAAATGAAAAACAGGTTTTTATTGTCTCAAAAGCAGACCGCTGGGACGCTTCTTGTTTTTAATACATCGTGGCTGGTTGCTCTGTTGATAAATGTGTCTTACAGTCATCATGTGCAAAACACAGAAATCCCACAATCATAGCTGGAAGTGAATAAACCAACAAGTCACACACACACACACACACACACACACACACACACACACACACACACTCACAGTGTAAACACATTTCTGGCCTTCTATTGTCTCCTTGGACATAAAAACAGATCTTCACCATTAAAATGCCTAAACTGCATTTTGAACCCATCAGGTGTTGTGGGCTCTTTTATGTGAGAGGAACAAGAAACCACGGTCACACAAAAATACATTTTTTTAGGGAGAAAATTGAAACAGTTTGTCTGCAATTGGAGCAGTGATATGTTCAAATTTCACAGTAATCAGTCCATTACTTTATCAGACGAGAAGCCTGTCCGCAGCATAAAACTGGCAGCATCTAACATTTTCACAAGCTGTTTGTCTTGTGCATGTGGGTCACTTTGCTAAAAGGTCTGTCTAATAGAAATGGAGACGGAGATGTGCTGAAGGACTCCACATCCACATCGGTTAATAATCCAACATACCTTGTATAAATGTGTCTCAGTCACTTTCCAACCTAAGAAATTCAAGTATCTAAATTTTATCATTCAACATTTGCAAAATAAATACCACAAATAATGAATGAAGTACAATAAATTATGCATTCATGCACTCTACATTCATGCACTGTATTCTAACATTTGGTCAGTCATATGAAGCCCTATTGCCCCAGATAATGTTGTGTTGATAATGGATCATTTTTCACTGAATTATTTCAATATTTCATCATACTCGTTGAATCATACCTACAAAACACAAAGTGAAGGCACAAAATCAGGGAAAAAATTGCCAACCTCAATGAAAATCTGCCGGGGGGTACTGCAGAATGGAAATCAGCACAGTTTGACTCCTAAAATTTGGCTTCAAGAAGAGAAATATTGTTTTTTGGAAGTAGAAGTCCAACATCATATACTTCAGCCTCACTGAGATTGCAAAAACTCAATAAAATACAATATTGTTGCACATCTTATGTATAATGTCCCCAAATTTGACCATCTAAATAAGTGGATGAATCAAAAACTGAGGTGTTATTCACTTAAAAGGAAGATACCTGCCAGACACTGTACTTAAATTAAATTTCAAGGCAAGCTGAATTCTTCTGAGACAAAAAATGGACAGAATCTTCTTCTGCTTCTCTTCAAGTAAAGACAGATACTTGAGAGCTCTCCTGGCACTTCTTGTTGTACAACTCCTTGCCACAGACGTGTGCTCAAACAGAACAGTTCCAAGCAAGATCATCAGACTGTTACCTCTAAATTAATTACACAAATGGGAAAAAGTCACAATTCACAATGAGGTTTCAGCTGCAGAAGAGGCTGCCTCGAGCATACACATGGGATGAAACTGAATTTTTTTCCATTTTCAGGAGACTGAAGAACAAAAATGCTTCTATATTAAAGTTTTTCTCAAATGTGGGCAAAGTCCACAGTGAATGTAAAATAGCATGATGTTTGTGGAGCACAGATCAGCAGCTCAAATACTTGCATCAAACTGTTCTGCAGGTTTTAATGCAGCTGATGAATCACATTGGAAACTTTACAGCAGCCACAGGTGAACTAAAGAGCCATAACACTGATGTTTTGAGTGTTTAGATTTATTAAAAGAAACCTTTGTGTGACGCTTAGTAGCTAATGCTTTCACTCAACACCTATTGCAGCAGCAGTTATGTTTGTGTAAATTATATGGGGACCCGAGGGAACATATTTAATTGTCTTGTATTCAGGCCTTCTCGGTGTGTTTTGGGGATTTATTAACTGTTAATGGTCTTGTGTTGATAGATAAACAAGCTTTAATCACAATAAAGTGCCCGGGGGCATCTGCTGCTTACAAAAACACATTTGGAAGAAGAAATGTTTCATTTTACGCAGATGACACGTTTCTCTTATCACTGCTGTTGGCTGAAATCAACGGCAAGTCGGCTAGAGCCTCGAATGAGAATTAAAAATGAACACCACAATGCAGATTAATGTGTGTGCAAAACAAATCTGGCTCATCTCGAACTCATCAGTTTTCCAATTAACTGTATGATAAATACCATTAAAGTTTCCAGAGTGGAACTTACTCTCTGGGAGAGCAGGAGAAACTTTCATTTCCCTGCCTTAACTTTCCTCTGTAATCATCTGGAAAGAGCAACACAGTTTCTTTCTTCTGTTCTCCGCTGAATGGAAAGCTGCCAGCGATGGCCATTCAGGCTGACAGTGAAATAAAATCAGTGCAGAGAAGGGAGATTAGAGGAGAACCGACACTGCAGCTCCTATAAGGTCAATCCGTGGCATTCACCAACCATCGCTCCTTAATGCCGCTGCCTACAGTCACTCCCCAACACCCTCAAAGGTTCATTAAGTGGGAAGCTAACTGCTCCGTGGAATAAAATGAGAGCAATAACGGCAAAGGTTGAAACGGCTGTTGATCAACACAAATGGCTCCTAAAACTAACTGAGCCGGCACAGAGGCGGCAGAGTTTCAGAATCCGTGAGGCCTCACATCAGATAAAGACTTATGAACCCTGTGAGTGCTTCAGTAACATCATGTATTAAGTGCAATTAATATTCAAAGTCTTCAGAGGATGAACTATTTTTGTACTTTAGTGATATTTACTAAAGTGTTTCTCTCAGGTTGAACTGAGCCATAAAGATTCATGGTTTCCGGTGGAGGGGTCACTCTGTTGTTATTGTCTCTGATCCGTTCACATGAGCGTCAATTCAAACTTGACTGGTCCAACAGAGTGGCCACAGTCCGGTTATATCCATCTCATGGGTCTGGGCAAGTAGGCCTGAGTAGCATCTACTGAAGGAGAAGGTAAAATACCTGGTGAACTCCTGAAACTTTCAGTCATTCAGTAAGAAGCAGTGTCACTAAGGAGTCTTGGAAAAGCAATGCGCAGACAGTAACAGTACACAAGCACCCAGTAGCAATATGCTTGTTGTAAAATAACTTTCACATGCACACAGATAACGTGATAGTGCAGTAAATAGCAGCAGCCGTGATTATAGTTGTGTGGAGGAAACGGCCTGAGCAGCATCTATTGATGGGCAGAGCAAAACATGGTGACCTCTCATAGCTCAGGTAATTACTAAGGAAGCGATGTTTAGTCTATAAGGGCCTGTTTACATCAGAGTAATCTGTTGGAAACAGTGTTGTGGAAAGCAATGTGCAGACAGTAATATTGCACATGCTGCAAGCAGTAGTTATTTTTTTCATTTCTTGTAAAGCAATATGCACACAGATAATGTGATGGTGCCGTAAATGGTAGTAAACTTAATCTTTGTTGTGGATCTACCCACGCACATGCGGAAAATCTATTTACCACAACTCTGGTGCACGTGTGCACGTGTTTCAGTGAGATCTCATTTTCTCTGTTAGGACTTAAACGGAAACTGTTGCATCTTGAAAATCCACGGCCAAATTCAACGTTTGAAAATGTAGGACACACACACACACACACAGTCTCAGAAACACACAGGAAGGTAAATTTAAGGGGTAGATTTAGATTAAGGACAAGAAGTTTAGAAAAAAAAAAATGCAGATATTCACTTTGTTTATTGCCACAGCTATTAAAAAAGCGCCAAATGCATTTAACCTAGTGGTTATGGAAGATATACAATGCTATTCTGAACCTGACCAAAGACAATAAGTTATAACAGGCTTATCTGGCATCCTGACAACACGGCTCCAGCACACGCCGCTCCGCTGCCAGTCCACAGTGCCCATGTATGTCCTTGATAATTGCCTTTTAAGCTAAGTAGGCGGCGATGGTCTTGCGGGTGACCACACGCGCTTAGATTCTGCATTAGTGCATTCCATGATCATATTAGCATGAGATCCGCCTTTGTTTAGCACTTCTCCCTCCCGGGAATTATTCATTCTACACATCTGACAAACCTGCGTCTGAATTAATGGATTAGTGGGTCCTGTTCTTCTTGGCAACCCACTCTCTGTGATTTAGCCTGACAAGACTGGTGTATTTTTACATCAAATAATTACCTCAGGCAGTCTTGGGAGTCGTAAAACACAATACCCTCCACAAAGAACTGCTATGCGCATTTCACTGCACAGCAGCGGCGGTGCTGCGCGCCCTCCTCCCTCGTGCACCACCTACCAGCACCGCTCAGCCCACCCTCCGCTCCGTTTCTGCTGAGGCGGTCCCCGTCTACTTTGTGGGAGCTCGGAGGACCGAGGTGCCATCAGATATCAGCGCTCTCTGCCATGTTTCAACACTGAACAGATGAATGGGCTTCATGCAATAAGCCTGAAGGAGGAGAATGGAGAGGCGGCGGCGGCGGCAGCGGGGGGGGGGGATGGGGGCGGAGTGGGTGGAGGAGCTGCTTCCTGAGGCGCCCGCAGCCGTGGCCCGCGCTCCATCATACGTACAGGAGTTAATTCATGTGACAGGGGGTTTCTGTCACTCAGCGCTGTGAAGACACTTCGGCCCGGCTCTATTTCACATGATGAAATGCACATATGGCGGAGGCGGCCGGTGAAGGATGGCGAGGTTGCAGTCCGGGCTCTGGGTCCCGTCAAAGAAAAAAAAAAAAAAAAGAAAGAAAGCATCAAGAGGACGACAAGAAGCCGATACAGAGCAGACGCTGGCTCTCCACGCTGACTGGCAGCCCGGTGACCTTATCACCGAATCACGACGCCATCCAAGAGCAGAGTGGCAGCGCACAAACACAAACAGCGCCGAGGCTCGCAGCAGGGACGTGACAATGTGCGCTACGTATCGCCGCTTCGATCGGACACGGCGCACATCCACAAAGTACAGACACACAAATATCCTAGTATCCGAGCAGGGAACAGGTCAGCGGGAGTTCACGCTCGCTTTCACCATGTTGCCCCGATTCGCCGTGCGTCACTGCAGGACTGAGAGCTGGTGGGCAGAGCGAGGTTATTCAGCCCCACACTGGCCGAGTCCTGCAGCGCAAAACCACTGATTCTCACTGTGATCTACTCCGCAACGTTTTCTTCTTCATCTGTACAACACCGTTCACAAATGGAGAAATCCAATGTGCTTCACTGCAACTTGATGTTAAAATACGACACTGGAGGAAGATTAAGAATGTGTGTTTGAGACGACTGGATATAAATGAAATATCAGCCAGCAAACAAATACAAGAACAACAATAAAACACTGTTAATTCACCATTAAGCTGCAGTGAGCTGAAATTATCACAGTGAACAGAAAACAATGCAAAAACAAACACGAGGGTTGAATTAAACATTTTAAATTGTGTGATTTTTCTCTTGAATGGGTTCGTTTCGTGTTCATTCTTGTCTTCAGTCACTGGAGTGTGTTGACAATTAAACGGAAAACTTGAGTGAATCTAATCTGGTCTGCACATGTTCGGCTCTTCAAGCTGCTTTCTTGGTTTTTTCAGAACAATGGCTGTTCTTTTATCTGATTTTCTTTTTAATTATGTACTTTCTTGATTTTTTCATCGTGTGTCAATTCTGAAGACAATATTTAAAATGTTGTATTTTAAATATATAACAGAATAGAATATGTATTATGAATCCCAGGGGAGATATCACCACACAGAGCTGAATATTAAAATTAAAATATCAAATAAGCAGAAAGAACGAAAATGTATGTAAATGTTAATGTGCTCTACAGTAAATATTTTACAATATATACATGGAGAGGATCTTGACAGTAAGATCATTTTTTTCCATATTATTAATTTTTGTGTTTGATTTTACATTTTATTTTATTTAAAGTCATTTTCACTTCATTTTATTCATGTATCTATCATTAGACTACCTTTTTTTTTTTCATTATATTGTATTTTACTCACAAGAATAAGTTATAAAGTCTGATGGCCACAGAAACTTCACACTGGGCTATCTGAAGAATAAATAAACACAAAAAGTCAAAAGAAAACAGAAACTGAAATTGATTCAAAATCTAGTTTTACACTAACCTTGTTCTGAACATCAGTGTCTAAATCTGTGATTTCAATGTTCCGCCAGCTTTAGCCATCCTGAAGGATTCTGGCCGTCGCTTCACCCTCATCCCTCCAGTCAGTTGAACACACCTACATCAGATTAACACCAGTCACAGGAGCCTCAGCTCCACGTTTCCTCCCGTGCAGCTGAAACCAGACTGGGAGCCTGTGAGAGAGACTCCTCGGGGGAAACTGTCATAAAATTATATGACGGGCCTCGATGAATGAACGACGACACGGATTCCATTTCCATATTAAAACAATCTTCCTTTATAGGCTGTAATTACTTTCTGGCTGCTAAAGACAGAAGTAAGCTTTTCACAATGTTTTATTCCAATGAGCGTCTTCTGCAAACTACAGTTTTGCAGCGTATTTATTAAAAATTCTCCTTCTTGTAAAGCAAGAACAGTTAATTATTCATTACAACATGTATTGTATTTGGAATTATTCCCTATAAAGACGCCGTTAAAGCTCTGGCTCCACTTTAACATCCTGTCATTGATTCTAACCAGTTTTCTAATCAGACTCTAATCACTGTGTGGACATCCAATAGTAAGTGTGAGTGATTATGTTCTTTCCTTTATGTGTTTCAGACCTGACACACTTGAAGAAACTAGTCCGCAGTGCAGAGCCAGAACATTCATGGTAACACGTATCGCAACTGATGGAAAGATTTAAAGAAGTGATGAGATGTAATAAATATGAAAAGTGCAGGTAATCAGTCACAATTGATTTGTACAGGCTGCAGTTATCACTCTGGAAAAAAAAAAAGATAATTAAAAGTGGCTAAATCTCTCACACAGCATAGATATTAAATCCAGCTATCTCCCACTGCTTACAGCAGATTTGGGCTTTTCACTTTGAAAGCCTTAAGTTTAGGGCTGCAGCTGATGGTTATTTTGATTGTGGATTAATTTGAGCTTTTTTTAATGGATTTCTCATGAAGTGTTTTCCCAGAAATCTCCTCTGCCGGGCTCACACAAACACCAATACGGAGGGCAGCTGGATTAAAGTTTTGGGGGTCAACATTTTGCCAAAGACGACCTGGCGTGGAGGAGGTGGAGCCGCGATCAACTGCATTTACATTTTAAAGTTAATGAATTTACCTTGTTTTGGTGTATTTTGGTACTTCCTGTAGTGAAACATGAGAATTGAGTATATTGCTGTTGATCTGGTTTCAGTGGTGCAACTTTTCTCCTCTTTTTTGCCTTTCCCTTTAGCATTACTAAAAAAAAATAATAATAAAAAAAAAAAACCAGAAAAAAAAAGTAAAACAGGTCATTCCTTCAATTTTTAACTGATGATCATATCAGATCACATATGGATTATCTATATGTCTCCAAAAAGATTTGGGCGAGAGAAACAGTGCTCAAAGTGTTTTGTGGATTGAGACAATCAGACTGATTACTCTTGATTACTGCAGATATCATGTTTGGTTGTGAATCACACACATGCATCTTGATTTGGAGACATGAATTCCGATATTCATGTCCTTCAGTTTCTCACATTTGAGATGGAAAGTAAGTTTCTGTGAGCCTGAGCAGATGGAAAGGATCCACTGAACTGGTGAAATACTGTATTTGTTACAGATAATTGATATGCTGGTCGTCTTCAACTCCTTCAGATGATTTCTGATGTTGATGCCAATATATGCACATATTTTCTGAGCACCTTTCATGTATTTCTTGCTGATATTTTTAGGTCTGCTTTCAGAGACATGTCCGGCAGATGTGGAAGCAAAATACAGTCTTTAAAAGATTTGCTTTGCAAAACAAGAAATCTGCTTCAAGTTATGTAAAAGATTTTATGTTTATGTATCTGACCTTTTCCCTCCTGTATGGATATTTCATCTCACTTCACAGCAACATCAGCACAGTGCAAGTAATATCCTGGAGCTCTGCTGGCGTTGATCTCTCTGTATTTGACATGTTTGCTTAGTCCTATCAGTTCAAACCTTTCTGTTATTGCTTCTGTCGTCATGCGATGCAGAGCTGTTGAGGGCGGCAGTGGTGTTTCTCAATGCTTAATCTAGGTTCAAGGTTTTTCTTTTCATTTTCATCCTTTTTGCTGAACTCTAACCCCACGACTGAAGTTCTTCAGAGTCTAACAGTCATGTTTGAAGCCATCAGTGACATTTTGGAGTCAAATTAAAACATTCAACGGAAAAGGTTTATAGAAGGTAAAAATAACATGCTGATGTTAAATCAACAGCTTGACTCTGATTATAGAAGTGGTCGTAAATGGTTTTGACTGATATAGCGCTTTCCCCCTGCCTGAGCTCAAGTGGTTTACATTGTTAATCACATTCACCGTCACACTGTTCATCTCATAGTAGCAGTAGCAGTTGTTGTTGCTGTTGTAATTGTAGAAGAAGGACTGGGCAATCTGGGAAAAAAATAAACTGACATATTATGATTTGATTTGTGATAAATGTTTACTTGTAAACCACTTTTCCAATAAATTACACAACTCCTGCTGCAAAGATCCACCTGCATGCTTGCGTGCTATGTTTGAATGTAAAATGAGACCAGAATCATGGCTGAAAAATGCAGATATTAGTGCAAATATCAATAAAAGCAATCAATAGAAACCAATATAAGGAACTTAACTCAAAAAATCCGGACCTTACAAAAGCCTCATTAAATTTCCTGTAGATGAAATGAACAGTGAGAGGGTGGAGAGAGTCTTCTGCTGTCTGGGGGGGGGGGGGGGGGGGTCGGTTACACTTGTGACCAATGTTGGATGATTGGTTAGCACCACGGTGAAGTGCTCAGCACATTCATTAAAATAAATGTTTTGTCATTCAAAGATTAAAGTGCCTGCATTTGCATAGTGGAGCGGCGAAGGGTGGGGGTGTTGGTGGTGGTGGTGGGGGTGGTGGGGGGGGGGGTTTATACTGTTCAAATGCGCAGCTTTAAAGATCAGAAATTTGCAACATCTCACATCACAATTTGAACTCATTTCAAATTAACAGCACAGCCTCAGTAAGCAGCAACAGTGATGATCAAACTAAGACGATTTCCCAAGTTAACGAATGACTGGATTATGTGGTTGTTTTGAAGTAGTTATCATTTTTACTTATTTGATCATTTTAGTTGCATTTTATACCTTTGTTGGGTTTTTTTCCACTTTAAATTGAAGATGACATTAAGGATTCCAATCAATTTAATGATGAAAATTTTTGTGCAAAATAATAGCTTTATTAGTGACAGTCACAGATTATAGTAAAGACTTGATAGCTATTTCAAATTCAAAATGTTTAATTACCATAGGAACATTCATGTTTTTTCCTGTGCATCCCATTAGTATTTAATATAATGTCTTCAAATGTGAAAGAAAAAAAAAACTACCATTCCAGCAGAAGTGACAACTTAAGGAAGTTTAACAGTGTTTTGTTGAAACTCTGAGCGGTTGGGCTCATCCCCAAATGTTTTAAATATCCTTGGTTTAAGATTTCAGCCTTGGTTCTGTTCATTACGAGCCTAAAAAGGAATCGTATGACTTCGTTCTTGTTATTAACAAACAAATCTTCTCTTCCCACGCAGCCGTAATTCCAACCGCCGTGCAACAGCCTCACTTTCCCGTCACGTCCGTCCCGATCTCACACTTCTGTCTGTTGTTAACAACTCAGGACGACATCAAACAGCAATCTTATTTAACCGAGCATATGCTGGCGAAGGCAGCCACAGCCAAGTGCATCTCATTACCTTAACAGCACTTGACGCGTGCAGCGTAGCAGGTAGCATGTAATGGGACACCATGTGAGAGAGGCAGATGTTTGACTGACCCCGCCATGCGCGCTTCCCGACACCGCCGTGATCCTCCGCTGCCAAAACAAGTGGGGCAGCGGAGCAGTGGAGCAAAAACACGCGCCTTGTATTAACGCGTCGGCTTTGAAGGGAATACCACCACTTGATTTCACATGCTATTTGAATACTCCGCAGCAATCAATATTTATGCAAGCGAGCAACTGTCTGTTGATGTCAGAAGGCCTGTAATCGTACATAAGTATGCAATTTAATCTAAAGTAGTCAGAAATGAAAGAGAGAATGTGGTGGAGGGGAGTGTGTGAGCAGCTGGTTCGACTTCTGGAGATGAGAGGAGGCTTTTTTTGGTCCTTTTTTTGTTGGTACCTCACTCAGTTCAGCGGTAATCGTTGCAGCAATCTTTACATTTTCAATCTTTCTCTGCAGAGAAAACAGAGAAAACGAACGCATCCCCCTCCTCCCGAAGAGTCAGACACTGGAGATGTGCACTATTTGCCCAAATTTAATTCTCGTGTCAGGTGTGTACACAGGTCCGCCCACAGGGAACGACAAATTGAAAGTTCCAGTCGCAGCAGTAGGATGGCGCTCCCTTGGGACAAAGCCACAGCTTTAGATTCCTTTTCACCGGAAAGCCGGAGCATGTTATATGGTCTGCTGACATCTTCTGCAGGACTTTCCATAAAGTTCTGGGTTTTTTGCATAATCTGTAGGCAACCATTGTGTGACATTGCCAAGGGCAGTTTTAAAATAGAAAACATTCCCCCGTACATGCATCCCTCGCTGGGACTGACAGTGTAATTCAGGTCTGTCCTGAGCCGCGGCGATACACATGACGGAGGCGGCTTCAGACAGATTTTTGTTGCAGCGATGCAGCACAGTTGCAGAGATATTACAATGTGGAGTACTCTCAGACGATTGGCTGTGGACGAACGCCGGCTCGAGGCACAAAGAGTGAATGTGCAATATGCCTTGCAAAAGCAAACAGCAGGGCTGCTGGATGCAGAGCAGAGAAGAAGGACTGTACAGCCACATTAACTCACTTCAAATTTGGCTCAGATAGCCCTCCAGGATGCCCTCCTCCTTTAATGCAAGCACAGAGAAAATGGTGAGCATCAGACAGCTATTATGCTGCCCATAAACACTGTACAGTTACAGGACTGTGCAAACTGCGGCTTTAACGTTCAAGCACATACCCTCTCAGAAAATACGATCACGGTATCAGGCAGAAAATGGAACAGGACAGACGACTGAAGGAGCATAACTCAAATCATTTACACCACTCTGCCGATGATGGAGCAGTCTCAAGCGCAGAGATTTCCGCAGAGAAAATAACAATGCAGAAATGCAGTGAGCGGTGCACTACCCTCAACCACAAGGGAGGTCAAAGCTGACTGCAAGAAAGAATTCAAATTCAGGGAGATACAACATGAGCTTTGTGTGCTGCCAAATTGATTTAGCTGTAAAAATTCTTTTCATTTTGTTTTATAAAGATGCTCATAGCCCCCACTGCCTATAGAAGCGGGCCTCAATGATTTGCTTACAATTTACAGCCAAGGTCATAATCAAAGCGGGCCTCCCTTTGCATGCTTAATGCTGCCGCAAAGAAGACTGGAATGGAAATCATCCTTTTCACTTCAAAAAGTCAGTAATTCTCTGGTACTCTGATTAGTTTAATGCTTGGATGGGTAAGGCCCTGCTCCCCGAGTTAAAAGAGAATACCAACCAAAGGTTTTTAAATTCATCATTCTGGCGTCCTAAGAAGACTTGACGTCTCCCACACAGGAGCCGGTTTGTTAAAAATGGAAAAAGTAGAATAATTTAGCAGGATAAAATCGGGCTGGCTGGCGAGAGACGTCAGGGCTGAGCGCGTCGGCTGTCATCAATGGATCTCCGACTGTAAAGCTGCAGTGAGTCACTTCAAAATTTAGTGGCTCAGCCTGCAGACGTCGCCCATGAAATGTGCGCTATCGTTCCCATCGACAGCTCCAACCGCAGCGCCGGGTGACAGGATAGATTGTCGCCATGATTGGATTATTCAAACAAATCAAAGTGACACATTAATTATGACGTGTGAGGAGAAGCGCTACTGTCTGTTGCACTCAAATGACACCAAGTAAAGGATGTGGCTCGTACAGCCAGTGACACACGAGCTAAACAAAGTTCTGCTATTCTGACCCAACGTGTCTGTGTCTTTTAGAAAAGTAATAGTAATTACTTTGTTTTTTTACTTAAAACTGAACTCACCGGAAAACACTCTTTCTATAATAATGTCCTATTAAAGTTATTATGTAATGCACCGATTATCAAAAAACTGGCTGTCGAAGTAGAAACGTGTTTAGAAATGTTTTGTTTTCAGTTTTTTTTTTTTTTGGGTCTTTTGGTCTCAATCGACTCCTGTGAAAAACAGATGTTCAATTTTCTTCACCACCTGTTGCGCTTATTTTTCTACCTGCCATTTGGTTGTTACTAACTTATTGTTTTCCAGCCGGGCTGAGGGCATTAAATTTGTGATTTATCTAGAAGCTGGAGCATCTCAGGGTTACACAGCAGGAGCATGACATAAAAAAGTGAGTAAGTCTGATAGGAGGAGGTTGGGGTGGAAAGATGGATCAAATGTTAAAATTCACCCTGGAATGAAGCACATGCCTCAACCCAAATCCAACAAACTCCCATTCAAAAAGAATAAAAATGTCAGCAATTTTCGCAAGGGGATATTTAACAATTGTAAGGAAGAAAAGTTGGCTTATTTTGAACATTTGAGCAAATCTTTCAAGCAATTCATGACTTTGACACAGGAATGTCTAAGCTGCTCCCTTTACCACAGCATGTCACTGCAACTTGTAGACCGGGTCAGTTTTGGGGTGTGTGTCCCTGCTGCCCAAACTGGGAATCAAACCGACGTCCCTCATGCTGAAAGTGCTGAATGGACACTTAAAGGCTGTATAGAGGATCTTCCATGGAGAGAGAAATCCAGTGACAGTTAGTCCTTTTTGAAATGCTGCGTATGCGTGAGCCACACCCCCTTCCCCTGCTCTCTACAGGAACGCCTCCTCCTAAGCAGAGAGTTTGTGCCTGTGCGAGCCGAGTAGCATGTAGCAACTTAGCATCATAGCGCTAACACACTAGCTACCAACGTGGCCTTTTGAACAACACAAAAACAGCGAATTGAGTAAATCCTGCACTTGCGCCAAATCCTGTCCCTGAGCCGTCCTGCTCTCGGGTGGATCAGAGGAGGACGGGGAGGTTTGTGTGGATCTGCAGGACTGGAGCAGATCGGAGCTCACAGCTGATGTGTGCGCTGCAGCATGCACGTAAACAAACCCCCCTCCTCCTCTCACTCTCCGGACTTTTCATACAAGTCTTGTTTTCAGATTAAAACATATATTGTTTGGTATCTGTCTCAAGTCTACAGGTGAAAAGGTGTTGATAGCAGCAGCAGAGCCGAGCATGGGGGGAGCGCGTGGGGGAGGGGGGTGCGAAAAGTGCGTAGGAGCATGACAGTTACGCTACAAATGTAGAGAGGTTGACTGACACGTTAGAAAACCAATAGATAACGAGGCTACCTCGTTATTGATTGGCTAAAGTAATGTTGGTTTTACAACGTCCAGAGTTGATTGTTTGTTTTCTTTTTTTGATCACGATAAAAACAAGGCTGCTACAGCTTAATAACGCCTTTTTTTTTAGCTTTAATTCATTGTTGTTAGTAATAAAGATCTTCTATACAACCTTTAAATCTAGTGAGAGTGGAAGATCCTTCAACAGAAAGTCC